>NW_026889759.1:8447500-8560000 GCF_033153115.1 Saccostrea echinata
TTACATTGCATTGTGAGATGAAGTTAAAGAAAGACTACTACCTCCCTTACCTTTGAAGTGTAAAAACAACAAAGTTCAGGTTAGCTTACTGGCCCTTTTCCTTCAACAGGACACTTCCAAAACCTGGCAAGTGGTTCTCCCTAAGGTCCTTAACCTTTCACTAGTGTTACTTTGTTCTAGTAGGCAAAGATGCATTCAAAATGAATGCTTGAAATACGTCCCCCACCCATGGCACCACTTGGTGGTACCACTACAGCAACATTCTGATAGCGGGAAATGATAGTCCTAGGGGCCCTCTACCTTGCCTCAGTAATGATTTGAAGCACACTTCAAAGATAAGGGGTATAATTGCTGACCTTTAACCGTATATTAAAACAAAAAGTGAAAAACAACAAAGTTCAGGTTAGCTAACTGGCCCCTTCTTTTCCAAGGGACTTTTGGAAAACCTGGCAAGTGGTTCTCCCTAAGGTCCTTAACCTTTCACTAGTGTTACTTTGTTCTAGTAGGCAAAGATGCATTCAAAATGAATGCTTGAAATACGTCCCCCACTCATGGCACCACTAGGTGGTACCACTACAGCCCCATTCTGATAGCGGGGAATGATAGTCCTAGGGGCCCTCTACCTTGCCCTAGTAATGATTTGAAGCACACTTCAAAGAAAAGGGGTATAATAGCTGACCTTTAACCCGTATATTAAAACACAAAGTGAAAAACAACAAAGTTCAGGTTAGCTTACTGGCCCTTTTACTTCCCCGGGACCCTTCCAAAACCTGGCAAGTGGTTCTCCCTAAGGTCCTTAACCTTTCACTAGTGTTACTTTGTTCTAGGAGGCAAAGATGCATTCAAAATGAATGCTTGAAATACGTGCCCCACTCATGGCACCACTTGGTGGTACCACTACAGCAACATTCTGATAGCGGGAAATGATAGTCCTAGGGGTCCTCTACCTTGTCCCAGTAATGATTTGAAGCACACTTCAAAGATAAGAGGTATAATAGCTGACCTTTAACCCGTATATTAAAACACAATGTGAAAAACAACAAAGTTCAGGTTAGCTTACTGGCCCTTTTTCTTCAACACGACCCTTCGAAAATCTGGCAAGTGGTTCTCCCTAAGGTCCTTAACCTTTCACTAGTGTTACTTTGTTCTAGTAGCCAAAGATGCTTTCAATATGAATGCTTCAAATACGTGCCCCACCCATGGCACCACTTGGTGGTACCACTACAGCAACATTCTGATAGCGGGAAATGATAGTCCAAGGGACCCTCTACCTTGCCCCAATAATGATTTGAAGCACACTTCAAAGATAAGAGGTATAATAGCTGACCTTTAACCCGTATATTAAAACACAAAGTGAAAAACAACAAATTTCAGGTTAGCTTACTGGCCCCTTCCTTTCCTAGGGACACTTCCAAAACCTGGCAAGTGGTTCTCCCTAAGGTCCTTAACCTTTCACTAGTGTTACTTTGTTCTAGTAGTCAAAGATGCTTTCAAAATGAATGCTTGAAATACGTCCCCCACCCATGGCACCACTTGGTGGTACCACTACAGCAACATTCTGATAGCGGGAAATGATAGTCCTAGGGGCCCTCTACCTTGCCCCAGTAATGATTTGAAGCACACTTCAAAGATAAGGGGTATAACATCTGACTTTTAATCCGTATATCAATAGACAATGTGAAAAACAACAAAGTTCAGGTTACCTAACTGGCCTTTTCTAGTCATTGGAACCTGTCAAAAAGTTGAC
Organism: Saccostrea echinata; assembly: GCF_033153115.1. Lineage (NCBI taxonomy): Eukaryota > Metazoa > Mollusca > Bivalvia > Ostreida > Ostreidae > Saccostrea > Saccostrea echinata. The sequence goes on from NW_026889759.1 coordinate 8,449,248, forward strand.
AAAGGATACTCCCTAAGGCCCTTAACTTTTTTCCAGTTTAGTGTTAGTTTGTTCTAGTGGTCAATGATGGTTGAAAAATGAAAGCATGAAAGATGTTCCCCACCGTTGGCACCACTTGGTGGTGCCGTTACAGCCTCAAACCGATTGCGGGAAAAATAGTCCTAGAAATCTTCTATCTTGCACAGTAATGATTTAAAGCACACTTATAAGATAAGAGGTATAATAGCTGCTTGAAATACGTAAGCCGCCCTTGGCACCACTTGGTGGTACCACTTCAGCCTAAATTTTATGGCCGTATATAATAGCCCTGTGGACCCTTTTACCTTGAGCCAGTAATTGTTCGAAGCACACTTCAAGGATCATAACTTAAAATAGATTAAATTACCTTCAAACCCTTATCAATGTAAATATTAGGAGTAAGCAAATTTCAGGTTAGCCTTTTTGCACCATCATGTTCCTGAGACCCGTAAAAGAGCCTAAAAGGGATTCTCCCGGAAGTACTTAACCTATCCAATGCTGTTTTATTCTTAAGCGGTCAAAGATGGTGACATTTTCTTCTTTTTGTTTGTTTGTTGTGAAACCGCAGAATTTTCCTTATGCAGGTGAGCTTAACTGCCTCCAAGTGTTTGAATTATTAATTAATAATTAAGTGTTGCATTAATTATCTAATTATTAATTATAAATTGTCGAAAATGAGGCATTAAACAGTATTGCGTCAGAGTACTCTCAGTCCTTTGATGAATTTCCTTAGTGGCTGCTAGCTTCTACGGGCTTAATGGCTGCTGTTATTGGCTGCTCGCTTCAGTCTAGTGACATTACTGCGCTGTATGATAAGGTCACGTAAACTTCATACAGGTATGAAGATATTTGCCCTCTGTATGTTTATATAATAGAGAGATACCACAAATGTATTATATATTTTGTTATAACGAGATATTTAATTCGATATTTTGAAATACTAACTCGTTATAACTAGATGGTTATCACGTTAAAAGTAGATAGACAAATATTAAATCATAAATCATTATTTCTTTCTATGATTCGTTTGATAGTAATGATAGATGCTTGCATAATTTTTTCAATACTGAACAGTTTGTTGTTGAAAAGAATTGTTTAAATTTCTCTGTATTTAGCCTGTACGTGACATTATCTGATATGTATTTTAACCTAGCTTCTTTATTTCCTTTTTGTGTGCATCCAAACTATAATGAAATTTGTCACCAAGTACAAGTTCTTTGTTCTCTAGGAATACCATTCCATCTCCCAGTTTCAATAAGAAATTTTAGTAGAATTGTTACATGTAAATTTACATAGTAAAGTTGAAGATTTTAGAGGCAAGATAACAAATTTAAAATTAGTATTTCTTTATAAATTGTTACCAATTGATGAATTATTTATAGTTAGGCCTATAGATAAGTTTTCATAGACAGACTAGTATTCCATTGATTGGTTTCGAGAGGGAAATCGCACTCTATAACTATAAAACAAAGTAGGATTTCCTCCGGAAATTTGAATCTGATGTGGGATTTCTTGAGGGAAATCCTACTCTAGATTCACTCTTGGTGGGAGGGGGGGGGGTTAATTCTAAACTAGAGCTTACTTCCGGGGAGGGGAGGGATCCTGCTCTAGAGCCAGTTTTCCGGTGAGAATGATTTTCGAGGGGAAATCCTACTCTACAAGACCTGTTTTATAGAGTAGGATTTCCTCCATAGCTAGCTTTCCCCCGGAACCTGTACTCTAGAGAAAGATTACTCCCCTGGGGGAAATCTCACTCTAGAGTCAGATTCCCCCCTCTTTCTTTCTCAGAGTAGGATTTCCCCTCTTTCAATAATACTTAAATCATATCGACAATATTTTGGCTAAAAGTTTATATGAAAGTCAAGTGACTCTTTTATGAAAATATGAGAGTTTTCGACTAAAGAATCGTCGAATTTAGTGTGAAATCTTTACTTTAAATATATAGTTAAAATTATCGAGTCTCAACCCAAATTTTAACTCATAAGAAACTGTAAAATTAGTTGCATAAAATCATAAGACTCGATGTCTCAACAACCTCTCTCGGCGTTTGTTCACAAATTTTAAAATGTATTCTAGACCACCTGTAGCGATTCGATAAATTGTTTGCCCTCTGAAGGCCCAGTATTTCATCTATAAGTCGATCGTTTTTGCAAGGAAAGTGTGAGAAAATTCTAAAATTTATGTTATGATAGGTTCCACATGCTTTTGTATGAGTACATTGTATTTCAATCGAGTATTTCTTCAAAGGCAAAAAAGCCAAAACAAAACAAGACACACTACTTTTGCAAGCCGAAGCATATGTCCTTAGCCTAGACCCCAGGGGTATAATATTGGATTTGAAAGTAGAAAGCAAATACTCTCTTAATCTCTTAAAGTTTTGAAAAATTTCATTTTTTTTCGAAATTAATGACACATTATTAGTTCCATGGCAACGGCAGCTATTTTGGATATTTAAACACTAGAATCTTGGAAGACATTTTACATTAATGTTATGTACATTTAGTTTGAAATACAATTTGAGGGAGAAAAAAAAATTATTTAAAATAAAATTCTTTTGTTTCCAAGAATACAGTTGAAAAATTTGTCTAACCGATTACATTGTACATGTACCAATATTTTTTTTTTTTCAGAAACCAGTTTGACCTGATCAAAAGAATAAGAGTTTGATGCTTCAAAAGAGTTAGTTGGACGGTTACTGTGAAAAACGAGATTTAAATTTTCAATTTTCATACTTTGTAGGTTTCAATGGAACTGGTCGCCATTTTGAAGAAGGGACACTTGTAACAATATGTTGCCCCCCTCCTCCCATACATAAGTCCAGCCAAGATATTTAATTGGCTCTGCGGAAAATCGCACTCTTTAACTATTACACAGAGTAGAATTTCTCCGGAAAATTTAATCCGATGTGGAATTTCCGTAGGGGAAATCCTACTCGAGTCATTTTTCCGTGGGGAAATCCTACTCTAGAGCCAGTTTTTCGGGGAGGAAGATGAGGGGAAAGCCTACTCTACAAGACTGGTACTCAAACTTTCTTCCAAAAGTGGGGGTATAATAATGTATTCATCCGTAGCCTCATTTTGAAGGACTGTGTACTTGGAATGGTATTGTGCGATTAGTTTTCTTTGCCTTGTGCTACAGTTTTATTGCGGCAGAAGCAATAGAATACGTTTTTCATGAGTTTCGCAAAATTATATCTCGTATTCTTTAATAAAAAAAACGAGAAATTTCCAGATGTTTTGCATATGTTTACTTTTTCCACTCAAATCAAAAACATCTGGATCAGGAAAACAATCTCCGGAAGTCAAATATTAGTAAATTTTATTGGAACCTTTAAACCAATAAAAAAAAACTGAACTTGCCGCAATGACCTTATGTCAAGGCTTTATCTTCAGCTCACAAACAATCTTTGACGTTTCAACCCCAAATACTTATGTATAAGAGAATAATGAACTGGACACAAATTATATATTTTTTTCTGCCAGTGACCTTGAATATGCCAAGATAATCTTGGTTCAAAGTCATGGCACACTTTCAGGACATAAGTAATATTTTTTGGAGTATGAACTTGCAATGTTTTCCATTATAAAGTTATCCACCTTCAACTTGACAGGTCTTGAGTAAAATTGTCTTTCTCTAGCTTTCGTTACATGGACCAAACAGAGACAAATGAATATTTTTAAATGCTTTGTGAACGGTAGCTCAGTCGGTAGAGCGCTCGCTCCGTGATCGGGAGGTCGTGAGTTCGAATCTCGGCCGCGACTGACCTAAGTCGATAAAAAATGGGTAGCAACTGTTCCTTCGCCATGCGCTTGGTTCTTTGAAGTGAAAGTTGAGAGTCTTTCGGATGAGACCTTAAAAACCGAGGTCCCGTGCCACGGCAGGCATTGGCACGATAAAGATCCCTCACTGCTCAATGGCCCTGAGTGCCGAGTAAAGGTCAAAATTTGAAGCCCTTCACCGGTATATAGTGACCTCTCTATATGAGTGAAAATTCTCGAATGGGACGTAAACAACATACAATCAATCGATAAATGTTTTGTGAACTGAAATATGTTTTGATGCCATTAATCCTTGACGTTTGTAACAATTATAAAAATCTTATTAGCTAACATGGATAATCAAGATTACAAAGCTCACCTCAACGATTTCTTTTTTCAAGCAAGACTAAGTCCCCGCTAAACAAAATTTGGTTATGTGAGCATCCCTAGTTACAACATTTATACAAGTTTGGTCTGGGCACGATTTTTATAGAATGGACTTGTTCCAAAAACTTTTCAATCATCCGAACCAAGTCTGGTAATATGCATTTCTACATGCATCATCCATTCAAGTTGTCACCAAAAGGCTTACAAGTACTTGAAAATGAGCCTGTTCTAAAAACTTAAAAATGATCACTCTTCTGGAAAATATAGGTCAATTTAAGCATCCAAATCAAGTCTCATAACGTACATCCCTACACGAATCATCCTGCAAGTTTGGTCTAGGTAGAATTTGAAATTAAACTGGAATGAAACTGCTCCACAAACTTTAACCTGGTCATTCATCCAAAAAATGAAGGTTAAAACAAGTCCGATAATGTGCATCCTCGGATGCATCATTCATGAATGTTTATTCTAGGTGAGGCTTGAAGTTACACTGGAATGAATCTGTTCCAAAAACTTTAATCTGATCTCTTATCCTTAAAATGCAAAGAGAAGCGAGGCCCAATTTAAGTCTCAAAATGCCTTTGGATAAACATATAATATGCAAAAAATGTCTAAATTACTTTCATAATAATTTTGCGAAGAATATATTTCACTCACCATGTATATTTGATATCAGAAATAAATGATCAATCATCACTCAGACAGGTGATATTGATTTAATTAGTTTTATTGCTGAAATTTTACAAATAGCAATCAATTACAATCTTGATTAGAATATAAAAAATCAGTGTATGATAAATACCACCGGTAATGAAAAATATATAATCGCAGTTACTCAAATCAATATTTAAGTTTAAAGATATTAATTGAAGAATTTCTGAAGAATTGAAAATACCTTTTTACTAATATGAACCACATAAAAAGTCACGTTGTTCAAAAGAACATAAAAATTGCTTTTTCATTCCATTCATCAGAATATGCCTTTAAATCTTGAAGAAAAAATTAAAATGATTTTAATTGTGCATGTTACTTTGATATATTTTACAATATACACCACAAGTTAATACTTGTAACCTACGATAATACTTCTTGATAACTAATCCCCTCCATTTCTGAAAGCAACATTTTATGTTTAAAATAATTTCAAAGTCGAATTTGAAAATAAAGATAAGGACAGATACTTCTTAATAACAATTATGAATTTGAAACTAGAGGCCCAAGAGCCTTACCGATCACTTGAGTATAAAACAACACTGTAAAGGATCCACTGAATTACGAAATAAAACAAAATAAAACACAAAAAAAACATAAAACAAAATAAACTGACTTATGAAGATATGTTGCCCAAATTAAAACAAAGAAAATAGGATAATCAACAAAATAGTTATAGTTTAGTACTCATTTATAAATCATAAAGTAGATCCTTTTACTTGCAAGTACTTATACACTCCCTTCTGTCACTGTCATCATGCAGACAAAACAATTCAAAAAATGTTTAAGAACATGTAGTAAACCCTATACATTCCATCGACATTAGCCTCTTTTAGTCTCTGAAGAGTATATAATGTATGATATGTATGACATTTTTGCCTCATTTTTATATATCTATTATTCACAAGTCTATATGACCATTAAAACTATGAAAGTACTCTTTGTATCATATAGTAAAAATTCTTGTTTAATTCTTTATTCAATTTGATCTATCAATTACACTATTTTCAGAAATTAATTATCATAAGTAAATAGCAAAAAAGAGTAAACATTTCCTTACACTATAAATATAGCCCTGCACAGCCCCAGAACACTTGACCTAGTGGTCAAGAATTTCACAAATCTGGTAAAACACCCTTGCTTATTACAATTATGACTTTCAAAGAAGTTGTGCATATTCACTATAAAATCAATAGAGCCCTGCCCTAACACCAGAACCAATAACCCTTGGGCTTATGAATTTCAAAAGTTTTGAAGAGACATCATTGCTTATCATAACCATGCACTCAGTTTATCTGCTAAATACCCAGGAACAGAGAAGAAATTTTTAAAATAAGTAATGCATTTTCGCTATACTATCAATACATCCCCCCCCCCCCAAGAGCAGCCCCTGACCCTGGGGCCATTAATTTCACAATTTCAGGAAAGCCATCCTTGCTCAACATAACAATGCACTTACTTTGTTTACTTAATATCCTGGGGAAAGAAGATTTTTGAAGAATTTATGCATTTTCACTTCAAAATCGATACAACAACGCCCTAACATAAGCACCCCTATCCCAGGGGTCATGCATTCCATAATTTTGGGAGAGGCGTCTTTGCTTATCATAATAATGCACTTACTATGATTGCTTAATATACCGAAAGCAACCAAAGAAGATTTTCAAAGAATTCATACATTTTCACTATATAATCAATACAGCCCCACCCTAACACCAGAACTCCTGATCCTGGGGATATGAATTTCAAAATTTTGGAAGAAGCATCCTTGATAATCATAACAATGCACTTAGTTTATCTGTTAAATACCCAGGAGCACAGAAGAAGGTTTTTAAAGACTTTTGGCATTTTCACTATATGACCAATAGAGCTCTTACCTATCACCAGAACCCCTGACCCTGGCGCCATGAATTTTACAATTTTGGAAGAGGCATCCTTGCTCAACTTAACCATGCTCTTATTTGTTTGCTAAATATTCAAAAGAGAAGAATATTTTTAAAGAAATAATACATTCTCACTGTATGGTCAATAGAGCCCCACACTAACTCCAGAACCCCTGAACCAAGGACCATGGATTTCACAATTTTTGGTAAAGGAATCAATGCTTATTACAATCATGCCAACAGTTTAACTGCTTGATGTCCAGGAGTAAAAGAGAAGTTTTTCAAGACTGCATCAAATTTTATGGTTTTAGCCCCACCCTTCAGGCCCCACAGGGATATCACGATCTTTGTTACAATTTTGTTACCGTTTACCAATGACAATATGCTAAAATTGGCTGATATTGGTTCAGCAGTTTCAGAAAAAAGCTGAAAATGTTCAAATATTAATACACGACGCCCGACTGATGACGACGGACTAAAACAGATAGCAATAGGTCACCTAAGTGACTCAGCTGACTTTAAAAAAAACACGAAAATTTAACAACTGGTTTCAAATAGGCTTTTTTCAAGTAATTTTCATACATAATTACTTGTTTAAAGAATATGTTGACATATGTTGGAAATTCTATCATACAAACACTCACTGAAGACTAAATCTTAATAAATAAAACATTCATAAACACGTTGGACATTTTTCCAGGAGACAACATACTGTCTAACAATCTGGTAATTATTTTTTTATAGCTCAGTCATCTCCTGTTATTTTTCAGAGAGAAGTCAAGAGTTCCATAAAAATCTCAAAAATATCACTCTTAATATAAAAAAAATGTTATACAGGTACATACCACATCAATAAAAATAAAAAAAATAAATAAAACAAAACCACCTAAACCATGTCATTAAAAGTCAAGGTTATAAAAAAAAAGGATTTTAAATATGAGTAAAATAAAATTGGATTCCATACCTTTAAATAATATTTTTATGTCTTATATGTCTTGATACAAATAAAAGAGGCAAATCCCAAAGTATTTACATACAAAGCTTCTTGAAACATCAAATCAAGAAAAGAAGGAATATAAGGCCATTATGGTATGACGTGTTGTTAAAAAGATAAACAGAGAAAATTTAAACAAAAAATAGAATCGTCCTGTACTTCAAAAAATGATTCAAAAGTAGTCAACTGCAACGTTATGGTTGTACTTTTCTACCTCAGTTCTTTTCGTATTTTATCTACGTTGTGGTAAGGGGTGAAAAACAGAACTGAATAGAAGAGAAAGTCACAGACAAGTGATGGTACGACCGGCCAAATCACAACAAAGAATACCATTGACAGTAAGCCTTTACCGTAACTCTTAAGACTGGCTAAACAATTTCTGAAACAAAATCAAAAGTTAACGAATTATTTCATAAATTCCATCCATTAAAAATAGCTAAAATATGCATATACTGACAAGAGGAAATATATTTATTAATGCTTGTGCTTGTTTCAAAGTCCTGATATTTTGAAAATTTGAAAATATTCGGTTGTTATATAACATTGGCAATTTTGCAGAATATTGTTATCGTTAAACTCTGCCTGATAAATCACCAATAGTTGATGGATACATTTGGTTCGTCAACGTCTATTTTCTTCAACGTTCATATCGTTTCCTTAAGGAATTGCAAATATCAAAGGAGAATCATTTTAAGAACTTTTTTTACAAACAAAACTAAAAAAAAATTTCGATAAGGAAAATAAGATGACGGAAAAAACTTGAAGAAAAAATACACAATACAATTATAAAATAAAGTATACACTTACTGTTTTCGAATTGGGAATGACTTTTTGAAAGTTATAGCTTCAATAAAAGTTAAAGTAGCACAATTGAAGAACATTAGCATGGATATCCAGAAATGTACATCAAACCACGACCAACAAAATTTGGTAATAACCCAGTATGGAAGGACAGCAAACGTTGACCAAAACTCAATCTCTTGTCTACGACTTGGATCATCAAACTGAAAAAAAAAACCCAGAAGTCTCTGTCAAGACTGCATGTTCCTCTACTGGTTTGAACTTATAACAAAGGAAGAGAAAAGCAGCACTTGGACTTGAAACTTTGCAACAGCAATAAATAAATAATAATCCTTGTTTTACTCTCTTTTTGTTACAAGATGAATTGCAATCAGACTAAAACTGTAGAAGGAGTAGCCTTTTAAAAGAATTTCAGAGAAATTTTGATTTTAGTTACTATGGCAACATCATTCATCAAAATAAAAAAAAACAAAACAATAAAGACAATTTTGTATCTCAGTGTAGTCTACTTGCATGCCACTTTATATTAAAATCAGACCAAACTGTAGGCGAAGTAATGTTTTGTTTGTTTGTTTGTTGTTTAACGTCCCTTAAGTTTTTCACTCATATGGAGACGCCACTACTTGCCGGTGGAGAGCTGCAAATTTTGACCTTTGCTCGGCACTCAGGGCCATTGAGCAGTGAGGGATCTTTTTCATGCCAGCACCTACTGTGACATGGAACCTCAGTTTATACAATCTCATCCAAAGGACCGGTCTCCACGTCCAACAGTGGGATTCGAGCCTGCGGAATAAGGAATTGATCCTAATGACTCTATAACAGACGCTCTACCACTGCACCATGCAGGCAACAAGTATTGTTTAGAAAGTATATCAAAGAAATTTCAATTTTTTTGTAATCATGGCAACACTTCACCAAAAATAATAAAAATGGATACACAGAATTATGTATCTCAGTGTAATCTCCTTGTGTGCCAAGTTATATTGAAATCAGACTAAAACTGTAGGAGGAGTAGCGTTTTTAAAGTATTTCAGACAAATTTCTATTTTTAGTAACCATGGCAACACCGTTCTCCGAAATCAAAAACTGATTGAGAGAATTACGTATCTTATTGTATTCTACATGTGTGCCAAGTTATACTGAAATCAGACCAAAACTGTAGGAGGAGTGGCAATTTGAAAGTATTTCACAGAAATTTCTATTTTTAGTAACCATGGCAACACTGTTCATTGAAATCAAAAACCGATATAAAGAATTATGTATCTTAGTGTAGTCTATTTGTGTACCAAGTTATATTAAAATCAGACAAAAACTGTAGGAGGAGTAGCATTTTGAAAAATTGTTTACAGACAGACAGACGGACGGACGGACGACAGACACCTTACTTTCGCATCAACTCTTCTGGTCTTTCACCATTAGAGCTAAAAACAGCCATTGACAAACATGGAAGCTTTTATAAACCCTTATGAAATTTCGTGCTTAATACATGTATATCTCAAAGGTTATATTAAGTCAAACTTTACACATCTGATGAATGTTTCAATTAATTGCAGAAAATGTATTTCATTACTGAGAAGTGCTGCAGATAAAAAAAACTACAGCACATCAATTTTTATTAACATTCCAGGCTTAGAAATGAAATGGAATTCTATGAAAATACTTGAATACCTAGTGGTAAACAAATAATACTCATCCTTGACCACAATGCAATTTGACAAGAGGTACAAGGGCCTTAATGGTCACCTGACTTTAAATATAACACTGTAAAGGATCCATAAAAGCATAAAATAAAACAAAGTAAAAGATGAACTATGTTGCCCAAAAGCAAGAGAAATAATTAGTCTAGTACTCCTTCATAAATCTTAAACTAGATCTATTTAATTGCCTGTTTCTGCCCACATTTGTAACTATTATCTTGTAAACTAAACAAACCAATAATTCTTGAGCACTTTTGGTAAACCCGTCTCATTCCATCTCACATTGGCCTCTTTTGGTCTATGAAGACCATTTACTGTACAAAGGTATTTTTGTTTCATTTCTATCTAACTATAATTAACAAGTCTGCCTAACCATCTAAAAATTGTTAAAGTTATGTTTGTAATTTACATTATAACAAGAGGTCCAGGGGCCACAACCTTTACCTGAGTATCTATGGCCCTTCTGTTCTTCATCAGCGGATTCTTTTTCCTACATACATGTACATGTATTACATGCATATTATTATGTAAAACTTTGATCACTTTTCATGGCTCCACTCTACCTGTAGAAGTCATGATTTGAACAAACTTGAATCTACATTACCTGAGGATGCTTCCATATAAATATGACTAATTATGGTTTTGCTGTTCCTGGGGAAAAGAGTTTTAAAGACTTTTCCTATATATTCCTATGTTAAACTTTGATCCCCCATTTCTGCCCCTACACCAATGGGTCTTGATTTAAAGAAACTTCAATCTACACTACCTGAGGATGATTCCATATAAATATGACTGATCAGGGCTTCTGTTCTTAAAAAGAATATTTTAAAAGATATTTCCTATATATTCTTATGTAAAACTTTGATCAGTTTTTTTTGGCTCCACCCTACACTAAAAGGTCATGGTTTGAACAATCTTCAATCTACACTGAGGATGCTTTCATATAAATTTGACTAAACATGGCTTTGCTGTTCTTGAGAAGAAGATTTTTAAAGCTCTTTCCTATTTATTCTTATGTACTACTTTGATCACTGTTGTTGCCCCATCCTAATCCCAGGGGTCATGATTTGAACAAACTTCAATCTACACTACCTAAGGATGCTTCAGTATTAATATGGCTAACAATGGTTTTGATGTTCTTGAGAAGAATATTTTTAAAGATATTTCCTATATATTCTTATGTAAAACTTTGATCCCCTGTTATGGCCCAGTCCTTCCCCTGGGGGTCATGACTTGAACAAATTTGAATCCACAGTGTGTAATGAAGCACAAATTTCATCTTTTCTGGCCCAGTATTTCCTGAGAAGATTTTTCAAAGATGCCATCAAATTTTCACAAATTCTTAATTATCCCCTTGAAAGAGGGCATGGCACTTCCTGTGTACAGACTTAAATCCCCATCACTGAAAGATGTTTTGTGGCAGGTTGTTGTCCAATGGATATTGAGAAGAAGTCGAAAATTTGAAAAGTGTACATATGAAAGACGACACACGACAGATGGAAACTGGACACTCTTCAATCAGAAAATCTCACTTGAGCCTTTGGCTCAGGTCAGCTAATAAAAATGTATACTTTTTTGCAAGATGCATATTATTGCTTTAGTGTTCTTAGCTTTAAGATACCATTAATAGTTCAAAGTGGGATTCATAACTGAAGCATTCATCAATGCTTTTTAAACTAAAACTAAACAACTTTCAATAATTTTATTCAGACATCAATCCTTTTATAGCAATAAAACAGGTATTTAATCTCCATATCTTAAGATGAAGAAATTCATACACCAACCCAATGCAATAAAAACACCAAGAAAGCCCAAAAATATTTAAAGTGATGCAATGTAATATCATTAGATAATGTAAAGAATTTAATAATGTGCAATAAGAATTACCAGCCTACATTGTTAGACCACTCATTTACACAGCAAAAGACATGAATATTAGAATGCAACAAATTCCTAAACTAACTCTGAAATGGATTTGAATATCATTTTCATGTATACTTTTGCATAGAAATGTACTAGGCAAAAATCGCGATAAAGTAACACCACAGTGATGCGACAGAAACATTAATAAAGAACAATATGAATCAGCAAAAAATTCAAAAGTAATTCAGATGTATTTTTGTTGGTTTTAAATATGTAAATCTAAGGAATGTTTTTTCTCATTTTATTCTGATCTACACATCAATAACACTCAAAAAACTAAGTAAAAACAGTTTTTAACTGAAATCACACTTGGTTCAAAACCTATGCTTAGACTAACTTTATAAAAAAAAAGTTCTGAGTTTTTTCATCAAAGGGCTGCAACGTTTTTGATAATTAATAGCCTTAATCTACCTCAAAATTAAAAACAAGATGGAAAAATCTATAATTATATTCCATATGAGAGGAGTATGTTTAGACCTGAAATCATTAAACATTCCTGTCAGTGATGACATTATTGGTTAGTCTAGAAAATAATGTAAATTTCAATTTACAATTGATTCTGAGGGGAAAGTGACATATTTCTTCAATATTTTGGTTGGAGAATATCTAGACCAGATCTATCCTGACTCTTTTCATTTCCTCTAAACTGTATACTGGTATTTATCCACAATTTGAGAGTTTTCAAATTTGATTTTCATGGTTGAAGAATAAAAAAAATTACTGCAAAGAGTCCATTCAGACACTTGATGCTACAGATATAAAGAAAACTAGCTTGCTTTTTTCAGAATCAGGAACTAGTGCATGATATATGCTATTTTGGTGAATAGGCCAGCATGCATTTTGTTTTTTCTACATCAAACAACTGTTTCTTTTAAAATTGATTAATGAGAAAATATGGATATTCTGTGACTTTTGTTTGACAGTCACACACACACAAAAGAAAATGGACTATTTTTTCAGAACTAAAGGGTTACTTTCTTGTATCTATATGTGTGTACAAAAATTCTATTGCACATTCCAAAGAAAGAATTCATCACATATTTATTTACATTGAATTTATAATGTATGCACACTCCTGGGTTTAAAAAATGCAAGCTTCTTTGTTCTCATCTGCACTTCTTAAGAAAGCATCTACATAAAATATATATTAAAATAGGCTAAAATTAAAATCAAATAAAAAACAAACCTTGACCTACTTATTTCAACTGGATACAGAGATCTAGTTAGACCTGTCCTCATGCAGCAATTGTTAATTCAAGTTAATTAAAAGGACAATAAGAAATTGCAATTGTGGCTTATACTCCACAGAAAATATACTTTGTGAGAATAGATATGAGTTCTCTTCATTCTTCAATCAGAACTTTATTTGACTTTCAGGTATTAATTAAGACTCTTTAAACTGCAAGAATCAATGTTTGTCACAGATAAGGAATCCTCCATGTATTTTGCACATGCCACAGAGGCTTGAATCTGAGAATCATAATTTAGCTTACCATGTGAATGATGGGTATATCCGTATTCTCTGGGAATGTAGAATGAAGGAATGGCAAAAATATTTCATCGTATTCAAACAGATAGATGTAGAGCATTGTGGTCCTTGGAAAGTCTTTGATCCCATACACAAGGAAGAGAGAGCGACCAGGATTCAGAGCCTGTCAAAATTTACATGAAAATATTTACATTTGCTCTGTTTTCCTACTTAAAGCCAGAGATTTTAAGCACCTCCTTCAAAAATACCTGGTGTATGTACCCCTGTCAATCAAGTGCATTAAGGTACATCATTGGTTGCTAGAACTTGATTGACATTTACTTACTAGTCCCTGTGTATACCCTGTACACCTTCTTTGGCACTCAGGGTGACCTTCAAATTAACTTTTGATCCTTTGATATTTACACACATGGTATAACAACAGAGAAGCTGTATTACTATGGAATTTTTAGCTTGATAATAAACACATACCTTTAGTATTTGAAATAATTATGATATCCTTTATGGTAATATATATATCAAAGTTAGGTATAACTTTTTTTTCAAAGCTCAACAAATACTTAAAATAAAAATATTTTTAATGGGTGGAAGTGCTTTGACACAGATTCAATTACAAATTAATAAAAGTTATTGAGATTAAACTTTATTTACAACTTTTATTTCTAATTCAAAATTATCTCAAAATCCCAACACAGGTAAAGTTTGACTTCTTGTGTACTCTACTGTGTATAGGGAATGGGATACAAACGACCACAGGTAGACTGCTAGCCCTCAAGGCATTCACACCTGTACAAAATAAGCCCCTCCCTCACCTGGAATTTACCACCTGGAAAAAAATCTCTGCCTTTAACCAACCATGACATTGATTTGAATGCCATTTTCATGTATACTCATGCACAGAAATATACAAAGAAAAACTCGCACTAAACTGATGTCACAATGAGGCTACAGAGATGTTAATAAAAATATAAGGATATAGGGCAGTGAGAAATTTAAATGTTGAGTATATTTTTAGTGCTAATAAACAGGTAAAATGTAAACAAGAGGCCCAGGGGCCTTAATGGTCACCTGAGTATAATACAACAATTTAGAAGTTAAATACACTGATAGATGAAGCTTTGTTGCCTAAAGCAAGAGAAGTAGGAAGATCAGGATCAACAAAATAATTAGTCTAGTATTCAGTATCAACTCATAAATTAAGTTCTAATCTGTCCCCCACTTAACACTATCACCATGCAGACTATTAACAAACTATTAGTACTTCTGTAATATTTTTAAACCCATATTAAGACCCCTAGCATTGATCTATTATTTATCTATTACTTACAGGTCTACCTGATTATTAAAACTAAGAAAGTACTTTTTGAATTATACAATAAACATTCTTGCATAATTATCTTATTCTATTAACCTTTCAAATACATTATTTACAGTGATTAATTATCAAAGGTGAATGGAAGAGGGGAATAACTTCTCTCAGTAGAATACAAATTAATAGAGCCCTGCCCAGGACCAGAATGCTTAGTCAAATGGTCCAGATGTTCAAAAATCTGGTAGAAATACGCTTACTTATATCATTTAAACTTTTACTCAGTTTGCCCAGAAGCAGAGAAGAATTTCACAGGTACAATGCATTTTCACTACATATTCAACAAAGCCTTACCCTAACACCAGAACCCAAGAGCAAGGGTCAAGAAATTTACAAATTTGGAAGAGTTACCCTCAGCATCATAACTATGGACTTCAAAGAATTAACACTTTTCCACTATATTATTAAAAGCCCCCCCCCCCCTCGTTAAGCCAGAACCCCTGACCCTAGGACCATGATTTAAAAATTCTGTTCGAAGCTCCCATTTTCATCATAGCTAATCAATTTATTTATCAGCTCAACACTAAGGAGCAGATAGGATTAATAAATGATTAATTAATAGAATTAATGCTTTTTCACTATATAATCAATAGAGCCCCCCCCCCTCCTCAAGAACAACAAAAACTGAGGCCATATATTTGAAAATTTTGGAAGAGGCATCCTTGCCTATCATTATCATGCACTTAGTTTGTTTAAATAATACCCAGGAGCAGAGAAGAAGATTTTCAAAGAATCAATGCATTTTCACTATATAATCAATAGAGCCCCATCCTAACACCAGTACCCCTGACCCTGGGGCCATGAAATTCATAATTTTTGAAAAGACATCCTTATGCATCATAACCATGCACTTAGTTTGTTTAAATAATACCCAGTAGCAGAGAAGAAGATTTAAGAATCAATGCATTTTCACTATATAATCAATAGAGCCCTGCCCTAATACCAGAACCCCTGACCCTGGGGTAATGAAATTCACAATTTTTGAAAAGGCATCTTTATGCATCATAACCATGCACTTAGTTTGTTTAAATAATACCCAGGAGCAGAGGAGAAGATTTTCAAAGAATTAATGCATTTTCACTATATAATCAATAGAGCCCCGCCCTAACACCAGAACCCCTGACCCAGGGGTAATGAAATTCACAATTTTGGAAGAGGTACTCTTGCTCATCATAACTACGTACTTAGTTACTTTATTAAATATCAAGGAGGGGAGAAGATTTTCAAAGAATTAGTGCATTTTCACTATATAATCAATAGAGCCCCGCCCTAACACCAGAACCCCTGATCCTGGGGCCATGAAATTCACAATTTTTGAAAAGGTACTTTTGTTCATCATAACTACGTACTTAGTTACTTTATTTAATACCCAGGAGCAGAGAAGAAGATTTTCAAAGAATTAATGCATTTTCACTATATAATCAATAGAGCCCCGCCCTAACACCAGAACCCCTGACCCTGGGGCCATGAATTTCATAATTTTGGAAAAGGCACTCTTGCTCTTCATTACTATGTACTTAGTTACTTTATTTAATACCCAGGAGCAGAGAAGAAGATTTTCAAAGAATAAATGCATTTTCACTATATAATCAATAGAGCCCCACCCTAACACCAGAACCCCTGACCCTGGGGCTATGAATTTCACAATTTTGGAAGAGGCACTCTTGCTCTTCATAACTACGTACTTAGTTACTTTATTTAATACCCAGGAGCAGAGAAGAAGATTTTCAAAGAAATAATGCACTTTCACTATATGATCTATATAGCCCCACCCTGGGGCCAGAACCCCTGACCCTGGGGCCATGAATTTCACAATTTTGGTAGAGGGCTAAATGCTTATTACAATGATGCCAACAGTTTGACTGCTTGATGTCCAGGAGTAAAAAATAAGATTTTTAAAGATTGCATTATTTTTGGTGGTTTTAGCCCCACCCCTCAGGTCCCAGGGGGGCAGGGACCATGAAATTCACAACTTTTGTTCCCCTTCACCCATAGATGCTATATGCCAAATTTGGTTGAAATTGGTTTAGCGGTTTCAGAGAAGAAGTTAAAAATGTTCAAATGTTAACACACGACGCACGACGACGGACGAGAACGGATAGCAATAGGTCACCTGGGTGACTCAGGTGACCTAATAAAAGGGATTTTTTTTAAAGTTTAGTGTGATTAATTGGTGTGTAAATCACAAAGACCTGCATATAGGCTAGTGCTTCATGAAAAATATGCCTATGTGACAAGTCTGTGTGATTTACAACTAATGACTCACACAAAACTTAACCAGAAGTCTCTGATGAGACTGAAGCTCTACTGGTCTGTACGTATAACAAAGGAAAAGTAGCACTTCGATTTGAAACTTTGGAACCTGCAACAATAAATAGATTTATGTATCTTAATGTAGTCTACTTGTGTGCCAAGTTATATTGAAATCAAACAAAAACTGTAGGAGGAGTAGCATTTTGAAAGTATTTCACAGAAATTTCTATTTTAAGTAACCATGCCAACAACATTCACTGAAATCAAACACCAATAAACACTATTATGTAACATAGTGCAGTCTAATTGTGTGCCAAATTAGATTGAAATCAGACGAAAACTGTAGCAGGAGTAATGTTTTTAAGGAATTTTACAGAAATTTCTATTTTTAGTAACCATGGCTGAACCATTCTTCAAAATCAAAAACCAAATCATCAAATTATGTATCTTAGTGTAGTCTACCTGTGTGCCAAGTTATATTAAAATCAGACTAGAACTGAAGGAGGAATTGCGTTTTAAAGGAATTTCACAGATATTTCTATTTTTAGCAACAGTGGCAACACCATTCATCAAAATCAAAAACCGATGCACTTAATTATGTATCTTAGTGTAGTATTCTTCTGTGCCAAGTTATATTGAAATCAGACAAAAACTGTAGGAGGAGTAGTGTTTTGAAGGAATTTTATAGAAATTTCTATTTTCAGTAACCATGGCAACACTGTTCATCGAAATCATAAACCTATGCACTAAATTATGTATCTTAGTGTGTCTACTTATGTGCCAAGATATGTTGAAATCAGACCAAAACTGTAGGAGGAGTAGCGTTTTGAAAAATTGTTTACAGACAGACGGACGACGGATGACGGACACCTTACTATCGCATAAGCTCTTCTGGTCTCTGACCAGTAGAGCTAAAAACACTCCTTAATTAAACCAACAAAGGTAAAAAAAAAAAACTTTATGAAAAATATTTTTAATTATTTACAATTTACAAAAAAGCAACTTGATTGGTAACACCATAGACAGAAGACTTGTGCATTGAAAAAGATTAAAAACATCATAATTGATAAAGGATAAAAAATTATCAACTTTGATATGGTGATGTTGGTACACTTAAAAGTTAAGGGAAATGAAAGAGAGATACAAAAACTTGTTTTGGATTCAGCATTTGCTTAAATGGGTTGTTGATATTAGCTTCTGAAAAACATGCATTATAAGAGATTTACAATCTCTCTGAGAGCACCACCCATAGTGAAGCTGCAACTTTACAGCTCATGTGGTATCTAAATTTCCACATTACATAACAGAGAATAATCAACAAATCATATCATCAAAATGAAAACATAAAAAATGTACCATTCAGTCATTGAGGTCAATATTCTGGGTTGAACTATAATCTTAATTTGTTTTTTTAGCATCAGACAGGAAAAACTTATATCAAAACACTTTTTAGCTCACCTGAGCTGAAAGCTCAAGTGAGCTTTTCTGATCACATTTTGTCTGTTGTTGGTCTGTCTGTACATCTGTAAACTTTTCACATTTTCAACTTCTCAAGAACCACTGGATAAATTTCAATCAAACATGTCGCAAATCATCCTTGGGTGAAGGGGATTCCAGTTTGTTCAAATGAAGGGCCACATACTCTTTCAAGGGGAGATACATGTAAATAAGAATTAGTGAAAATTTGGTGGTATCTTAAAAATCTTCTTCTCAAGAACCATTGGGCAAAAAAAATTGAAACTTATGTGAAACCTTCTTTACATAGTATAGATTCAAATTTGATCAAATCATGACCCCTGGGGTAAGGTGTGGCCATAATGGCAGATAAAAGTCTTACACAGGAAAAATATAGGAAAAAATCTTCAAAAATCTTCTCAAGAACAGCAAAGATTAGTCATATTGATATGTAAGCTTCCTAAGATAGTGTAGATTCAAGCTTGTTCAAATCATGACCCCTGGGGTTGGGTGGAGCCCACAATGGGGGATCAAGTTTTACGTAAGAATATATAGGAACAAATCCTCAAAAATTTGCTTCTGAAGAACAGCAATGCCATGATTAGTCATATTGATGTGGAATCATCCTCAGGTAGTGCAGATTCAAGTTTGTTCAAATCATGACCCCGGGGTTGGGTGAGGCCACAATTGGGGAACAAAGTTTTACATAGGAATATATAGGAAAAAAATCTTCAAAAGTCTTCTTCTCAAAAGCAGCAAAGCCATGATTGGTCATTTTGATAAGGAAGCATCCTAAGTACTGTAGATTCATTTTTGTTCAGATCATGACCCCTGGGGTTGGGTGGGGCTACATTGGAAGATCAAACTTTTGCTTAGGAATATGTAGTTTTAAGATTTTTTCTCAAGAACAGCAAAAGCCATGATTAGTCTTACAGATATGGAAGCATCCTCAGGTATTGTAGACTCATTTTTTTCTCTAAATCATGACCCCCAGGGGTAGGGTGGGACCACAATGGGGGATCAAAGTTTTACATAGGAATATATATGAAAAAATCTTTAAAAATCTTCTTTTCAAGTACAGCAAAGCCATGATTAGTTATATTGATATGGAAGCATCCTTAGGTAGTGTAGATTCAAGTTTGTTCAAATCATGACCCCTGGGGCCATAAGGGGGATCAATGTTTTACACAGGAATATATAATAGAAAAAAATCTGCTATGAAGAACAGCAGGGACATATTGACTCAGGTGTCCGTGAGTGTTGTGGTCCATGGGCCTCTTGTTTTCCTGGTTTGATTCAATTATTTTATGAAAAAAGTGCTTGAAATTTCATTTTGATTAACAACCAGTGGTTGCTTTCTCAATGCAAAATGATTCAACTTGTACTTTATTTTCCTCTAATAATTGTAATTCAATACCACAGACACTTTCTCTGTCTTTAAATTAATAAATTCAGATTTCGATTTTTGTCATTATTTCAAAAAAATTATCTATCCTTTAGTCATGAAAATTATAGCTTTTATAACATAGAAATTTGTTTGAAAACATTGAAATTATTATAATCGAGTTTTTTTTTTCTATGACTGACAATAATTTAAAGTTTCCAACAATAGTGCCAAAATAGAATGTATCTTCTACATGTGTTTACAATATTTATTTTCTACTTTCTGTCAAGTATTTTGCATGCACATTTATCCAAGATTTCCTACTGAAATCATTGACTCAATTTCTTATTTATCTACAAACAGTATATTAGAAAACTGTATACATGTACAGAATATATGCAAATTGCATCTGCCAGTTATTTTAAAACATTTTGAGATGTCATTGACTACCTTTGCTTATGTTGTACAATAAAATTATTAAAGGAAATTGGAAGGACACCTAATATAACAGATAAGTATTACATTTTACACCATGAATCAGATTTATTTATTTTCTTGAAAGATTGCTTTTTTAATCATACTTTATAAGTAAAGACTTGTATCCATGATATCAGCTAGAACTTCTGATTAAAAAATATCAATTAATTTGCAATGGATGACACTTTTAAACTATAAATACTATCTAATTTGAAAATCTTTAAAAGAATAAATTCCACCTTGTACTCCCAAAGAGAAGCAGGCAGCTTCATATTAAAATCCTTCAACTGCTGAATTGCAGTGGAAATGGCTTTAATATGTAGATCATTGGTTACATTCAAACTTGACTGCAGGCTTGCATGGTCTACAGCTAGCAGAAGTCTTCCATCTAAAAAAGGAAAAGTTTCATAATATTAATCAATTTAACAAGATTCATTTACCTGTAGCAATCAAACATTGTTTGTTTTTGGTCCTCCATATGTATGCTCTTTGCCCTATGAAAAAATAATTAAGTGTATGATACTTGCTGGCAGGCCATTTAGAAGAGATGAAATATTAAACAGGTATAAACATTGCAGCATTTGATATACTTAACCAAGTGTTTATCAACAGGAAATACATGTATTACTTAGTACACATCCAACCACTTTGGATTGATGGTTATCATTATTAGATAAACATAAGCAATATTGATATAATTTTGGCAGCCTTTAACTAAACTCTGGATCTTAAAACTAATTTGAGAAACTTTAATAAAACAACAGTATCACTAAAGCATCTATTTGAGAGGACCCCATGTTGTGTAGATAAGACTCCAAGTGATTGCAATCATCTACTATGGTTTATGGGGAAAGGTCAAATGTACTATATGAGTGAGTACACTTCTTAAGCAATTATTGTAACATTATAGTATACATATCTTAAGCAGCAACCCAATCCATCTTAACACCAATAAAGAGATTGACAAGGTCTAAGGATTTATTCACCTGTCTGCTGATAGTGAAAGAAATAGTTCCATGAAAGATTGAAGCTGCTTTATGTCTTTCTTCATTTAGTAAGAAAACAACTTAAGCCACTTTAAGAGATGAGGGATATGAAAGAGGCTCAGAATTCAATTATTGTTCAGTAATGAAATTAATTTCTGACAGAATGTCACAATGCTGCCTGTGTCTCCAGGAAATGTCTACCCATGAAATTATCTTTTCAATGCCGACTTTAAAGAAGAATAAGCTAATATCTTGATGACAAATTAATTAATTTGTCAATAAAGCTTGATTATTTTCTGATTATATATACACAAATTAATTAATTTGTCAATAAAGCTTGATTATTTTCTGATTATATATACAGCTTCATTAAGAGGTCAAGAATAGCAAATATGATATATCAAACATAGGTAATCAGAGATTACAGAGCTCACCTCGACGAATGTTGTCTTTATGTAAGGCAAAGTCCCACACTAAGCTAATAATCTAGTAGTGTGCATCCCTAGATGCAACATTTAAGTAATTTTGGTCTGGTAGGGATTGCAGTTACTTGGGAATGAACTTATCAAAAAACTTTAAACTGGTCACTCATCCCGAAAATGTAGGTCAGATCCAGCATCCGAAGCAAGTCCAGTAGTGTGCATCCTAAGATATATAATCCTTGCAAGTTTGATCAACATAGGACTTACATTTACTTAGAAATGAGATCTGCTCCAAAAACTTTCACCTGGTCACTCATCCAGAAAATGTAGATCAGATCCAGCATCCGAAGCAAGTCCAGTAGTGTGCATCCTTAGATGTATCATCCATGCAAGTTTGGTCAATAAAGGGCTTATAGTTACTCCGAAATGAGACATGCTCCAAAAACGTTCACCTGGTCGCTAATCTGGAAAATGTAGGTCAGATCCATCATCTGAAGCAAGTCTAGTAGTGTGCATCCTTAGATGTATAATTCATGCAAATTTGGTCAACATAGGACTTACAGTTACTTGGAAATGAGATCTGCTCCAGAAACTTTAACTTGGTCACTCATCCGAAAAATGTAGGTCAGATCCAGCATCCGAAGCAAGTTCAGTAGTGTGCATCCTTAGATGTATCATCCATGCAAGTTTGGACAACATAGGACTTATTGTTACTTGGAAATGAGATCTGCTCCAAAAACTTTCACCTGGTCACTCATCCAGAAAATGTAGGTCAGATCCAGCATCTGAAGCAAGTCCAGTAGTGTGCATCCTTAGATGTATCATCCATGCAAGTTTGGTCAATAAAGGGCTTATAGTTACTCCGAAATGAGACCTGCTCCAAAATCGTTCACCTGGTCACTCATCTGGAAAATGTAGGTCAGATCCAGCATCTGAAGCAAGTCCAGTAGTGTGCATCCTTAGATGTACATGTACATGTATCATCCATGCAAGTTTGGTCAACATAGGACTTACAGTTACTTGGAAATGAGAACTGCTCCAAAAACTTTAACTTGGTCACTCATCCGGAAAATGTAGGTCAGATCCAGCATCCAAAGCAAGTTCAGTAGTGTGCATCCTTAGACATATCATCCATGCAAGTTTGGTCAACATAGGACTTATAGTTACTTGGAAATGAGATCAGCTCCAAAAACTTTCACCTGCTCCAAAAACTCTAACCTGCTCCAAAAACATTAACCTGGTCATTCTTTAGCTGAAATTGCAGCATCTTAAACCTTGACTGGTACAATGAAACACACTAGAGGCATCCTCCATGCACCTCTGATTGATATAGGACATAGAGGTACTTGAAAAGAAATCTGCTCCAAATACTTTAACCTGACATGCCCACACCAACGCAGAGGGTATTACATAAGCTCCCCCAACTTCGTTGAGGTGAGCTAAAAATTACAAACATATTAATACATGTAATGTGAAATCTCATTGAAGTTATTTTTGTTTACTCATTATTCTGTAACTCATTGACCCCCGCCAATTCCATTGACTATGCTTAAAGGTCTCAAATAATCTATAAACAATACAACTCTGTGAAGAGGACATACATGTAAAACATGGACCCCTGGAAATTCCAGAGGTAGGATCAGGTGCCTAGGAGGACTAAGCATCCACTGTTGACCAGTCACACCGCTGTGAGCCCTATGTCTTGATCAGGTATATGGAACATTCTGTAGTCAAAATCAGTATGAAAACAAAGGCCTAACAATTGGTATGAAACAAGTCAGCCAAAATACTACCCTATGATAAGTTATTTTTGCTAACAAGGTCAATATATTGCTGACTTTAAATGCAGTTGTTGAAATTCCTGTAACATCAACTTATCTGTCAGTAGCCTGCCTTGGTTTAAAAATGACTCAGAGCATGCTATTGAGTATTGAATAAGTTGGAAGATGTAAACACCATAGGTGATAGCAGGATATTACTACATAAATAAGGAAAGTTGACAAAGGAAAAGTTGTAGTCATCTCGTTTGTCACACGAAATAGTTGTTAGTTGGCCCTTATCGTCTATAGTCAGTAAAACATCCAAATATGAAACAGATGTGGCAGACTCTGTGGTGTCTTTTATTTAAAGTTCACTGGGATATATCAAATTGACACATGAATGAAAGTAACTATTGCTAATTGATAATACATCATCAATGTATCTAAATGTCTAGTTGAAGGCTACAGCAAGTATTTTCTTCTTCTCTGAAGTTTTTGAATAAATTCTGCTTCATAGAAATTTAATCAAAGTACTCAGGAGTACAGAGAGCCGGGCTTATTTATAGAGCAGTACCATTTTAGATGAAGCATACATGAAATAACTGCTACATAAGTTCAGAAATATTATTTTGCAATAAATAACTAAATGCTTTAAAGAGTTTTTTTTTAAACACAGGAAAAGCATTTTCTAAAATCATCATCATCTCTGTATAACAATGTATAACCTCAGTGTCAGGATATCGCATTACATTACCCACATCTGATTTAACTGGAACAACATTCTCCAGATTATTTTGTTTGATATTTTTTATTTGCAGTTCGCAATACTATTGTCATCTGTGGTTATTTTTCCTTTTATTCTTGTTTTAGCTTTAATTTAATAAGGTAAATATCGCCACATCCACCTAGTTACAAGGT
This sequence comes from Saccostrea echinata, assembly GCF_033153115.1. Lineage (NCBI taxonomy): Eukaryota > Metazoa > Mollusca > Bivalvia > Ostreida > Ostreidae > Saccostrea > Saccostrea echinata. Next base: position 8,473,933 of record NW_026889759.1, read on the forward strand.
CAGATGCAAGTGCGCATATACTATGCACGCATGGCAAGGCTGTGAAGTTTTCCATCATTCTATAAATACAGGTTGTCTTATCAGGCTAAAAATATTTTGATTGTGTGTCGCACGTGGCCTGTGTGTACATATGGCAGCAGAGGTTACGTTCACTCTCACACAGGTATTAACTTTCTTTAAAAGCTTGTCTAATGTGAGAAAATGTTTCTGATATTTGAAAATTTGAAAAGTTTAACCAAGCGTCATCATCAGGAGTTAATGGGAACTGATCTAATTTGAAAAGCGTAATGGTAGAGACAGGTAATGTTTATGTTGGCGGTTGTTGGGTTACCATCCGGTGTATTTCTCCATGCAGATCGGCGATCCCGAAAGCTGGGCCATAGCTTACGCTATGGAGCCCGGCTAAAAACAGGTTGGCTTATAAAGGAGCACAATTAGTGCCCACTAGTATTCCAACAGTTAGTTGGAAGACCAGGGACCCGTTTTACAAATGAACTTACGACTAAGACCAAAAAATTAAATTGATATTAAAATTCTTCAAAAATAATGATTCTTTTTAAAATTGCTAGCATAAAAATATTTTACTGATTTTTTTTTTAAATATATAACGTAAATTAAAATGTTACAAGCAGAATTAAATGTTGGTCGTAGTCGTAAGTTCTTTTGTAAAACGGGCGCCTGGTCTACGAAGACTACATAAATGTTGTCAATGAGGAACTCCAGCATCCTTTTAATATCAACTTCAGTGTACTTGTGTGCAGAATCAGGCAAGTTTTTTACAAAGTAATTTTGTTGATGACCGATCATAAGATAGGAAAATTTCCGACATTTTTATTGAAGAAGCAGTTATCTATGATATCAAAAAGTCTAGTTTTTAATTTATTGTAAGTAATGGTTGTATAAAGTGTTGAAAAGTCATACATTTTGATGTTAATGACTTTTGAAAAATTTGGCGACTTCAAATTTTCTAAAAGTTCTTTGGAGTTTTTGAGAATCCACCAAAGATTTACACCACTTCTAGAATATTCTGTAGAATAGTATGTCTAAATTAAGTTTCTCCTTAAGGAGGTTGGATCCTGCCATCAAAAGTAATGAGAATTTTTTATCAAGTATATTTTTAGAATTTATACACATAGCTTTATTAAAAATCAAAACAAAAAATGGGGGTCAATGCGCTTCTTTTGGCGCTACAGAGCATTTAGTTTGACCTTTTTGCACTGTAAATATGTCTTACACATAAATCAATTTTTAAAGTTTTTCCTTCAATATTTTTTGTTCAAATAAATTATGGTGAACAAACACAGTCTTATTTCATCTTAAATAGACACATTAAAATTTGTAACAACGAAGAAATTTTTGAATTACTCCGCATGTTCAATTATTTGACCTTTTTGCACTCAAACATTTTCATTTTTCTGGTATTAAAATTTAACAAGCAAAAAAAATCATTTGAAAGTAATGACAATTTACTGAATTTAAGAAGAATGATTAAAAGTATCGTATATATTCAGAAAAGAAAATTAAAAGTGGGGGTCTGTGATGTTAATTTTTAGATATTACTAAAATAGTGCTAATTTTAAGCTTAAATTAGGGCTATTTTTTTCTTCATTTCCACAATATATTTGCTATATTTATCAAATATGATGATAGAATTCATGACAGTTTTTTTAATAGATAATTTAGGACCAGTATAAAACAGTCCACTGCACAAAAGAACTATGTGTGCAGACTACATGTAAAAATAGGAATCCAAACTTAACATACTTTTAATTCTTCGAAAGAGAAAAAATGATCATTTTCTTCTAAAAAACCTTCCGCCACAAAATATAGTTCCTCACTTAATGCTTTTAGTATGGAATTTAATCATGGAGTTTTAACTGAATATAGTTAAATTGGCATTGTAGAATCCAAATTTATTGTAAGAATTAAAACATTATGCAGAATTTTTTAAATATAGGTTAAGATAAGAATCTGCTCAAAAGCTCAGGAGCGAACCTCGTTAACAGCAGTTGATATTTTTGTAAGGAGTATAGCTTGATTCTGCAATGTATCTCTGTTTGTAAGGATTTTTATGAAGTTTAGGAATCCAATATAGGTTAAGGGTAGATCAAACTCATCTTGGTTGTCTGGAATGTTAAAAGTTTTACATGCAAATACTGAAATGTGATTTTGAAGAATTTTATCTTTAGATAGTGAACTGCAAGTAAAAGTTGGATTTCCACAAGTAGAATTAAAACCAAGATCTTCTAAGATACAGTTATAATAATGAGCCTTGCAAAAATAAAGACTATGTCTGAAGCTTTCCTAAGATTAAGACAATATGTACTTGGGACCTTTGTAAATTTGAATATTTTGGAAAAACTCTTTAGACCTAAGAGGTGTCTGAAGTTTCTCCCTTAAAACATTTCTCAGTTATATACATGCATGCCTGCTAGACTTTAATTTGATAACGTGAAGGTCACAGCACAGCCTTCAGTGATGTATAATAAGACTTAGCAAAAAGAGATATTTTTTTCCATAAGAAAAGTTATATTGGTTAAAACCACCAGCTTACCACTTAAAAAAAACATAATTGAAAATAACTCTAAAAGGGCAAACACAATAGCAAATATCCACCAAGACCAATCAATACCCACAAAAGCATACATATTTAAAAAATGGCGTATAAAACACAAAAAAGTGATAATGAACTACTTCATTGTAAAATAATATCCAGCAAGCAAAGTTCAATTTTTCATGTACATTTTTCAATACTATGTTCTCTTCTGTTCTTTGGAAGACAATAAAGTGACCTGCCATATTTGTCGGGTGGGTCTGGATTCAATCATTGACAAAATACAGCAGAATGAGAGCAATGATTATTTAAAACAAAATCTCCCGCATTGTGATAGCTTGCCAGCAGCCCATTTAAAAGGGGACAATATTCTTAAAATATCTCCACAGAAATATATTTTTATGTTCCCTGATAGAAGTTATCAATTAAAATATGATATATTCATATCGAAAAAAAAGTATAAATCAAGATGGCATTTATATTTCAAGTTTGACATTCATCATAAATATCTACCTATTCCATTAAGTCTAGCTGTTTCCCGATAACCTTCTGTCCATGACCCAAGGTCAGATAACCATTGCACAACATCCTCTGTACCCCATCGAGCTGGGGGTTTGTGAATGAGCAGGTCAGAGCCTACACTTTTCCAGTACATCACGAGGTAGACAAGCTGTAAAGGTTAATGTATTTATAGAAATGTGAATCTTATAAACTGTGGTAATGTTAGAATTAATAGAAAAATTATATAGATTATAGAAAGAATTAATGTATAAAATTTCTCTCTCAGTATGACCTTTATCAATGCTGAATACTTTATATTAAACAAAATATTATGTTTATTATAATGATTGTAAATATTTTGTATCTTTAAAAATCTAGAACATTTTGATTTAATTTATTTCTAATCTAATAATTACGAATCTAATAATTACGATGGCCTATAAGTGCCATTTCAATTTTGCAGAAAAAATAAATTAAATCCTTTGCAAGATTTAGAAAATCATTTGAATGATTTACAATTTAGTTTGTATGAATTTTTAAATTATTTTAATGATTTATAAAGACGTTTGGACCATTTTTTAAAAATTATTTGTTTATCAACATGATTAACTAGAACTGTCCTAAAGGGACAAATACCCCCCGCAGGGCTTTCAGAGAAGGTGCCAAGTCACTAATACTAGTATTTGATGGATCTAAGATGTGTTCACAATTTGTTTAAACATTTAGAGTGAAAATTTACTGGTTATTGCTCCTTAATTTTTTTTTAATGAATGAAACTAAGGCGCAGCCAAATAAAACATCAAATACATGTAATACTTATAATAACATTTTTTATTACATTTAGTGATGGGAATCGGTAAGAATTTTATAATCGATGATCGGACTACTGTAACTAACTAATTATCAATTAAAATCGGACATTTACAAAGTCTGTCAATTTAGTTTATGAAATGGTAAGAATGGGTTAATAACTACTTTCTGTGGTGGTCCAGCTGTAGTTAGAATAATCTAACTGTGTCTCGGGACAAACCCTAGTCTTTTAGACAATATCATTTTAGCGATAGAACGTTCTATCTAGTCCAGCTGGTTCTTCGTTCATTTTGTAGAATCCAAAGTATTTCCATACCTGGAAATGAGCATTGTTAACTGGGTATGAATACAATGTCGTTCATCTGCGCCATTAGGATACACAAATAAGTTAATAGACAAGTCGCAGCTGGAATTTGGAATATTCGGCTTAAAAACTATTATGCTTTTTAAATAAAATAAAAAACCCGATTACTTGGAATAAAAATTTTGTAATCGAGCGCTTAGATAATGCCAGCAATCGACTGATTTTCGATTTTATCGATGATTGGAACACCACTAATTACATTGAAAAAATAAACATGATAAATAACAATTTTTCAAGTATTTCTCTGTTAGAAAGTATGGATGCATTATTTATCCATTTTTTCTACAGTGACTATAGGTCAAGATCATGACACCCTGAGATCATAAGCAATCTTTGTGTAAAGTGGAAACTCATCAAGTTTATCCATAAGAAAGATATGGACTCAACACAAATTATGAACTTTTTCTTTCAGTGACCTTGAACTTGCCCAAATGACCTTGGTTCAAGGTCATGACACACCCTAAGGTCATAAGCAATCTTTGTTTAAAATGGGAACTCACTAAGTTTATCCATAAGAAAGATATGGACTGGACACGAATTATGAACTTTTTCTTTCAGTGACCTTGTTCTTGCCCAAATGACCCTGGGTCAAAGTCAAGACACATCCTCAGGTCATGAACAATCTTTGTGTAAAATGGGAACTCATCAAGTTTATCCATAAGAAGATAAGGACCAGACACGAATTATAAACTTTTTCTTTCAGTGACCTTGAACTGCCCATATGACCTTGGGTCAAGGTCATGACACACCCTCAGGTCATAAGCAATCTTTGTGTAAAATGGGAACTCACCAAGTTTATCCATAAGAAAGATATGGACCGGACACGAATTATGAACTTTTTCTTTCAGTGACCTTGAACTTGCCCAAATGACCTTGGGTCAAGGTCATGACACACCTTCAGGTCATGAACATTCTTTGTGTGAAGTAGGAGATTCCTCCGTAAGAAAGATATGGACCGGACACATTTGCACAGACAGACAGACAGACGGACGGACGGACAAGGTGATTCCTATATACCCCCCTAACTTCATTTATGGGGGGTATAATAATCAATCCTTTAAAACAATATTTTATTCAGATTTATCTAAAATGTCATTATCATTGAATAAAGGTCCTCACTATTTCTTAGTATATTCTTTTTCTCTTGATTTAGTGTGGAAATTTCATTGAAAGACCGTTTGCCCCCTCCCCCGACTCTTTACTACAGTACAGTTAAACTGTCACACAATAATGTATCAAAATCATTTTTTTTTGTAAAAAGGAGAGTTGTTTCCTACAAACAATTTTCTAAATCATACAAACGATATTCTAAATCGTACAAATGAATTTCTATATCATTCAAAGGATTTAAAAAGCATTCAAACAATTTAAAAAATCCTTCAAACAATTTAAAAAATCATTCAAACAATTTTAAAAATCATTCAAACGAATTTCTAAATGGTATTAACGAATTTCTAAATGATACATACAAATTTCTAAATCATTTGAACAATTTAAAAAATCGTACCAATCAATTTTCTTAATCGTAAAGCTACAAAATTGAAATGGCACTTGTACGCTGTCATAAATAATCGAGTTAACATACTGTGTTATAGTTTTTTTCCATGGGGTCATATTACCATGAAACCACAATTTCATTTCAATCCGCATGTAGAAAATTATGCAAATTTCTTAATAACTGGAATGCCTTCATATCTCTTAAATGCACTTTAAGTACACTGTAACAAATTTCTGCAGAAAATTTTTTACCAAGTAAATAGCGTAAATAAATTCCACGTAGGAAAAATGTACATACAGTACATAGTACATATTCTTTTAGAAACATATATATGGAGCAGTACTCACCAATATCACTCCACCCATAACCAATATTCCTGAGCAAAAATCTCGAATTTGCACATTATTATTCCCTTGAACAATGCGTCGAGGTGCTGCTTGTCTGTTCTCTTCGAAAGACTTTATCAAATTTTCATTGTCTAGAGTGTACACCTCAACTTCCCTCTCTCTTAATTTGTGTGAATAGGACTTTTCAATAAGATTTCTACAACAAATAAAAAAGTATACAACAGAAAGAAAAGATTTGGTGAATAAATAAAAGAAAGATCTTAACTGTGACAATTAAATTCCAGTTCCAACACATGTCCAAATGGATACTGTCTTTTAAACTTTGCAAAAGTACATGTACATTTTCCTTTTTTTTTGTATCCTATTCAAGTTGAGACAAATCTATGTTTTAAATTTTAAGTGGTTCACATTTAGTTTTCTCACAACAATTTTAACTAAATTGCACAAAGTAAATTTGGGACTTAAATTAATGAAGCACGTTAATAACAACTTTTTTTGACAGATAGAGTATTGTGTTCTTTCCTTCTCAAGTAAATATGCTTTCAGGATATATTTAATATGATTTGGAAATATACATAATTTAACTTAAGTTTCTTGTTTATATATATGTTAATGGTAATCGATTAACTGGTTACTCCTTGACTCTAGTCAGACCGATTTCATAAAAAAAAAAATGTGGATATCAGATCACAGATTTACTTCAGATTCAATTAAAGAAAGAAAAACTACCATATACTGAGATTGTTTGGATAAATTGAAGTGTAAGTTACTCATCATGACATTGTCTGGCTTATCTAGCATTTCTTAAATTACATGAATGGTTTTCAAAATTAAAGCAATATACTGAGTACTGTACATCTTTGTAACTGCTTTCAATGTGTGTTGTACCCTTTCTATCCTCTGCAATATTTAAAGATAAAATTGTACATGAATTGATAGTTTTGATGATGGTGACAACACAGAATGAACTCGTAACAAAATTATTTATGTCTCTGATAACACAGGCTTGTTTCATGGCTTAATTGCTTTGGGTTTTTTTTTCTTGCTTACTGAAACTGAAACAAAATTCATTTAGGTTCTGATTAAACATGAACAGAATATCACAATTGTCTTTTCTAGGTTTTTTTATTATTATTATTAGTTTATATATATATATGAATGACTTCTAGGGATGACTTAAAGAAGTAAGAAGTTATATCAATATGTCAAAAAATGTGTAATTTGATAATATTAACTGGTATAAACAGTGATAAATGGGTCGAAATATGCTAAGGTTAACCAGTTGGCAATTCTGTATTCCACTGCCATTCCTAGTGCATATAAAAGGCATTGTTAAATGTGAAAGGGTGAAAATAATACAGGCCGAATATATATAACCCTGTATACAATAGAATGGGGTGTTACCTGAAATCGTACATTCTTAAAGTATCATTTATAAGGGTATCCCAGACCTGTAACTGCATATTAGGTTTTTAAAGAGAAACAAAGAAAGACAACTTATAATTTTTGTTCCAAAACATCATAATTTATACAGAACCAGAAGTCTCTGATGAGACTGTATCTCTACTGGTTTGAACTTATAACAAAAGAAAAGTTGCACTTGAACTTGAAACTTTGCAACAGCAATAAATAGAATACTGATCCTTGGTTAAGTCTCTTTTTGTGGCAAGATTTATTGCAATCAGAATAAAACTGTAGGAGGAGTAGCCTTTTAAAAGAATTTACAGAAATTTCAATTTTATTAACCATGGCAACATCATTCATTAAAATACAAAAAATAAAAAAAAACAATAAAGACAATTATGTACATCTCAGTGTAGTCTACTTGCAAGCCAAGTTATATTAAAATCAGACCAAACTGTAGGAAGAGAAGTGTTTTGAAAGTATATTTCACAGAAATTTGTTTTTTTAATAACCATGGCAACAGCAATCATTGAAATCAAACAACGATATACAGAATTATGTATCAGAATTATGTATCTCAGAGTACGTAGTCTACTTCTGTGCCAAGTTATATTGATATCAGACCAAATCTGTAGGAGGAGTAGCATTTGAAAGTATTTCATAGAAATTTCTATTTTTTAGTAACCATGGCAACACTGTTCATTGAAATCAAAAACTGATACACAAATTTATATACCTTAGTGTAGTCTACTTGTGTGCCTAGTTTAATTGAAATCAGACTAAAACTGTAGGAGGATCGAGTAACGTTTTGAAAGTATTTCATAGAAATTTCTATTTTTAGTAACCATCAGGGGTGTGCAATTAAAAAGATTAAGCACTAGCCCACAGGCTAGTGGCAGCAATAAAGTTACTAGCCCCAAGTAAAAGTTACTAGCCCAAATGTAAGGGGGGGGGGGGGGGGAGCGTAACAACTAATATTAAAGGAAAATAGTTTATTGTTGAAAAAGTCAGGGTTTTAATGTCATTCTTTTTAAAATCAAAGTTTAATTCCCACTAGTAAAATTAAATCATGTATAAATCAATAATTATTATAGTAAATAAAAATGAATTCAAATAAAGTATCTTATCTAAAATGAAATGAAAATCATTTTTTCATCTTAAATCATTAAATACGCTGGAAATATATTTTATGTAAACCACATAACACTTATCTTTCGGTTGATTGAGTGATCGTAAATAATTTAATGAGATATCTGCATGTGTATATACCATAAACAGAGGAATAGAGGAAATTCGGATTAGATAAAAACGAACGTTTTTTGAAGTAAATATGTCAGATAGTACTGCAAAATGGATATGATTATGGAGATTTACGAGCAATAGGAGGATGCTGCCGAAAAGTTTTCATTGCTTGAGAATTAATTAGCAAAAAATGAGTGAAAATACCAATAGTGATTTTCATGTATTACCAGGGACCTTGGATATACTAATATATAGGTCCCTGGTATTACATTGGTAGCTTTAATTTTTACTAGCCCAAGGGGCTACCTCTGTGCAGAAAACTACTAGCCCGACCCCAAAAAATGGTAGCCCCGGGCGTCGGGCGATGCTAATTGCACACCCCTGAACCATGACAGTGAAATTAATTATTCGATTTATCTGTATGATATGAATGATATTCATCAGAATCGTCATCTGCCATGATATTTCTATACATAAAAGAAATTATATTTAGATATATTTAAAATATATACATGTGTAAATGAGAAAAAAATCCCTTGTCATGCACAAGTATATGTGCAGTGCAGTGGTAATTACTTGATTGTGATGTTAACACTGGGACTTCCTACATATGGCTGCTGACATAGGGGACATGTTCTCTTTCTGGACTGAGTGAACCACTGTGCTAGGCAGAGTCGACAGAAGCTGTGACCACAGGTCAATGTAGTTGGCTGGACAAGGAGGTCCGAACAGCAACCACAGATAAACTCAGATTCCAAGGACCCCTGACGGTGAAAGTAATTATTTGATCTATCTGCATCATCTGAATGATATTCATCAGAATCATCATCAGCCATGATATTTCTGGATTAAAAAAAACAAAAAGATTATTATAAGATATATTAAAAAACACAGTATGACACTCAAAAATCGCTAAGTTTGCATCATCATGTGTTTGTTGTAGATCGTAATTTCTCACATGCATCACTTCAAATGAGAGAATTCTTGTACTAAAAAGAAGGGGAGAAATCATCTGAACTTCCAAATTTTTTTAGTGGGGCACTAACTTTGGATTATTTTAGTGATTTGTTAGTATTCCACTAAAAATTAAACTGCTAAATTTCCACCATTGTGTATAAGTACTAAACACATGAAATAACTTTGATCAGTCAGTTGTTAAACATTAAGGATATATTTCTCAACTGTTGTCTTACTCACACTCTTGCGTAAATCGTATTGAACCATATTGGAAACTTATCTAAAAGATGAACATCATTTTTTTTTTTTTGGGGGGGGGGCAACGTCGTCTTTTTTACACCCGCTAAAGAAACCCACAATACTGCATTTCAGTAGCACGATTACTAAGGCGGATAGAGACGTCTTATCCTTTTTAATCATAAGCCTATTTATCAGTTTATGCAAATTTAACTTAAAAAATTAAAGTTTTCAAAATGTAAAATGTTGTAAAACATACTTACCAACTATCAATGCAATGTAAATCAGCCGACGCCAACAAAACTTTTAAAACAATACTGAAAATATCCTGTTTCCAACTTCACCAACTTTTGGTTTTTGTTTACTTTCACTTTAATATTATTGCTTATAGCATTAACAATATATGTTTATCTATTTTTTTTAGGGTAAATTATGTATTAAAGATGGATAAAATGAACAGTAATTTTTTTATATCGATGTAATTTTATAAAGGATATATGAATGAATTGTATGTCTACTCATAAAAATGATATTAAATTTGCGTTTCCTAATTAAATGTCATAAGCGGTCTTAACATTTGCCGCACTTTCCTCTGATCAAACTGACGATGGAAGTGACGAGAAAGAGTAAGTGAAAACACAATAATATCTTGAGCGCTGTAGCAATAATAATAAATAAAGCAAAATATACTAGAGCAAAATGTGTTTGTTAAATATTACACATTATTCTTTTAAGATTTTCAATCCATTCTTCCGCAAGTCGAGAAGGCCATTGCTGAAGCTGACTTCATCTGTGTTGACACAGAATTTTCAGGTAAGAATATAGATCTATATTATTGAATGCGTTTAGATGGCATTGAAATAGAATTCCATTAAGCGTTTCATCATATTCGATTGAAAGCAGAAAGCTTATTGACAACAGTAACCAAGAAAATCGTGATTGATTAATCTTGGTTATGATTTTAGTAAAAGTAGGGGCCGATGATATATACACGACCGTCGTGCGCATAGAAAAGAAAGTCTATTTACACGACCGTCGTGCGAATAGCTATTGCAAATAGCTGAGATATATACACGACCGTCGTGCACATAGGTAAGAAAAAAATCTATTTACACGACGGTCGTGCAAATAGCAATCGCACATTGCCAGAGATATGCACACGACGGTAATAGCTATATGCATAATATACACGACCGACCTGTGCGGTAACGGGATGTTTCGCACCTATGCATGGTTCGCTCCGCGATGTTTCGCGCCCATTCTGTTTTGCTACTGAGTTTAGTTCATTTAACAAAATTTTAGATTTTAAAATATATGTAAATATAGATATTTTTGGAACATTTTATTTAATTTAAGAAGATTATATTTGAAGCAGAGACGTAAATTATTTATGTCTGAGTTTGAAGTGTACATACATAGCATAATTATGAATTATTATTATACTGTGCTAATTACGTATATATACAGTAGATAATTACAATACCGCCATCTAATTAAGTAATTACTGCTGGCTTGGACAACCCACACATCAACTTCAATTCTCACCTTTTGATCTCCAACTTATTACAATTAAATCCCCATTGAATCACTGTTGAATTGTTGAACAGACACGCTAAGCACAGGCCCGTAGGCATGGTAGGAAGCAATTTCAGTTTGAGGGGGCACAGCCATACATTTTCAATTGAGGGGGCACTATCAACCAAAAAAAGAAAAAAAAAAAGTCATCAGGCGTTTTTATTCAGGGGGCACAAGTATATGGTAGCTATGTTTTCTGTAGTAATGTATATATCGGCGAAATTATTGGGGGGGGGGGGGGGGGCACAGCCCACCCCCGTGCCCCCCGGTTCCTACGGCCATGAAACAAACGGGCACCGTACGATCCATTAACTATGGCAGTAGTGCATGTTATTAAGTCATGAATTAGAGTACACAACATATTCATATCTTATATTTGATAAATAATTTAAAACGGATCAAAATGTGATTAAATATTTAAAATAAAACGTGAGATGTTTCGCGCTGAAATCGGTAGTTAAGTTACATTCCTGGGTTATACCATCCTTTCGGCCCTCAACCACACAGTTCACTCACACATGTTATATTCTGGATCTGCCATAGAATTTCGATGATATATTGATGACCAAATTGATGACATAAAAAAAATTGAACGTGAGCAGTACTTTCAACCAATGTAATATCATTTGCGGACGAGTGTTATATTTTCAACTGGAAAAATCTTGAGGTCAAACTCGAATCACCACATTTACATTTCAGCAATCATACCACTGCGCCACGAAGTCATTGATAATGAATGATAAATTTAAGACAGATTGCCAAATCTTAAAATATTATGAGAGGAAAAATGAATATATATATAAATGTTCACCTTAACCAAAATAAAGTGCCGTCATAAACAAAATTACCCCGGTATTCAAATGTTGTTTTTCTAGTTAGGAGTGGTCTTTGTCAACAGTTTGTCATCTTTTAGGTAGATATACCTCAATATTTACTTGCATACTCCATACAAACTTGATGATTTTTATAATTATTATACAAGGGAACTACAATATGTATTAACATATGAATATCATTATTGTTTAATTTGAGATAACACTTGTGTAATAACTAAGGTTATATGACAAAATTTTGGTTAAAAAGTGTATTTAAGAAATCACTACTAAAGTAGGAAAAATGCTTATTCAATGTTCTATGGCTCTTTTTAATTGGTGGAACATCAAATATCAAAATTGCTTGAAAAAAAAAAAAGCCTGGAAAACGTCAGATATCTTGGACTAGGTTGAGGTGGAGAGGATAAACCGCAAGCCTATCAGAATAGTAGGTAAACATTTTGTTATAGTCACAGGTACTTGTGGACAGGACACCCCCCCCCCCCCCCCCCCCCCCGATATTCAACCTGGGGCTTTTTGGACATTTTTTTTCAAAAATTTATATTTATTACACTTATTCATCATGTGTACAATAGGAAAAACTCGTGAAAACCCCTAAATAATCGTTCCACATAAAAAATACCCCACTATACATTATAAGAGAGATAGTGACGTTTACAAGGGCAGTTCTAATAGAAACAGATTTACATTACACCGACCGGCCCATTGGATCTATATGTCACTTTAGCATATAAATTAACATTATAAAAAAAGTTTTTCTAATGTTTTCTTACTAAAATGCTTCTAGGCTTAAATCAGTTAAATCACTGCGTGCCGAACTTAACTGGGGACGAAACAACGAATGACATAATAAGTTGGTGTGTTATGTAAAAGATAATGGTCGTGCGAACAGCTGATAAATAAATACAATACCCGACGGTTGTGCAAATAGTCAATGAAAAATTATATACACGACGGTCGTGCAAATAGTCATTGAAAAATTATATACACGACGGTCGTGCGAATAGCCGATGAAAAAGTAAGTGCACGACGGTCGTGCATATAGACACTGCCAAAAGTAGGCCTAATGTAGAGTTAAAACTTTTTATGCAGAATAAATTATCATCTGTACATTTTAAATATAAAGTACATGTTAGTATACCTTGATATGTTTTTTTTAAATGAAATTGGTCCAAAAGTGTTTTTTTTTAATAACATTTCAAGTGACATACTATTTATAGGCCTTCATGCATCAAGCTCCTTTCACATATCACCCCTTGACACACCTGAAGAGAGATACCAGAAACTGAGAAAGGTTTAATTTCCACTTTTTTTCTTAAATAAGTTTCTTTACTTTAGTCATTTTGAGGTCATATACAAATTACTTTGTATTGTGCATTTCATTCAAATATAAGTTTGTTTCTTTTTATATGACATATTATTTCAAATGAATTATGTACTTTTTCTTTAAATTATATCTTTTGCATCATGTTATAGAAAATATGTTTTGTTGTAGGGATCAAGTGATTTTTTGGTGTTTCAAGTAGGAGTTTGTACCTTTTGTTATGATGAAGAAAACAGCAAGTGAGATTAATGTGCTTACAGGCAGTAAAAGCAAAAAAAGCAAAATTTATTGTTTTAAAACATGAACAAACAAAAGATCGGTATGCATGTGTATTACACTATTTACAATCTTTCTACTCTTGTTTGAAAAATTCTGTGGTGTTTGTAATAATAGAAGCATATCTGGTTTTGATATTTTTTATTATACCTCCCCCCCCCCCCCCACAAACAAAGTTTAGGGGGGGTATATTGGAATCAGCATGTCCGTCTGTCTGTCTGTAGACGAGATTTTGTCTGGACCATTTCTTGGAAACTGTTGCAAGGATTTGTCTGAAAATTTGTACACTTATTAGTCACCATATGAAGGTGTGCACCTGATATTTTCATCATGATTGGATAATTTTTTTGCATTTTACAGGTGTTTTTTTCATTTTTATTATGTGGTTTTGTCCGGACCTGTTCCCAGAGACTATTGCATAGATTTGTATGAAAATTTGTACACTTATTATTTACCATATGAAGATGTGCACCTGGTATTTTCAACTTTATTTGATAATTTTTCTGCATTTTACAGGTGTTTTTTTTTTTCATTTTTATTATGTGGTTTTGTCTCGGATCTGTTCCCAGAGACTATTGCATAGATTTGTCTGAAAATTTGTACACTTATTATTTACCATATGAAGATGTGCACCTGGTATTTTCAACATTATTTGATAATTTTTCTGCATTTTACAGGTGTTTTTTTTTTTTTTTTTCATTTTTATTGACTTAGTCATTTCGGGTTCATGTCTAAGGTTTGAGACATAGAATCTAGAACATCTGTACAAAAATGTGAACTACAGCTTAAAACTACTCATTAGAACTAAAAAAAAATCACTGAGTATTAAAAACAGTTTTTACGTTACACAGCAGATAGTGTAAATCCATTTGTCCCTTGGGAGTAATAAATGGACATGCATCCAGTTAAAGATTAATTAATGAGTTCAGTGTGGGAAGCTGTTAGGGCATCTCTGATCAAGCAGGTCTTATCTATATTTCCTGGGAATTGGGCAGAAAGAAATAAAGATCTCTGTTGTCTAAGTCTCTTAATTGTAATTTATGTCTGTCAAAATACATAGTTACTGGAAACAGCCTTTTATTTTTAAAATGAGTTTGATATAATGGTATTAAGATCAATTTGATTTTGTATAATTAATGATGATATATTTTTTTCAACAATCAATTTGCAGAGTGTCATGTGTCACAAAGATGACAGATAATGTAGTTGTAAACTATTTTTTCAATGTAATAAAAAACACTGTAATTACTAGTATTGATGTTTTATTAGGCTGCACCTTAGTTTCATTCATTAAAAAAAAATATGAGTAATTAAATTTTCACTCTAAATGTTTAAGCAAATTGTGAACACCTCTCACATCTAGAAAACATTAGTGATTTGGTACCTTCTCTGAAAAACCCAGCGGGGGGTATTTGTCCCTTTTGGACAGTTCTAGTTTAAACATACTTTAATTTATGCATAAGAATTTAATTGGAAAAAATGATTGTTTACATCTATATATTGTTGTAGTACATGTAAAACTCTCATTTTAGGTATGAAGCAAGACCATTTAATTTTTATGTTTTCCCAAGACCTTACTCCAGGGCTGCCCCAGATTGCAGATTTTTGTGCCAGGTAACATTATTAAAACATAATCAAGACAAAAAAAAATTCTAAATCTTTCTAAAAAAAAGAGTAAAGCTATATGCATATTTTAAAGTTAAAGTAAGAAGTTGATTGTATCCAAAAAAGGAAAAGAAAGAAAGAAAAAAAAATATCTTAATTTATTTTGCCTTTATTTACAGAGTTCAAGCATTGATTTTCTTGCATCTCAGAATTTTGACTTCAATAAGACATTTAAGGAAGGTATTTAAAACTCTATTCTAAGATTGTATCTAACTTGTGTGTCATGATTCTGAATGTCAATAATCAAAGTTAAATGTGAGTTTGATAGTTCATTTTTTCCAAGTATTGAACTTGAAGATTGTCATTCTGTAATGAAACTGATAATTGACAGTGATCAGATATATTGTATTTCAGGTATACCATACTTAACTTCAACACAGGAGAGTCAGTTGAGAGACTCCTTGGAGGAAAGAAACAAACAGTACAATCACTTTTCCTCCCCAGCCTTCGTCACACCAGACAGTGGGGCAGAGGCTGTGACAACAAAGGGCCCCATTAACATACCTGAAGAACACAAAGATTTCATAGAGGGCATATGGTTTGTTTCAGATTATAGACATTGTCTTGAAAAATATGCAGTACTTGTTCCACTCTTAATGTAGACCTAAATATTTCACTTATCAAAGATTTAAATAATTCACTAGTTATTTTGAAGTATTATTTTAAATTTAATGTAATTTTATTTTTAACTCTTGAATATTATGAAGTTAATTTTATATGCATATATACATGCAATAAGTGCTAAAAATGTTTTTTCTCTCTCATTTTTTAAGGATAAAAGAATCAAACATTCAACATTTTTATAACCCCCACAAACGAAGTTTAGGGGGGGTATTTTGGAATCAGCTTGTCCGTCTATCCGTCTGTCTGTAGACGAGATTTTGTCCGGACCATTTCTTGGAAACTGTTGCAAGGATTTGTCTGAAAATTTGTACACTTATTATTCGCCATATGAAGGTGTGCACCTGTTATTTTCATCATGATTGGATAATGTTTTTGCATTTTACAGGTGTTTTTTTTTTCATTTTTATTATGTGGTTTTGTCCGGATCTGTTCCCAGAGACTATTGCATAGATTTGTATGAAAATTTGTACACTTATTATTTACCATATGAAGATGTGCACCTGGTATTTTCAACATTATTTGATAATTTTTCTGCATTTTACAGTTGTTTTTTTTTTCATTTTTTATTGACTTAGTCATTTCGGGTTCATGTCTAAGGTTTGAGACATAGAATCTAGAACATCTGTACAAAAATGTGAACTACAGCTTAAAACAACTCATTAGAACTAAAAAAAAGATTACAAAGTATTAAAAACAGTTTTTACATTACACAGCAGATAGTGTAAATCCATTTGTCCCTTGGGAGTAATAAATGGACATGCATCCAGTTAAAGATTAATTAATGAGTTCAGTGTGGGAAGCTGTTAGGGCATCTCTGATCAAGCAGGTCTTATCTATATTTCCTGGGAATTGGGCAGAAAGAAATAAAGATCTCTGTTGTCTAAGTCTCTTAATTGTAATTTATGTCTGTCAAAATACATAGTTACTGGAAACAGCCTTTTATTTTTAAAATGAGTTTGATATAAAGGTATTAAGATCAATTTGATTTTGTATAATTAATTATGATAAATTTTTTTTCAACAATCGATTTGCAGAGTGTCATGTCTCACAAAGATGACAGATAGTTGCAAACTATTTTTTCAATGTAATAAAAAACACTGTAATTATTAGTATTGATGTTTAATTAGGCTGCACCTTAGTTTCATTCATTAAAAAAAAATTTAATGAGTAAGTAAATTTTCACTCTAAATGTTTAAGCAAATTGTGAACACCTCTCACATCTAGAAAACATTCTCTGAAAAACCCAGTGGGGGGTATTTGTCCCCTTTGGACAGTTCTAGTATTAGATAGGATTTCACCTTCTCTTTAAAAAAAACAACACTTTTACAGCAATACTGTTCAGGAATTTTTAGACAAAGAAGGGGAAGAAACTCTGCCATTGCCACCTTGTAATGGATTTGTGAGAAAACTCATTTACCAGACTGTCAGGCAAAGGTACTTCATAAAGTCACTTGAATTCTGTTTACAAAAACCTGTCTTCACAGTCAGTATGTTAGTGTTTTGTAAACATATCTTAAATAAATTTGATTCTAGTTCCTTAGTTACTGCATCCTCTTATTTGGCATAGTAAATCTTTTTAGTTATTTAATTCTAGTTCTTTATTTTCTGCATTGATCTTCATAGTTTGGCATAGTAAATCTTTTGCGTTATTTATTTCTAGTTCCTTAGTTACTGCATTCTCATGGTTTGGCATAGTAAATTTTTTCCGTTATTTATAGGTTGTTCTTTGTTAAGGTTTCAGTCTGGGGTTCACTTGGCCGCTAAAACAGATGAAAAGAAACAACGGTTCATATTAGTCACTAGAATCAAAACAGAGGAGGACATGAAGAAAAAAGAGGAGGAAAAGCAAGCAGCAGAACTGGTTATTATCTCACTCATTTTTGAATTATCTGTAACAGAAAATTTTTATAATTTTTTTTATAATTTTAATCAAGATGTACTCAGAAAAATTTTGAAACAAAAGATTAGATTTATTTAATCCCCACCCCCTTTTGAAATTGATGTTCTGGAGACCTCTTTCTCTTCTTAATTTAATTAGTTACATATTTGATGTCTTTTACTTGACAGGCAGAAATTGAAGAAGCTGTAGGATTTTCAAAAGTTATTAGAATGATTTCTCAGGGTGTAAGTTGCTTTCTTTCATAATAACTAAAATACAGTGTTAGTAGAAATTTAAATAACCACAAACCTGAATAATAGAAATTAAATAATAATTAAAACTGTGTGTTCCAACTGATCTTCAGACTAGTGTCTTTGAATGAGTATCATTACTATCATGCATTGGTGACCATTGTGTTATCCTGAAAAGCAGATTTACATGTACTTATAATGTACATTGTACTACATGAAGAAATCAACTTTATATGCATTTTCTCTTTGTTGCAGGGGAAGCTGGTTGTTGGCCACAACATGTTTTTGGATGTGATTCATTTGTTACACAGGTTCTGCTCCCCACTCCCTGAGGTTTTTATCATTGTCATCTTATTTTAATCTGAATGGTTTTAAGATATCTGTCACCAAATTAATATATTGTACCTAATTTTGTTTAAATCTAAATGTGTTTTCTCTTTCCAGAAT
This sequence comes from Saccostrea echinata, assembly GCF_033153115.1. Taxonomy (NCBI): domain Eukaryota; kingdom Metazoa; phylum Mollusca; class Bivalvia; order Ostreida; family Ostreidae; genus Saccostrea; species Saccostrea echinata. Next base: position 8,492,721 of record NW_026889759.1, read on the forward strand.
TATGAAGAATTCAAAGCTTTGACAAAATGTGTCTTTCCAAAGTAAGTATTTCACAACTTATGTATGTGTACCTTTATTTATTTATTTTTTTTTTTTTTTGTAGAAATTATTTGATTATCCAATATAAAATATGTTCCAATCTTTATGGTAAGTCAATTTTATTTGAACTCTGCAGAATTTTGGATACGAAGCTCATGGCGAATACATCACCTTGTAAGGTGAGTTTATTTATGTCAATCTGTACATCATGATGTGAGACTTTTACTCTAGTTTCATCATTTATTTCACTGAACAATTTTCCTTGTTTATGTGGTTGAGCCAGACCATTAAATTAGGTGATCAATGAACTTCAAATTTCCTAATTATATAATAGGATGAGGTAATCGTCTAAAAATTCACATATTAATGAAATTGTCATTTTGCCAAAACCATGAAATTTGATCCCCATAAAAATTAATGAAAGCACAGTATTTTGTTAGAATTAATTTGTCCTTGACCACTGTTTTTGTTCTATGTATTTATGTTGCATTGTAGGAAGTAGTTCCCATTTCAGTATTGGGGGATCTATTGAAACAAATTAGTTGCACACCATTCAAAAAGCCAGAAGTTGGTAGGTACATTTGCCTGTCATATTGAGATATTGACATTTCACTTACTGGATATAAAAACTGAAAGCTTGCAGTAGAATTAAAGTAACAGGCTAACCCCTAGCTGCAATGCTTTAAAAGCAAAAAAAATTGACCTCTCAAAACTTTCAGAATTGTGCAAGTAAAATTTGGAAACTATTTGTTTACATTAGTTGTACATACCAGTCTCTGTGTAACAGTTTTTACATTAATTTATAGTGATACCTGAAGACTTTCCCCAGTACAAACTAGAAGACAGCAATTTACATGAAGCAGCTTATGATGCATATATTACTGGAATATGTTTTACAGGAATGTCCGATTATCTAGGTAAGCCTTGAGCAGAATATTTCATAATGAAATAATCCAAGGAAATATAGAAATCTCATATTAAAGAAATGAATTTAGAATGCAGATTTTTTTTTAATTTTATTTACAAATTTTATAGGAAGTCTTCAAAATCCCCCTGTTACCCATGTTTCATCTGATGCTCCATTAGTAAAACCTTTCATAAATAAGTAAGTTGTTGTATATAATTTTTTACCACAACATACATAATAGATACATGTACATCATTTATTATTTATTGTTTAACCAGCTCTTAGCACATTTTATACTAAATTTTACTTTAGATTTCTGTACTAAATTCTAAATTTTATACTCATTTCAGACTTTTCTTAATGAGGATACCAGATATTCCATATTTAGATTTAACAGCAGAAGATGGTAAAGTTGACTTGAATTTAGAAGTGGTAGCATTTTTAAAGGACCAGATATTCAATTATTTTTTTTTATGTTCATCAAAATTTTTGATTTATTTTTGCTTTTGTATAGTATTACCTAACAGAGACCATGTTTTCCATGTCACATTTCCTAAAGAATGGAAGGCACCCAATCTTTATCAGCTGTTCTCTCCCTTTGGTAAGCAAACTTGAGTGTATTTTGGAACAGGTAACAAGACTTTAGTATTATTTTTATGCAACAAAAAAGTTTCCTTTAAGTTGAATTATTTATTGAAGAATTGATTTTTTTGTCTACTATTTTATAGGAAATGTTGGCATTAACTGGATAGATGATACTTCAGCCTTTGTGTCTCTTTACAAGAAAGACCAAGCCTCCTCAGGTATACACTATTTTGAAATCACTATAAAATCATGAATAAGACAGTGCCAATTTTATATAAAAACAAGTTGTCAAAACCAAAAGAAACATTGCCAAGTTTTTGTCTAAATGTGAAATCATAAATTGCAAACATACACAATCTTGTACAATTCTACATTTATTAGTTATGTCAACACTATGCAAGAGGGACAGCCCATACAAAATAATGACATTTGAGTTATTTAAATATGGTCTGCCAGAGAGGGAATCCAAAAAACGTCCACATTCGGCAGACTCAACAGAGGAGGAACCCAAGAAGAAAAAGCCCCTCAATGTTGAGTAAGCCTGTAGTTTCTCATGTATAAGATATACCAAGTCAGGAATTTTTAGTCCTGTGACAATGACTTGCATGTATTTTTATATGATTTCAGTGCTCCAGTATTTGTGTCTCGATCAAGGTCAATAACCCCACCCACGCCAGAAGAAAATGGAGAAAAAATGGAGGAGGAGGATCTTGCTCCTGACAGCACTAGTGGTAATGTCTTTGTTTTGTCTAATGTTCAGGGACTTGTTGACAATGTTGCTGTTTTACTTATGAAAAAGCACTGTGTCTGTTGCACTTTAAATTTAACAAGTATATTGAAACATTTGGTATTGACATTTTTAATATTTGATTGCACCAAACATACTTCCTGAAAGTAGAAAGGTTGGATATTGATTTATTTGTTATTCAATAATATTAAAAAGTTCACTGAAATATGAACAAAAGTACAAACTGTTAAAGGAGGTTATTTGATGTACTTCCTATCGAAATAATAAAAAAATTGTATTATTTTCGTCTTTCTTACTGTTTTACCCTGTAGCTCAATCAGTTATAGCATCAGCTTGTGATCTAATGGTCACAAATTCAGATCTCTCATGGGTTATACTTTTGGTATTTCATGAAGAATTTTATAAATGCACTTCCCATGAAGAATGTTTAAATTTTTCTTGTCCAGTATGTCCTAATGATTGCATGTTTACAGCCATTTATAATAAGAGAAAATATTCATTCCTTGTCATTCATTTATTTTATTTTTTTTCATTTACAGAAACAAAAAATGAACAGAAAATGTTTGAAGAGCCTGCATGGTGACAAATTATTTGTTGAAGGAGTTGAACATGAGTGAAAATGAAAAAAGACATTGTGACTTAGTGGTCTACAAAATAGAAGCATTAACAATCACCAAGTATCCAGCTGAGCTAACACAAGACTTCTAATGGCATTGTAAAAATTGATTAGATGTCTTTAAAGCTTAATTTATGGCATATTGACGCATGAACCTGTTTAACAGAAATTCACACTTAAATTTCATGAACAGTGATAGTAAATACTAATGAAATGCAATATGGCTTTGATCTGTTTTATGTTTAAGTTTATGTTCAGTCTAATTTGAACTCTTCATCATTGAATATTTTGCAAATAGCAGGAATATGCACTTGACCCAAAAAATGGGAAAGGACAAGGTATGGTAATAGCTGAATCTGGCCCCTGATTTGGCAGGAAAATCAAGACACAGTTAAAATTGGGATAGTTTGTATTTAAAAACTTTAAATGTTGCATGTTTGAAAACCAGCACCAATTTTTATTCAAAGAGTACAGAGGAGCCACAAGAGGGCACCAAAGTAGGACAATTTACCGAATTTCCTGAAGTCTGATGGAATTTTGTCAAATTTGAGATACTTTTCACTTTGGGAAACATAGAGCACAAGCTTGCCTATTTGAGATTTTTATACACAAGATGCACCTGATACTAGTGCATGACATATATAAATTTGGTAGATAGGCTAGCTTGTGGTCTGTATTTTATGAAACAAAATGTGCTATAAAATTGATGAAAATTCGAATAAAAATGAGAAAATTTGGAAATTGGCATATTTTGTGACCTTCCCGCGACCTTTGTGTACCCCGTAACTTGATTCAATACTCATTTTGTATGATGGAAGACAAGTGGTTTCTGATGATGAACTATCGCACAGTTATTAAAGACACCACAAAAAAGGGGCCAAAATGGGGTCTTAGCCTATCTTAGCTTTTGCATGGTTTACACAAGTTTTGTTAAATATTCAGGATTCATGAAATTGAAGATTTCAGAACATAAAATATCTCCTTTAATAGCGAAAAAATTCTTACTTCATGGTTCAATATTAAAATTTTTTCTCTACCCCACTTGATTGTACGCATGTACAGAAAACTTCGTCGCTATGGCCCAAGGTCCCAAGAAGTTTATTGTTGGTAGACTGAGGATTTTGATACATTGCGAGCATATTCATATTCGTTTCCTTATTTTTTATTTGAGATTTATAAATAAGTCATGACATTGACAGACCCATTTGACGCAACATTTTTTTTGCACTCGTTACTTGCTCAATGGTGCAGTTGAGTGCCTGAACCTATAAAAAATGTACTTTGAACGTGAAAATATATTGTGGTAAAATCAATGCATATGAACGTGTAAAGATTGAAGAATTCTCTGGAACCGATCCTAGGTATAGTTTGTTTGTGAATAGACCTTTTATAAAATCTTTTGTTTCTTGATATTAACATACAAACAGAGGAAATTAAAGGAAAACATGCTTTTTGGTAAAGAATATTATTCACGGATAATTGACAAAAATGGTTTAAGTTTAGTGTTCATTCATTCATTCATACTTTATTTCCACTTTGCAGTGATTAATGAACACAAAATTATGCAAAAAGAATAACATACAAAATACATATTAGCTATATATATACATATTTGTACACGTGTGAAAGTGAAATGCTTGTGTACATTTATAGAAAATGAAATATTTACAAAGGTTGTTACCACAAGCTAGTGGCCGTTATTTATATATCTCCAATCCCGTTGACATATATTGTCAATAAAATACATTCAAAACTAAACAAAAGATTGCAGGGGGGAAGCTTCTAAACGAAAATTTACAAATCAAAATTACTTTGTAAGGCTATTCTCCCCGTATACTACAGACTTGATATAAACTACCAATAGCATCAATTCTACTTAACTACATCAGTGACCTAAATAATTCCATATAGGATCATGTAAGTATAAAGGTAGATGTATAGAATGTTCATCAATGTGATACATTTTCAATAATTTTTGACATCGTACACAACTACTTCAAAAAAAATTTATGTAGTCTAATCTAAACTTAGAGGTTGGTCATCTACAAAATTGGTAAAAATCAATTTGATTTTTCACACAAAAACTCTGAAGTTGATAAAAAGATTTTGCAGTTCCTCATTGACAATGTTTATTATAGTTTTGGGAGACCAGAACCAGAGTTAGTAATAAAAAACTAAATGAAAAGAAAGGATCTCTTATGGTCTTTCAATTTGATATTTAGATATATCAACCCATATCAACAATGATTTAAATAAACGATATTCATTTTCATTTATACACTGAATTGATATATCCCATTGAACTTGAAGTAAATTGATGGCAAACTATTACAACTAAATAATAAATATGATTACTTTGAACAACTTTTCTATCGTTAATTTCCCTTATTTATGTAGCAGTCACCTGCATATGATGTATACGTCTCCCAGTTGATTCGATACTCAAGAGCATGTTCAGCGTACGATTAATTTCTAATTCGAGGCAGGCTACAGACAAAAAGTTGATGTTAAAGTTATTTATTTTACAATCATTTAAAGTCGACATTTAGCAAACTGTAGTCGTTTTAACGGTCTTTTACGCGTATATAACCTCTTTAAGTTGAATATGTGTTAACTGAAGATTTTAATGTGCATTGTTGGTCATTATTTTCAATCAGAATTCTCTACAGGTTACTCTGTTTCAATGGGATCACAATGGATTTGACTACTCGATAAGGGATGCTTATTCCTCCATGACATCTGATCCCAGCCCTCACGATTTCAGAGGTCCTTGTTAAATCTGCTAACAATTTATAATGTTTAATTTAATCTTTAATTTGAGCTAGATTACTTTCGTCTGTAAAGATCACAATTTTGACCAGAATAGAAAAAACCGTACATCATATAATCAAAGTAGCATTGACATATTCATTTTCAGGTTTATGTAAAAGACAATAATAGAGAATATTTAATGTTTTATTGCTGGACATGGAAATTACTTAACATGCGGGACAGGATTTTATGATTTTTTTTTTCAGGAGTGAGAAGCACTAGTGAGATTATGAAAAAAAATCCTGCTTCACAAAATCGAATTTTCTGTTTATCACTTGTCAAGTACATAATCTCCGGCTTTCCTCAATTTTCCTTACGCAATATTGTTGGCTGTGCCGTGTGAGATGTCATAGCTATACGATTGTGAGATTGAATATTGTAAAGATTGAATATAGCAACAATTTGGAAACACTTTAGCAGTTATAGTTTGTTTCAGGGTGGTTCATTTACTCGAGCTATCTATAGGGGGTAATTTTTAAATAACACTCTTCGTGAAGGGAAGTAAATTCTCGAGTTTTGCCGCGATTTTTATGTTTTCAATCAGTTTTGATATTTTCAGTGTGAAAATGTCACTTGCAAAAATATCACTATTTTACAAGGGATAAATTACAATGCTTCTCTGTTGAAAATGTAATAAATACAGTTATAATGAAAAAGCTGAAGATAACAAACAGTGATCGTCTGAAACATCTACAAAAATACGAATCTGCGAACAGGGCATAAAACACGGATCCTGGAAATTCCAGAGGTGGGATCAGGTGCCTAAGAGGACTGGAGTACCCATCCTCTGTCGACCGCTCATACCCGCTGTGAGCACAATGTATTGATCAGGTAGACGGAATATTCCGTGGTCAAATTTAGTATAAAATGCCAACGATATTTTAAGAAATACGTCAGCCAAAATACGACCTAATGATGTTATATTTGCTACAAAGATCATTATAGCAACCATAGGTTTTACAAAATGATGACTTTAAATGTGTTTGTGGAAATCCCTGTAGCATCAACTTATTTGTCAGTAGTCTGCATCGGTTTAACAACTTGATCGTACTCGGAGCATACTCTTGAGTATCAAATAAGTTTGGAAACGTAAACACCATATGCAGATGAAAGTGGAACATTCCTACATAAATAAGGGAGGTTGACGATGGAAAAGGTGAAATCATTTCGTTTGTCAAATAATTTAGTTGTTTGTTGAAGCTTGTCGACTATTGTCAGTAAAACATTCAAATATGAAACAGATGTTGCAGTCTACTTTGGTTTCCCACTGGGATACTTCGAGTCGACATATGAATGGAAGTATCTATTGTTAATTGATAAAAACGTTGTCGATATATCTGAATGTGGATTTGAAGGCCACAGCAAATGTTTTCTTCTTCAAGTTTTTGAATAGATTCTTCTTCATAAGAATATAAAAACGGGTTGGCTAATAAAGAGCACAATTACTGCCCTTCGAAATTCCAACAGTTTGTTGGAAGACCTTGCCTCCAAAGACTACACATAGAAGTTGTCAATAAGGAACTACAGCATCCTTTTAAAATCAACTTCAGAGTACTTTTGTGTAGAATCAGTGATTTTTTAGCAAAATAATTTTGTTGATGACAATAAAATATGAAAATTTCAGAGTTCCGTCTTTATTGAAGAAGCAATTGTCGTTGACATCAAAAAGCCTGATTTTTAATCTATCGCGAGGAATTGTTTTATAAAGTGTAGAGAAGTCGTACGTTTTGATGTTTCTAATTTCGGGAATTTTTTTTTTTTTTTTAATTTTCTGAACGATCTTTAGAGTTTTTGAGAATCCACTTCTGATTTACACCATTTCTAGGATATGCTGTAGCAGAGTTACGCCAGAAGTTTCTCCTTTCCAGCAGTTAATATTTTTGTGAGGAGTAAAGATAATTCACATATACATATAACACTTAATAATATATGAAAATGTCAATTTACACCTTGCGTGCTAGCTGTTTTCGTGTTTTAATACAACCGATCCGCGACTGCTCTTCAAGCGTCTTTTCTTAATATATGCAATGAAATGTTTTGTAAGGAAACTTTTCATTCCCTTTTATATATGTATCCCTTTTGGGAATTCAACACAGAAGTTGCACGTTCCTCCATTTAGAACAAAATTATCTTAGCCTAAGTCCACGAGGGTTGAAAAGATCATTGTTTAATAATTGCCCGTCTAATGATAGACCTGAAGTACTTCTTTGATTTTCAAAGTTTGCAATTGTAATTTTTCCAAGAAGCTCATTGACTGTTTGCATTTGTGACACTTGATATATAATAATTGCCAAAATCAAACCTATCAATTCTATGAAACCTGACATCATTCAGTGATTCATCTGAATGATATCTTTTCCTCCTTTCTGGTAGATCGTTCCATTCTAAAACTGTGGAGTAAGGACTTGATCCTCAGATACGATTTCAAATCAACTACTGTCCTTTGAATGAAACCACAAAAACCAAGCTCCCGTGTCGCATTAGATACTGGCACAGAGAAGACCCTCACTGCTCAATAGCCACTAGTGCCAAGTACAGATTTAAATTTGCAACTCTCCACCGGCAATTGGTGGCGTTCCAATATGAGTGAAACATTTTCGTTCAACAAACGGCCAATCAACCAGTCAACAAACTAACAAACCTCTTTATTCTGTTGTCTGTTCATTTCCAAAAACCACTGGAAAAACCTGAGTAAAGAATTTCATTTGCAAAGCCATTCTTCTTATTTGACTTTCCTTAGTCTTTATCGTTGGAGTCTAGTATACGTAGTTAATGGTTTTCAGATGGAGATTCGATTTCATCCAAGAAACCAGAATTCTCTGAAAGACTGTTGCTCTATTTAGACTTGATACGTTTCATATTCATGGAATTGTGTTCTTGATGATTCAAAACCTGTTTTACTGAAAGCGGGAGAGTAATGATTTGAAAGGATTACACACGAACTCCTATTTTTAGTAATTATGATAACACTATTATCTTCCATATTTTAAAACCGATACATAGTACTATTATAATGTTTCTTATGGTAGCATATTTCTGTCCCCCATATGTAAAAAAGTTTACTATTGTTTTTTTTTTTCTGTAGATTATGTCGATATGCAAAATATTTACTGTAGACGTACTTTTTTCCGCGTTGTTTTAATTTATGGTATGTACTCGGACACAAGAACAGTTAAGCATTTAATGGCATCCTAAGAAATCCACAAAATTTTCTACTCGCGGATTGAATTGTATAATGTCCTATTAGTATTGCCTATGTCACCATTTGTTTTGGTTATTTTTTTCTGTATTGTATTCCTTAATTTTTTGAATTTTAGAATTTCCTATTCGAATTGCATATGTTCTTAATAAATTTTATAATTTCTGTTTTATATATTTTCTATACTTTTTGTGCTCTATACTGTTTTACGTTGTATGATTACATTGTAAAATTCTGAATATAGAATGCAAATAAATGTTCTAATAGAATACAAATGGATTGAATTCATGATAAACAATAAGAATTGAAGCAATATAGAATGCAAATAGTTTTTATGCAATATAAATGAAAAGTATACAATGCATATATAAATAAGGAAATATAGAATAAAACTGGACAGTTATATAGAATATAAATAGATAATTATGATAAAAAAAATGCAAGTTTAAATAATACAAATAGAAGAAATGCAACACATATGAACAGCTATATATACTTGTCAAGTTGAAAAGATCGAACATTGAAACGTTTGTCATGTCATATTTCTGGTAAAAAAAAAAAATGATATTTTGGGACTACGAACAAAAGGGTTTGCTATATTTTTAAAAAATGTTTATACTTTCAATACTGTCATTTGAATCAAAAATCAACACAAAGCTACAATCATACAAGCATATAATTGGATGGATATTCTTTGGTTTATTAAAACATCAGCATATTCAGTAAAATACACCTAAAAACTTATAGAATTTCGACACTGAATGATTTCCATGTTTAGGCAGATAATACAATAAGAGTATGGAAGACATGATAATACTTTTTTTATACATAAACCTTAAAGAAACAAAACTACAGTATTTCCACACAAATGCTATATTTGGAGCGACACCTGTCATGCATTTTCTAAGAAATGGAACTGCGATGCGGTTATCAATTTAAAAATTGAAATCTTAAAGACATAGTGTGAAAGTTTTCAACAGGGTTCGTTAAAACATTTCTATACTGCTTTACCGAACGATTGCATTCAAATATACGATTATTAGTAAAACATTCACATTAAGCTTAAGGGTATTCAGTATGGATTAGTTCACTTTATCTTATTTCAACATTCTTAATTAAAACGGTTAAAATGAATTCCAATCTCTTGTTTACATACATTTCAACATTTATTTTCATGAATTATATATTTTCCTGATGATTTAATTACATTTTTTGGACCAGGTCCTTTCCGAAAATATTCAAAATCTAATCTTAAACTCTTATTAAAACTTGTTTATGCTTCTTTTCCATGTTTTGATGCCTCAAATTGCTAAATTAATATGTTTAACCCTTTCATTTCTGTCCGATTTGAAAAAAGACACGAAAACAAAGGGTGTATTACGTATGTATTATTTAAAAGAACTTGTGTGGTGAATGATGTTGAGACAGGGCATGTTAAAAATGGATAGTTGAATTTGTTATCTTTTTTTCTCCAGAGAATGTTTTGTATCAGAGATTTGGTGTTTCGAATGGTGATCCCCAAGCATTACTACCTGGAGGGACAAATTTAACAAGATAAATAGCCACAGGCAAAGGTTACAGATTTTTATCTGCCATTAAGTGGGAGTAACATCATAATGTACATGATGAAGTAAACTGCGCAGCAGAAATAATTTGATTCTCATATATAGTGATACTTAGTCACTGAGAAAGAAACATCGCTGTCAACGTGTGCTTTGCATTAATGAGGACTATATGATGCAGAAACAATGAAGTGCGTAAAAAAAGTTTTCTCCAGTAATGTGTTTGCTAGCCTGGCAAATTCTATTCAATACGTTTTGTCTGCTGTTCGAAGGTATTCATGCATGAAAACGCAAAGGATACCGTTTGCTGTTGGTAGCATTCTGTTGAGTATTACAGATATTATCTGGTACCGTCGACCTTGGGCTCAACTGCATACCTTGTCAGGGAAGCACTCAAATTTTCCAAAAATACATCGAAGGGTGTCTAGCACAAGGTGACCATTTCAAATTAACTTCATTGATCCAATACTGTAAAGAACAAAGGTATTGTCTGGTATGCAGGATTGCACAAAAGAGCAGTTTGTCATAATGACATAATTTTGCATAGTATTGTCAATGATCAATAACATTCCAAACGTCTTCAAGAATTCTTACTTACCATGATATTACAATAAACTTAAAACAATTGAAAGATGAAAAAAAAATGGTTGTATAGATGACGTTATATAACCACGCCCAAAAGATACCTTTCTAAAATAGACTTTTTTGGCTTATTTAATACAAACTACCATTTTACATGTAATCTAGAGTTTGAAAAAGTTGGCTGAATCCCCTGTCACTCTAGACCCTGGGGTCATGATTTGAACAAACTTTAATCCACACTATGTAATGAAGCTTTCACATAAATGTCATCTGGTCAAGTGGTTATTGAGAAGAAGATGCCATCAAATTTTCCCAATTTTTACAACACAAGATGCCTTTCGACGAACTATATCCAACAACAAGTAAGATGAAAAACTAAAATTTTTTTGTGACTGGCATGGAGGCAGTTTGGTAATTTTTTTTCTTTGAAATACTTAGTTTATTGGTCCCTTTTACATTGATAATAAATTTTGTCAATCTATGACAACTTCTTATATAGAAAATATGGACGTCATTCTTGTCTTTTGTAATATTATAACTTATATAAGCAAATCAATTACATACTGTTCTGTATCGTGGATTTGTTGGTTAACAACCAGTAAACTGAAAGATAATTCATGCAACATCATTTTTTTTGTCGTTGTTGTGCACGCTATATTTCTACATTTTTTTCTCAATGCACAATATCAACTTTCTACCTGCTTATATTTCAAAAACTATTTGATTTCCTCGTACATGCAATTTATTGTTGTAAATGAATTTGCTTCAGAGTAGAAACAATAGGGTTTGATAATTGTTACAAACCGACACTTTGCTAAAATTCTTATTGTCAATCAGAGATGATTTAAAATGCGATAGATCTGAAGGAAACAAGGAACCAGTTTTGATCTGTATTATTTTTTAACTGTTTTGATTTACTTTTTTACTCTTAATTGTAATCATCTTAAATTGTTTACAAAATTTATCCTATATATCAAGAAATAATCATAAAGACCAATTTAATAAGATATTTTCTGCTTAAATTGGCAAGATGATACAGTGTCTCTGATATTAAAAATATATTTAATAGAAAACAAAGACCTATATCTTTAATCTATATAGAAACTTTAATTTTCAATGTTCATATTTCAGAATTCATATGGTGACAGTGTTTGATAAATTAAGAAGGATTTCTTCCCAAATTCGTCACTTTTATTTAGTAAATTCAGGTGTTCAAATAATTTCTGACATCATGTAGTTACCAAGAAGGAAACTTAATAAACAAAGGATTTTAGAACAAGCAGTTATCTCTTCTTCTTCTTCTTTTTTCTTTGTTTTGTTTTGTTTTGTTTTTTTTTTTTGTTTTTTTGTTTTGTTTTGTTTGTTTTTTTTTTTGTTGTTTTTTTTTGTTTGTTTGTTTTTTTGTTTTTTTTTCCTCTTGAAATTATTTTCATTTCTTATATTTTTGTTTGTGAAATATTAAATGTATTTTATATGTGCCTTTTAAAACTTATAAACAATCTTGTATTGTTACCTTGATGGAGTTGTTGTGTCATTCTAAATTTCATGTGTTTGCACTTCATTATGATCCAGGATATTGCTCAAATGTTGTAAATAACATCAGATATAGTGCCTCATAGTTATCAAGTATACTTTCATATATAATTATATGTTATTAATATAATTGTCATAACTACTAAATTTGGGCTAAAATACACAAATTATTCTCTCTCTCTCTCTCTCGCTGGAACTTTAAAAAGTTATTCTCCATGTATTAGGAAATTTCTAATGTCTCATTTCTTATTCGATGGTGATGATTTCTTACAATTATCCAATATTTGATGTAATTTTATGTGTTACCTATGAAGTAATATTAAAATTTGATTTAAATCTCTTTATAGGCACATAAAAGAATAACGTATATGTTACAGGTACAGTTTGATGTCGACCAGAAGAAGGAAGAGAAAATAAAAACAAAAAATAGTATTTCATGTCTGATTTGGCCTCCATGTAATTTGAAAAGCTTTTCAGCGCAGACCCAAGGCCATTTGAAGTGGTTATGAACAGGATCCTAACATTATGGGAAAATAATCTCAAAATGTTTATTCGGACCAATCCCAGTAGTTGTGAAACGTGCATTTCTTCTGCTTTGAATACTGTGCTGCAGTTAGTACATATAGTACATAAATTACTTTTAGGGATGTAATAGCCATCTCCTTTATACAAAATTAACATGTTATTTTTGCATTTGGAATCATGAAAAGATAAGTAGTGGCATTTTCCTTATTTAGAAAAGTATGTGACGTTCCAGTTTTTCACCTTATTGTCCTGTTATTTTGAATGGTGAAAAATAAATATCCGCCTTTCGATAATCTTGCAAAAAAATCTTTGTTGTGTGGCCCCTTGTCAACCTTTTTATGAGCTAATACATTGCCATGTGTTTTGTCTAAAGTCAACTTAATCATATGAAAATAAAATATGCTGTCAGATTTTATAGAAAACATTCTTTAGGTTTGTTCATAATATTTAAATTTGGCATTATTTTACATATTCACTTACTTTATAATATATATATATATATATATATATATATATATATATATATATATATATATATATATATATATATATATATATATATATATATATATATATATATATATATATGCTTGTTTTAATTCAATATTTTGTAAAACAAGGTATAGAGAAGCCAAACGCATATAAATAAAGTGCTATTTTAGAAAAAAAAAATGATACAGATTCACAGTTTTAAACAGTAAGCATTTTTGCAATAAAAATGAAATGTACTCTTTCCTGTCTCTTGCTCACATACTATCTAAATTACAATTAAATATCAAAGAAGGATAAAAAAAATTGCAGGATAACAAAAAAAACTAGAGGTACTGTGAGCGCTGAGCTCACGAAGTGATACACACACTCCTATATGAGTATAATGGCACTGTCCATGTTTTTGCTGTGGGAACCCCAAATATCTGTCCAATCAGAACATAAAATAGAAGTTGCATAATGGCATTTTGTAATAAAGATTCTGTGAGACTTTTTTAATTTTATTTAGAGGTATAGGAAGAGTTGCGGATAAGAGATGGATACCCCCAATATTATAGAAATGGCAGCCCTAAATATGGGAACCCCAAATATCTGTCCGATCAAAACGCAAAATAGGAGGTGAACAATGACATTATAAAAAGATTTTGTGAAAGTTTCATTAAATTTTCTTCAGTGGTATAGTAGGAGTTGTGGATAAGAGATGGGTACTTCTCATGATAAACAAAGAATGGCAGTGTCCATGTTTTGCTATGGGTAATCCCAAATATCTGTCCAATAGAAAACAAGAGGTGCAGTATGATGGCACTGTGTAATAAAGATTCTGTGAAAGTTTTATTAAATTTTATTCAGTGATGTAGGAGGAGTTGCGGATAAGGGATAGGTACCCTAAGTATTATAGACGTAGGGAAGAATGGACATCCCATCACTATTTTTGCATTAATAACGTATATTGACAACAGGTATACTTCAATCACTGACTACCATATGTTGCTTTTTACCATAACTTTAGACATAGTTTCTGATCTCTGTACATGTAGTTCTTTTTTGCATGAGATTGTAAATTTAAGCCTGAATCCATGCAACGGATTCACAAGTACAGGCCTTAATTATATTCTATATTCCTGTTTCAAAATGTTTGTGGATCAATTCACATCTCACCATGAATAACATCAGTTTATCACTTGAATGTATATTAAACAACATACCAGTATATGTGTAGCAGTTATATGCCGGGTTCTTATGGCTAAATATAAGAAACATTGTCATTTTCTGTCATTATATAGAATCTTCAGCATTAATCAGCATAAGTCATTGAAGACACTTGCTGTGGCCTTTAACTCGACATTTAGATATATCGACGACGTATTATCAATAGTTACTTTCATTCATATGTCGACTCGATATATTCCAGTGAACTTGAAACAAAAGATACCACAGAGTCTGACACATCTGTTTCATATTTGGATACTTGACTAGAAAAAAGGCGTTAATGGTAACCTTACGACAAAACTTTATGATAAACGTGATAACTTCAACTTTCAATTGTCAACTTCCCTTACTTATGTAGCAATATACCCTTGTCACCTGCATATGGGGTTTATATCTCCCAGTTGATTCGATACGCAAAAGCATGCCCCACGAGCAAACAATTTCTAAAACGAGGCAAGCTATTGACAAACAAGTTGATGAAACAAGGATATAAAGAGTCTAGTTTAAAGTCATCATTTCGTAAGTTCAATGGTCGAAACAATGACCTTGTCAGGAAATACAATCTATCATCAAGTCGAATGCTGACTGACGTTTTTCATACTAATTGTTAGGTCATTATTCTAACTTTGAGTTGTGTGCGGATTTTTCCTATGCCCGATCTTGACAATAAGCACACGGCAGGTGTGACCGGTCGACAGGGAATGCTTACTCCTCCATGGTACCTGATCCCACCTCTGATGCTTTTTAAAATTCCGTGTTTGCTCTGCTCCCGATTTGTATTGTTTCAATGGACTTTTGAGCTTGATTACTGTTCGTTATATCCATATTGAATTTGTTTTGTTAACAAGATTTCACCTTATATATATATATATATATATATATATATATATATATATATATATATATATATATATATATATATATATATATATATATATATATATATATATATATATATATATATAATGTATCATACAAGAGCACTCTTTAGATTTATAAAGTTCTAGGTTTCACAATTAAAACATAACTAAGAAATGAATTACACATATAATAAAGTAACCGTTGTTTGCGAAACGGATGAGGCGATTAAAATATTCATTGAGAGAGAAAAAAGTCATTCCTTTGCAGATGACTCATTCATAGTGAATGAAAATTGCGTAATACGCTTGTCGTCATTCGACTATATTTAGTCTTTGTATATATAGTGTTTATATGAATGCGTATTTCCTAGAGAATGTTAGCCACCAAATCATAAAACGACCAAATTTTGTCTCAAAATTTAAGGTAGAAAAATAGAATAAATAGCCCATCCCGTGTATTTTGAAATAGTTCTGAAATGAGATTGGGTAACCATGCTAAAATAACCATGCTAAAACTTTGCAGTGCATCAAACGGTAAGAGCCTTACACACGTTTTAGACAGGAACACTCATTCTGCCATCTTGTGAGATATACAGATATTTTTCCGTGTTAAAAAAATCAGTAAGTATTAAAGAAGAGAGGTTTTCATATCAAGTAATTGTTCTTCTCACATATGTAAAATAATCTTTTTAAGGGAGGACACTTCTAAAAAAAAAAAAGCCCGTTTTCTCAAATTCCTTAAAAAATCAATTTGTTTTATCTTTAACAAAAACATTTACGACTGTTTCTCTCAAAGAATCATTACTTGTTATTCTTAAAAAATGAAACAATTGCAATATGCAAAATACATTATCTTCTTTTCTTTCTTTCTTGATCGCTGGGAAAGAAAGCATTGACTATAATATAAAATATTTTCTTTGAAATACAATTTTGGCAGAAAGCTAGGCATTTTAGAGCCCTGTCCATATATATATATATATATATATATATATATATATATATATATATATATATATATATATATATATATATATATATATATATATATATATATATATATAATTTTATAATAATCTATAACTTTAAATAGAAATTTATTTCAACATTACTTATGTTATAAATTAATGCTAAATAAATGTCATGCAAAAATATAAAAATGATACAAGAAATTCTTTTTAAAAAGGAACCACATTGAACTATATGATTTATGGTTGCCTATGACAAAAAAAAAAAGAAAAACAAAACAATATTTCAAAACGTGCTATTATCAATTAGAAATAAAAGTCGTGTGATTAAAAAACAAAATTGAACTGATGTGAAATCATTTTTTTCTCTTTAATTACATCCACACAGAACTTACTATAATTGTAAACATAGCAATTTTTATTGTCAACTGTTTGATTTTATTGTTTCTTGATATTTATCAATGAATGGAGGCCAATCAGTTCGGTTTGGAATAAGACTGTTCTTCCTAATTATTTTGAGGTGGAAAAAGTTTTTTCTTTTTAAATATTTTGCATGAAATATCATTTATCTCACCTTTAATCATTTAACTGATATCATTAATACAAGATATCAATTTGATTGCATATGCATAGTAAGGACTATTGTAATCATATCTGTATTCAAATAAAGATTGGAAGAAACAAAAATGATTGCAAATATGTATATTTTTACATGTGAATTTCTATTTATCTTTAAGAAAACTAAATCAATTTTTTTTATTTTTTACTGCTGTTGATGTAAAACTCACTTATGTTATTTTTTATTTTTATTTTTTTTTTTTATTTTTTTTTATTTTTTTTTTTTTTTTTTTTTTTTTTGTTATCCAGTTTAAGAAAACTGGTTGCCCTTGCAAAAGCTTTTTCATTTCTCATGAATCAATCAACTTCTTTTCAAACTTTCATAACACACTGTCTACATGTGATATACAAATAGTTTTATTTTTGCATAAGAAATTGCTTTTGACTTGCAAAGAAGTTATCAAATTCATTATCATCGTATTTCAAAATCATCATATTTCAAAATATTTCAAAATATGGATAACAAAAAAAAACATACATAAGTGAATATTACATCAACAGCAATAAAAAATTTTGGGGAGGGAAAATAAATTAAATTAGATGAGTTAATCAATAATTTATTTTATCAAATGGCATATAAGTATAAAAAACACATTATGTCAGATGTAAGCACTTTGTTATATTTATAATTAAGGCGTCAATTCTTGAAACTAATTTCAAAACTCTTAAAATCACAAATACTTATATGTTTGTTGTTCTTACTAAATAGAAGTCCAAGCATAAATTTCCCTAGTGGAAAAGGTCAGCAATTCGTAGGTATGTATAAACTTTCATATTTTCATAAATTTAGTAGATGATAGTTTAAAAAAAAAAGAAATATTTTTATTTCTTAAATACATTGGTTCTTTCAATGACTATACTAACCAGTTGAAGATTGTTACATCAAATGCATGTATTTTGCATACTTTTCAGTAAAGATTTTCAGCAACTACTTCTAAACTTCAGGCTAAATGGGACTTCCATTGAATATCTTAATCAGGTTTGTTTTCGTTATACCGGTATGATATTTGTTTCATTCATTGTAAAACTGCAAACATTCTCATTCCAATTGGTTCAGTCATAATAATTTTGATATATTATGTATGTCTCTATTATCAGGGAGTTTTACAAAATATATATGGAATATGTGATTACAATATAATCGATATACATTGAATTTCATATAGCATTATCCTTCTCTAGATCCATATTACTGTAGTAAATAATAATATAAACTGTAAAATAGTCAAGTAGATGATCTACAATAAAAGAACAATGAAATGTGCATTTTATGTTCATGACTTTAATGGTTATTAGTAAATGCAATAATTGTTTGAAACTAATATTTACATATACAACAAACAGTCATTTTTAATGTACGCCATAATTAATAAATTTACCACTTGAAAATTGTATTGCAGTCCCCAAATATCTAAAGGTAAGATATTTCAAATAGTCTTCACGCCTAAGACATGAATAAAGAATATCTTAAAACGAAAATGATTATTATCATGAGAATATTGTTCCAAGAATGTTTATTCAGTGCAAATCATCCATATATACGAGTAAGCACCATGTCTTGTTCTTGATTTTGTATAACTGGTTGGCCATTTAGCTAAATATTTATATAAGTACCTGAAATCTAACTTCAAATTTAATAAAAACCCTTCAATAATTTTTTTTTTATTTTTTAAGGAGGAATGAATGAAGTTTAACGAGATGCTAAACATTTTGTATATTCAACACCATTAGCCGTGGGTGGACATTCTGCGGTTTTGTGTGGGAAAGGTATTTTCCAATACAGCAATTTGCAGCATGGGTCACGGATAACAGGTACAGATTCTGTGCAGAGCTCGTGTATTTAGTTAATAAATCTACGTATATTACTCATTTCTTATTCATTTGGATACGTTTACAAGACCGATTTTAAGTCTGAAGCAGTAACTTGAAGTGATATTGGTATTCAATACTGAAAGAAGTTTTTGTACAATCGTTCATATTAGCTATCATTCTTGTCAAATTGGTTTTTGCTATTTTTCTTATAAGACTGCACATCTTAGCTTTTATTCTTACACAATGGCGTATTTTACATTTATGTAATAGTGCATTTTACTTATTATTCTTAAACAATGGTGCCTTTTAGCTATCAACATTACATCAAGGGCACAAAACAAAGATTATTAAATAAATGTCCACACGTATATTGTTGAAACTTCATAGACTTGGATAGGTCATCCACGTGGCTGCCATATACATATATTGTTCTAGAGTTATGCATACTAAATACACAGATCTACTGTAAAGCAGCAAACTATATACTTACATGAAGTGTACTGATTAAGTAAAAAGAGGAAACATGCATATGAAATACTGTGAATTTTTGTTTTTTGAGAGAAGATTGAATCGTAGAAGATAACAAGTAGTCACAAATAAAGATGGAAAGGCAATATGTAGAACATGCCAGTATAACGATGACACCCATGGTAAAGCAAAATTGCGCAATGTTATAGATATATACTTGTATTCGTTCTTTCTAAAAGGGATCAAAGTATACCGGACTTGCCATTCTAACATGCATTAAAAAGATGATAAAAGAAAGTGGTATTGAGTCTTACATGATAACGGCTTTACTGACTGGATATCTTGTGTAAGGATTTGATAACCAAGTAAATTACAATGCTTGAATAATAAAACATTATCTTTACCTGCTTTTAAATTATTCTTCATGTAAATTATTATTGCTTTACCCATTTCTCTAGTAAAAACAATATTTTCAGGATTGGCCAAATGAACTAACTTGTTTCTATAATTAAATGTGAACAATCCTGAACAAAATGAATATTCAACAAGTAGCCTAACTCCTCCTTCAGCTTACATTGTCACCGATGAAGTTGAAAGCCTTGCTTAAAATAAGGGACGCGGGAAAACCCGCTTTTTACAACACCGGAAATGGCTCAGCAATTTCTAGGCCATGTGGGACACATGGTTTCTTCTGAGACAGCAAATAAAAAGAATACATATGAAAAGGTACGTGGACGTAATAAAATTTCTTTTCAACTAGTTTTTCTTTTCTATTACACAATGTTGTATCGTTTTCCTTAATGATAATGATCAATTTGTTGCATAGATTATTTGGGGAAATCCTATCTTGCCTAAATAATACTTCCATTCATGCTGAGCTCTAACTCTTACGTGTACTATATTTTCTACTTTTTTTCTGTCGGTTTTCAGTTTTTCATGTCGGTATGTGCAGTTTTTCCCCTAAGATATGAATTCAGTGTTCAAATACATGAGCAAGGACTATATATTGGTGAAATAGGGAATATTCATTTTGCTGAAAGTTACCTTCATGTAGATAAGTAATTTGCCTTATTCAAAATTAGATGCTATGTTAAGAATGTTTTTTAACATTTTGAGAAAAAAAATCATATGTATTTAAACCAACTTTAAAAAAAATTAAAAACACTGAAAAAAATTAAAATAATAAAAAAATATTTTAAAAACCAAGAGGGAAGAAACACATACTTCAATTAAAGATAAACAAAAAGTGTTTGTAAAACCCTGTATGTTATTCCAAGGGTGTGATATAAACAATAAAACTAGTTATTTGGATGGTGTTACAAAAGATAAAATATTTTATACTTAGAATATTTGAATTCTTGCATCCAACATACGCCTGATTTTAAATAATAGGAAATTGTCTTTGAAAATATAGACCTAAAACAGAGAGAGAGAGAGAGAGAGAGAGAGAGAGAGAGAGAGAGAGTAAATCTATTTATTATAATTTCCATGCATCCATTTTCCAATACATGAAATTCTATCAAATAACTATTTAAGCATTTCCAAATATTTTTTCACATTTTTTTCCTTACTTGAAGATTTGTATTATATGCAATTTTGAATATATAATATTTTTTAACATTTGGGATTATAAAAAAGAAAAAAAATATTTCTGCTTTGGAATAAAATTTTTATCTAATTTGTCCAAATTAATATTTAAGGTAATTTTGTCCCCAAGTTGTGTCAGAATGCACTTAAGTTCATTTTGAAGATAATAATTTTAAAAATTCAGATGAATAACAAATCCATCAATGAACTATGTGTTAATATCAATTTATTTCTGATTTAAATTATGCATTGACTGAATATATGTATTTTTTTATTACTCCAGATTTTCAGTACCCCAAAATCAAAAGGATTTTTTAAGGATGGTTTAAGAAAGTTATAAGAATATTAGAAAACATCATAAACACATAGAAAAAATATTCCTTTTCTGCAGTATAAAGTAAGCCATGTACTGTAAGATAATATGGCATCTTTTAAATCAAAATATTCCACTTTAATAAAGGCGGAATCAAAAATGGACAACACCTAACAATTCAATTAATCATGAGTTACACCAAGTGCATTCAGTTTATGAGACCAATGCATTTCATAGAATTGCCATATGGTCCAGCAATATTATATGTCAACTTATACATCACAAATTAATAAATATATAAATATATCTCCTTATTTGTTCATTTCCCACAAAGGATGCACATTTGATTAAGAACTTTCTGCGCCACCACATATAGCTCTAAGTTATTCTACACTTGAAACTGCGTCGTTCAAATACACACAAGTTTAACCAATAGAATACCTACAACTCAAAAGAATGTTCAGGGGTTTTCCGTGACTAATATCTATTAATAAACAATTTTTAAACAAATCTTGATGAACAAGATAATTACACCATAGAAACATATTATATATTTTTACTGTTACTAAAAAAGCGCATTCGGATACATAGAGACCACTGTGAGATACAGAATTTCATTTCATTCATAAAACTCGTCAATAGTAATATTGACCCAAAGTAGTTCTTATCTCTGACGTCACTTAGACACACCTACTCATGGAATCCATCAATGACTGCTAAACCGAAGGCGGGAAATAGTACGTATGGGACATGTTCGATTGTACTTATGGATACTTGAACTTAATCAAGGTAAGAAAACTTTTTGAAAAAGCATACTTGCTTTTATGTTATTATTTTCTGCAAAAAAAATCGTTAAATTATTTAAAACTTTCTTAGAAAATTTTAGTATCTATGTAGTTCTTCTATTTATGAATTGTGAAATCCCAAGCGTGGGAGTCACACACGGTATTCGGCATAACATACCACTGAAATTGGCGCTTAAAATGGCCAAAATAATAAAACTGGAGCTTTAATCCTCTGACCACAAACATCAATGTCACGTCAACATATTGAATGTTTATTCTTTAAAATTAAATGTACTTTAACATCTGCTGATGAATATTGTGAAATAATACAAGAATGACCGGAATATTGGCCTTAGATACCGGAATCACAAAATTCTTGTATAAACAAAGCTTGTCTTTTAGGAAATAAAAATGCAAGGAAGCTTGATCGCAAGGGGTATATTTCATTCACTCGTTGGGGAGTTTGCGTGACAGTGTGTATTTAATGAAATCGTACTGGCCTGCAAAATCCCAAATGGAGTGGAAACGATGACAACTGTTTTCCGGGAGAACATCGTGAGTAAACTATATTTGTTTTGCGCTTATAATTCTTGATATGGAAGGTTTTTATTTAGCATGCACCTGTTACATATACATGCAATGATTTGTGTATTGATTTTTTGTAATCAAAACACATAAATCTCATATTATGAAGCGAGAATGCTGGTGATGTAGATAGTTTAATTCAGATATGTATCTGTTGCAATCGAAATAAACTATAACGCTCATCAATATTTCAGTGTACAATCTTCCACTCAAGGGAATCAATATTACCAGAAATCAATTATTTCCGAGGTTGTATAGTAAGCAATTTAAAAGTCACTTTCAAATGACCAACTTGAACAAAATGTTTGCTTTGTAGTTAAAACCTTACGAATAAATACGCAGAAGAATATAATGATGACCATGGTACTGTGTATTTGACATTACAAACAGAGTCCATAGTGATGTGTGTTTATTTTGCTTGCATCGCTATAATGTTATGGACACGAAAATGTTGTACTGCTATTCATGCATGATCGTGACAGCATATCGAATATTGACGTCAAGATCAAAAAGTGTTTTATATCATAATCGCTTCAATTTCAAATCCGAGGATCAAAAAATTCCTCTACATGCACATTCTTTCTGATAATGTTCATGTGGTTTCATGAGTCATTACGCTTATTTAGACTAGTTGTCCTAGAACCAATATTGGTTACCCTTGAACACCTTGCCACAACAGATTTAAAACTCTTAAAACAGTCGTTATTTAAACACCTATTCGCGTTTCGTCTAGTGTTAAGGTTAAACTATTTAAACAACTTTTGTACTGATCATGATAATGTATGTATGCTAACATATGGGTGTTTTTGTGTTTACGTCATGTATATAAATAGCCACGGACATGTTACAATATTTCTATATTTATACGATGATCTTAGGCGCATAAGGCTGTTTGAATCATCATTGTATCATATGTGACCTGCTATTGCGTAATAACAAAATATACACGTTCAAAGCAGGAAATTACACAAATGACAAATTTGTTTTTTTAATCAATTTAATCATACTCTCCAATCGCCAATATCTGCAGTATTCACAAATAATTCTTTTTAATTCGATATTGATCAAGGAGTATCTGTAAAAAAAAATCCAAACGAGAATTAAATGACGATAAAAAAAAAACAAATTGAGATTTCAAAAATTCATTGTTTTGAATCTATTTATGCATATTACCTTATGTATATTTTGTAGCAAATAAGACTTCTGGAAAGCTTTTAATCACTTATTCTATAAAATAAAAGTAATTAAACGCAAAGCTAGTATCTATCATCGTCTTTATGTAAAATAAACATGCAAAAATTCATTATTTTCGATTAATAATCCCACTGAAAAAAGTAGTTTTTTTGGTCAATATAAATATTCTGTTTATTATAACAGGTTTCATATAACCCATATATGTTTTGCAAGATGAATAAAGATATAGAAGAAGAGTAAAATAGTTTGTGCATTTTAAGCTTTTATCAAAATTATCTCGAAAATACTTTTAATAAATAATATCTGGAGGATCTCATTTGTTTCATTTTTTAATTAAAATTTTAATTTGAGTTTAAACATACAGGGATATCTTGGAATTTTGTAATATAAATTTGCAGAGACAAGAAAATGTCTGATACATGTATTAGCATATTGAAAATAACCGGTATATGCTTATAAAAGAATAAGTATTGTAAAAGATAAAAACGAAAATATAATTTACCTGCTCATAAAACACAAATATGACATCTTAACAAGTGCTTATTTACGGTTTTATTTCCTTTGATTTATTGTATTTATACTTATTCGTTGAATTATTTTTGTCTTTGTAATGCATTTTTGTGTATCACAACCATTAACACACCCTTTTAAACTCTGAACGTTATCTTTATACCAATAAACTACCGCACTGCAATACTTCAATGTTCCTGTAAGTTTGCAATTAATTAAAATTGTTTGTCGTATTTCTATTTACAACAGCTTTCAATTTTTTACGGTGAATTCCGCTGACAGGCCCATAGCCATAAAAATACCTTTTATTTCCTAAGCCAGCAAACTGTTTCTTTACTTCCTAGTAAGACAGTGTATTTTTAAAATTTAGAACATTTTCTATTTCGATTCAAATGAAAACTACAGGTCATTAAGACGTTACACATTGTGAACTCCTACACCTATCCTCAAATGATTAAAGCTATTTTAGCCTGGAAAGTATAGGGCTCTTTTCTGAGATTTATTTTGTATTTAATAGCTATTTTGAGAATTTAAACATTTTGTATTTTGACTTTTATTGAAAAACTTAAAAGGACCACATTTGTAACTGCATTAATTTTTTGTACGTGGAGCAAATCACGTGTTTATTTTAATTCCATAAGTTCATTTTTATATATTTTATTTCTTTAACCAGTAATTTCCTCTTCTCTGAAAACGTTTTGTCAATATAAAATTGTAAACAATAAAAAGAAAAGTTGTAAATCTCGTAAAAGTGAAGGAGAGGTAACTCCCCAGAAACTTTTACTTTTGTTAATAAATTAATGACGCCCGCGTGGCGCTGTGTTTAGAGAGTTTGCTCTAGAGACGCGGTGTAAGGAGTTGATCCTTACATCGCAGGTTCGAATCCCACTGCGGGCCGCGGAGACCGGTCCTTCCGAGATGTTGGCACTAAAAAGATCCCTCACTGCTCAATAGCCTTAAGTGCCCAGGTCTAAATTTGCAGCCCTCCAAAGGCAAGTGTGGCGTCTCCATATGAATGAAAAATTCTTGAGAGGGACGTTAAACTACAAACAGACAAATTAAGGACACAGGATACTCAAAAAACTATTACTAGTAATGTTATTGTATATGTGTTATTATTGTATGTGTGTAATTGTTATTGAAAAAATGAAATCTCCATAAATAAATATTTATTAATAAATTTATTCTAATTTTCACGTGTAACAATTTGATTTGAACCTAAAACGGTAAAAAAAAAAAACAAGATATGATCAAATCCCACTCTATCTGGATTTTGGTTATCCTATTGTAATCATTACCTAACTTAGAACAGAGAATGATTATTGTAATACAATGATTTGAATTGTATTAAAGACATCACAATAAGCACACCAATACTCCATTGCGTAACTTTCTGAACATACACCATCTGTTTTGCAATGAACAGGATTCTCGATCAAAAACGAATTTAAGAGTAATATGGTTAAACAGCCTGTTTACTTTTCATCCATTGGCAATTTTTTAAATCTTAGAACTGTTGCTTTTGTATCCAGCTATATCGATTTGATACCAAATTTACAGCTGTCACAGGGAACAAAAGTAAATTGTAATTTATTTGATTGAGTAAAAATATTTTATGTTTAGAGTTACCAGAAATGCTTTAGCCTGCAATTTGAGTTTTATCTCTTATTTCTGTATCTTATTTGTAAACATAGTAAGGCTTGTCTTGTAATAATGAAACTAAAATTGTAGCCTTATGATGTGTACACCCTTCACATCTTTTCCCGAGCTGTACAACTCTGATTTGCGTATAGAACACGTCGTCCGTGTGGCACAGTGGTAAGAGCGTCTGCTCTAAAGTCGCAGAGTAAAGAGTTGATCCTTATGTCGCGGGTTCCATTTCACTGTGTGACGTGGAGACCGGTCCTTCGGATGAGACGTATAAACCGAGGTCCCAGTGCTGACACGAAAAAGATCTCTCACTGTTCAAAGGCCGTAAGTGCCGAGTACAAGTCTAAAATTGCAGTCCTTCGTCGGCAAGTCTTGGCGTCTCGATATGAGTGAAAATTCTCGAAGGGATGTTAAACAAACAGCAATCAAACAAACGAATAGAACACTGCTAAATTTCTTAGCTGTACTTTTATGTGAATAGTGAATGCACTTTTGCTTGTCTTTAAAATATATGTATATTATATTGTTAAATTTGTCAAAACTGTATTATGTCGTCTTTCTTGATATCAACTTGTCAATAAACCTTTCATTTTGTTCAGAATTAGACCAGTTTTTGAATTCTTTGGATTCATTTGAATTTATTTTACATTCAGCAGCATAACGTACTAACTAAATAACTTCAATCGATCGATCGATCGATCGATCGATCGATCGACAGATACATGTAGATAGATTCTGCTACTATTTTCAAGTTATTTTATCCAAAGATTATGTAGAAAACCAAGATCAGTTAGTTCAACATGCAAAATAAATGTGTCAACATGCAGCATTAAAATCTATGTTGATATTGACATGGAAGAAAAATAAAATAGAATAAGAATTTAGGAAATTTTTCATAAAATATCAAATAACACCCATGTGTGACATCCAACATACAAGATTCTACTTCTGATTTTGATATGCAACTTTTTTATGTCGACGTGCAACTTATTTAAGTTTACATGCAACTTATTTACGTTGATATGTAAGTAATTTATATTGAAATGCAACTTTTTTATGTTGTTGTTCAACTTATTAATGTTGACATGCAACATATTTACATTGACATGCAACTCATTTATGTTGACTGAAACTTATTTAAACTTGCTTATGCTGACACGCAACTTTTTGATGATGAATGCAATTAATCCATGTTGACATACAAATTATGTTGAATGCAAGATGGTTTTTAAATTATGTCGACATTCAATTTATATATGATGACATGCAACTTTTACATTAAAGTCGAGAACGTATATTGTTTATAATAAAAAAAATTGAAGGCTTTAACATCAAAGGGTATGAACGTGAACGTATGAAGCCCAAAAAATTCTGTGGTGCATGTACAAGTATTTAGTCATGAACAACTTACATGTACACAGGGAGTACAGTATCTAAATGAAAGAGATTAGGAAGAACATACATAAGCTGCATAAGTTTAGTGTATACATTAATTAGTTGTCTTGCATGAAACGTGTACATAAGTATAGTATTTCAAAGTTGTGTCACATTTGGACGATATTTGATATTCCATGAAAATTTTCTAAATTCTTATCCGATCATGTGATTCTTTCGTGTCAACAAAGTTATGCTGCAGGTTGACATATTTTATGTAGCATATTGACATACTATCTTGCATGTCGACATAATCTATGGAAAAATAACTTGCATATAGGAGACAAATATATCACACCATAATTATAATTGTTTTTCAAAAATAATATCAATGATCTTCAAAACTTAGTTTTTACTACTAAACAATACTAATATTTTCAGCCCAATACAAAGATTTTACAGTGATTCAGAATGTCCCCTTGCCTTGTTCAAAAGTATGTATGTTTATAAAGGTTTTGGGGCTGTTAGTAAATACTTCTTCGAACAACACCCAATGATTGAGTCTTATTTTCCGGAGTTACTTCTTCAGGTAAGTAGAATAAAGAAAACTTTGTACATGCATATATAAGGTAGATGTTGCTAATTACTCTTTTGTTTTCTTTAGAGCACATCCCCAACCATTTAAAAAAACATGTGCCGCTAAGCACAAATTCAATGCATATTTTTAGACTTTCAAATAATTACATATAAGCAATGAATATTTAATTAATTGTACCTTATATCATACATCGTTTTGACGAATATCAAGCATCATCATATCGGGACTGTTTTTCACTCAATGCAAGAGCTCATCATCATATATATCGCAAAATAAGGTCAATTTATGGGATCTTTTTTAGAATTCAATGTGTCGATGGACCTGAAAGGAACCAAATGAACTAGTGATTCATGAAATTGCCGTAAATATTCATGAAACTGATGTAAATATTCGTGATATTGCAGCTGTAAATATTTCTGCTGTAAATGCCCTAATGGATACCAAGAAAAAAGGGGAGCTATTTCACTCACATGTTCAGTAAGTAATATGTCAAAGGAACTGTGCATTTATAGAGTTAAAAATTAGCAAGATTAGTACAAACAATACCTGAAAGCATAAGATTAAAAAAAAAATACCAGGTTCTTCTCTACACTTATTTAGTCTGTAGAAGCCAAGAGCAACTGGACATGAATGAATAGAATATTTTGCTGTAGTAAATGGTGACTAAGGATAAGAAGCGGACACCCAGCAATGAAGATGGTACTTGCTATGGTCCAAACAAAGTCATTTAGCTGGGCCGCCAAGAGAAATGACCAAGTTTCATCAGTCAAAAATTAAGGTGATGCATCAGTGATTGTTAATACTGTGTTGTCTTCAGAAAAGTTATATCACCATTTTCCATTTGATACTAGTATTTTAAATTAAGATTTTAAAAAAATGTTACCGGAGATTATTGTTATGTTGCATGTATATTTCTGATGACAAGATAACAACAAAGTATGAAAAGCATTTGGAACACAATTTGAGCCTACTGTGAAACCCCTCAGTGGGATAGCAAACACAAAATTGAAATGAATATTCATTGGGCAATTATTACCATAATGTGTCATAAATTACAATATGTCATAAACCTGTCATAAAATATAAACCATGAGAATATGTCACATTCTAATGTTTTCGTTATTCCACTCACCAAATTACTACTTTACTGCTCCGACTCCAGCGAAGAACAACATTATACAGCTTTTCACCAAGAGTTATGTTCAACAAGAAATACTTCTACATTTGGTAGATTATTTTAAAAAAATTGACTGTATAGTTAAAGAATAAAGTTCCCAAAAATATCGTTTATTTCTTCATATTTTTATACATGTACATGTTAAAAACTAATTTTGAACACTGAACTAGTCAGAATATTTTCTTACTATAAATAAAGTAATGAATTAGTCCTGTCAATTTATCATCAAACACAACACTAATTGCAACTTCTTTTTTTAAAGAAACTCTTAGAATGCACAAAAATGTGGTTAAAAAAATCTAAGAAAGTCGGGAGAGAGAAAAATATTTATTTTTTTTTATGAAGTCCTCTATAGAAAAGGGTCATAACTCTTGTCATTTTAGTAAAATTTGGTTAACATCTTAGTGCATTTTTGTACCTTGAAGAAAGAGAAAGTGAACTGAACATTTGTATGTGCAGTAAAACCTTTAATACCCAGCAAAAAACTATTACAGATGTTTCGGCCTATTTCAGAGTTTATTTTGCATTTCCTCGCCACATAATACAAAAATTTAGGGTAAAAGTTATCAAAACATTGATCAATTTTTTTTCTCTCTAAATTTTCATGTATAATTGTGTTCATTATATACTAAAGTCTTAATAAAATGTTCAATGCATAGTTTATCATAATCGAAAAAGATTTTTTTTGGGGGGGGGGGGAGGGGGGGTAATTTTTTTCCAAAACTCGGTATTAATTAACTATCTATTTAAAATGCTAATATTTCCAAAATATCAAAAAGTATTCATTTTAAATTAATGTGATCTATGTGAAATAGTGATCTCTTAAAATATATTAAAAATAAATGTTTAAATCAGATTAGTTATATATATATATATATATATATATATATATATATATATATATATATATATATATATATATATATATATATATATATATATTGGATTACTTCAGCAAAATATTGAATGGATTTACAGTTATGTCCCTTTTATGCTTTCTCTTCATTTGATTTTCTTAGATTGTTAGATGTCACATCACAAAATAATTTCTGTTGCAATTACTTTGGCATTTAACCTATGTTTTCGCTAAATAGACGGGACTAAATAGTAAAATTAAATATGGTTGAAAAAATATGTACAAATACATTTCTGTTCATTCATCTAACTTCAAACAATTACAGTATCTTTGATATATTAAAATGGGTGTATCCTTGTAAATTATCAACATTACATAATTTTTAAAGATTTTTTTTTTTCATTTATTATTATAAACTACATGTATATTATCTTTAATTGAAGGATTCTATCAAAAATCAGAGGTATTAAAGTTACATCTAAATGAACGGATTTTGAAAATCTTCATTTAAATTATTAATTTTACCTATTTTCAAATCAATTTTACAATGAAAAAAAATTTAATTGACTTATACGTTTTTATTAATTGTAGATAAGTTCGTTGATTAATGTACACATTTAGACGGCTACAACCATATGAAAACATTTGCCAGTCACTGAATACATTGTACGACATTTGGCTTGCCGTAGAAAGCAACTAAAACTACTCTTTAGTAATACATTTTAAATTAATATTATCTGATTGATGATTCTTTTTCTTGTATTACAAGGCGAAAATCTAGAACCAGTTCAGAATTGTTTTGTCTTAAGCAATTTATACACATTTTTCATACAATTGTTTTATGTGTTAAACTGGACCTTTGGCACTTAAAGAGGGATTAAATACTATATCACTTACAAGAAGATGTGTCTTCATTGCGATAATATCCTGTCTGCATCCTAGTTAAACATTAATATCAAAATTAATTAAAGGGCAATTATATAGTAAGTCATAGCTAAACCATAGCTTTTCTTAAACATTCAAAAAAAACATTGAAAATAAATAAATAAAAAAAATTCAGGAAATTTTCAGAGTCCTAATTTTGTTTCTACTATACCATTCGGAACAAAACTCATCATCACTATATACCCTTAAAAATCTCAATATCAATTAAATTAATCAAAAATCAAATATTTTCGTGGGGTCATATTTCCTGGTTTTTCGCCCATGGGCGAAATCTATCATCTGAGCACATTGGCTAGGAAAAAGCAGAAATTATTTTAGTATTGAAAAGATAGAATACAGATCGCAAATACCCCCCATCCCAACCGCGGGATAAGGAGGGACTGATTTCTTTACACTTGGATTTACACTACCTGAGGATGCTTCCATATTTCTTTGACTATTCACGGCTTTTTTCCCTATATGTTTGATCTATTGTGGCCCCACGAGGATCATGATTTGAACAAACTTAAACCTATACTATCTGCGGATGCCTCGAGGTAGGATGGGGCCATAATGGGCGATCAAAGTTTTACAAAGGAATATGTAGGAAATATCTTTAAAAATCTTCTTCCCAAGAACAGCAAATCCATGATTAGTCGAAATTTGAAAAAATTGAATCAACATTACCGAAGATGCTTCCATATAAAAATAACTAATCATGGCTTTGCTGTTCTTGAGAAAAAGATTTTTCCAATAAATTTCTATGTAAAAATTTGATTGCCTGTTAAGGCCCCACCCTTCACCCAGGGGTCAAGATTTATTTTAAAAAATTGAATTTACATTATCTTAGGATACCTCCGTATAAATATGAACAATCATGGCTATGCTTTTCTTAAGATGAAGATTTTAAAGATTTATCATATGTATTCCAATGTAAAACTTTGATCACCCAGTGTTGGCCTCTCCCTACTCCTGTGGGTCATGATTTTAACAAACGTTAATGTAAACTACCTGAGGATGCGTCCATATAAATATGACTGATCATGGTTTTCTGTTCTTGAGGAAAAGATTTTTAAAAGATTTTTCCTATGTATATGTATCTAAAACTTTGATCGACCATTGTGTCCCCTTCCTACCCCAGGGGATCATGATTTGAACAAACTTGAATCTACACTACCTGAGGATGTTTCCACATAAATATGACTGATTATGGCTTTCCTGTTCTAGAGAAGAAGGAATTTAAAGAGTATTTCCTAAGTTTTCCTACGTAAAACTTTGATTGCCTGTAGTGGTCCCACCCTACCCCCAGGGGTCAAAATTCAAACAAATTTGAATCTACACTATGTCAGGAAACTTTCACATAAGTTTCATCCTTTCTGGCCCAGTTGTTCTTGAGAAGAAGATTCCTAAATGACCCCACCCATTTTTACTTTTATTTAATTATCTCCCCTTGGAAGAAGGCATGGCCCTTCATTTGAACAAACTTGAATCCCCTTTACCCAAAGATACTCTCTGCCAAGTTTAGTTGAAATTGGCCCAGTGGTTCTGCAGAAGAAGATGACATTGTTAAAAGCTTACGACGACAACAACAACGAGAGAAAACAAATTTTGATCAGAAAGCTCACTTGAGCCTTCCACTCAGGTGAGCTAAAAAAAAATATTGGTTCGTGGGAATTCGATTTCATGATTGAAGAAGTGTTTAGTAGTTATATATACGAAATTTTACATTTCGTGGAGGACTTGAATTCAGGAGTGTCTTCATACCATGAAAAGAAGAAAAATTTAACCCATGAAAAAAGTGATTTTACAGTAAATCGTAGTGTATATGCAATTCTAAAAAAATTCAATTAACGCTTTTATATTCTTCTAACTTTGGGCCATATATTGTATTTCTTAACACTTGTATTATAATTCAATCATCCATATAAATATCGCTGATGATGTATAGCCATAATTAAAACATGCTCATGAAACGTTTGTTCACAGAAAGTCAAATGAGTATGGAAAAAATATATGCCATACCAAGATCGTACTCAAAAGGAATAAATGTACCTTATATTATTTAATGGATTTTTTTTCACTTATAAAATAATTGTTTCTCATTTTGTGACAGTATCTTTATATATCTATTAGGATACTTAAGTACAAAATTTACTTCTTCTTGGGTAGAAATTAAAATTATTGAATTGAGATAAGTTGAAAGACAAATCCTAACTAGTTATAATTGTAACGGGCACCGTTACAGATGTTCCCCAAACGCTCCCCAACTCCCTTTTGGTGTCTTATTTCCTGTAAGCTTCATTAAATAAGGCAATGAAGTATATTGGTCGTTTTTTCCATTTCACGCGCGCGCACCTGCATGCATGTGCAGTATGACCATGTCACCCCGTCTATACTATTAATGTATCTTTATATTCTCAGTATCAAAACATTTCATCAAAAATATATAAGTTCCGGCTATATCAAGTATACTGGTCATCTTAGCATTGCGCGCACGCGCACCTGCATGCATGTTCATAATGACCATGCCATCTTGTCTACACTTATAATATGTCTGTTTATTCTTAGTATCAAAGCTTTTCATCAAAAAATATAAAAGTTACGACTATATTAAGTATATTAATCATTTAACACATTGCACGCGCGCGCATGTGCATGCATGTGCATGATGTCCACATCATCTTGTCTACACTTGTAATATATCTGTATATTCTTAATATCAAAGCTTTTCATCAAAAAATATAAAAATTACGACTATATTAAATATATTGGTCATTTAACACATTGCATGCGCGCGCACGTGCATGCATATGCATGCAAGTGCATGATGACCATGTCATCCTGTCTACACTTTTAATATATATAAATATTTCGAGAATCAAATCATTTCATCAAAAAATATAAAAGTTACGTCTATATCAAGTAAATTGGTCATTTTATGATTTGCGCGTGCGCGCACGTGCATGCATGTGCACGTTGACCATGTCATCTTGTCTACACTTTTAATATATCCTTGTATTCTGAGTATCAAAGCATTTCATCAAAAAATATAAAAGTTACAGGTATATCATGTATATTTGTCATTTTACGCATTGCATGCGCACGCACGTGCGTGCACGTGCGCGCAAAATGACCTTCGTTCCGCAAATCTACATAACATACCTAGTAACCCTAAAAAGGTTTTAACTCAATTGGATGTGCAGTTTCCGAGAACACTCGCGGACAAAAAAGTACCGGAGAAGAAATAAGAATAAAAAAGAATAATAATAATAATAATAATAATAAGAAACCGAGTAAAAACAATATGTTCCCAAACTTCGTTTGGGGAACATAATTACGTAGGTATACTGGAGGGAATTTTTCCCAGTCACACGTTTTACTTACATTATGGTATAATGGAGTATATTACAGCTTTCCCCTATTTAATGCTCACCTGATTGCATAAGAAGGATGTTTTTTGATTCGGAAAACACATTAGGAAGACATTTACAACGCATTTAATTGGTAAAATGAAAAGTGAATCGTTAACTTTACAAAAAATCTTGTGGGTAAACAGTTATGTAAATGTATGAATTGTAAAAAGCATATCAAGTTAAATCAGAAGTTTGTGATGAGACTGTAGGTCTACTGATTAGTAATTAAACAGTTTGCAACTGGACTTGAAACACATTTTTTTTTTTTTACATTTACAGGATAACGTATCATGGCGGGTTTTTTTTTTATATCTTGTATCAAGTTTTAATAAAATCAAATCAAACACTAGAAAGAGTAAGATTTTGAAGTATTTCCAAAGATTATCCTTTTTAGTAGTCATGGTAACTCATACATAGAATTATGAATAGTCTACTTGTGAGTCTTGTTTTGTTGAAATTGTTGAACGAGTAACTTTCAAAAGAATGTCACATCTAAATCAATTTGAGTCACTTTGGCAACAATGATTATCGAAATCATACACCGATATTTAGAATTCTGGGGCCCTGATATTGTAGACCTGTGTATAAAGTTTTATTGAAAAAAAGAAACGACTGAAGAGAGAGTGCTATTGAAAAATAACATACTATTTAAAAAAATAATTAAGAGCCAAGGCAACAACATTCATCGAAATCAAACAAAATTATTTACTTTAATGTAATCTATTTGTATATCAATTGTAAGTGAAATCAAACAGAAACTGTATTAGGACTAGCATTTTAAAGAATTTCACAGAATTTTCTATTTTTAATAACCAGTTTGGAAAAATTTGTTTACAGACAGCCAGACACCTTACAAATTTTTCTAAGCTTCGATCAGTAGAGCCAAAAACTAAACATTCATTGTATGTCCTTTTGGAAGGTAAACAATATTAATGAAATGAATATTACATTGATACAATCCAATCCAGACGAAAACAAGATAAACTTTCACATCTCAGTTTTATTACTTTTAAACAGTCATTCTACGATAAATGGACCAATTCAGAGTATAAAACATGAAAAAAATAATTGTTTCAAATAGCAAAATGGACATCATAATTCTTCAAAGGACATATCAGTGAACTTGAAAACAAAGATCTGTCCACAAATCTGGTATCGTTAACTTTTTACAACAATTTCAATATACCACTGATTTTAAGGTAATGTTACGGAAGTTAATGCTTGATAAATTTTATTATTTTTTAAATAAAGCTGAATTTGACCAATTTTTCGTTTCTAATGTTCAGTGAAGAACGCTAAAGTATGATTCATGAAGTCTCGCATGAATCCGATATAAAGTTAAAATTTCGGGAAAAATATCGTTACGGAAGTTAATCGTTACGGAATTTAATTCCCAGCAATGAAAGTTAAAATTCTCTTCAATAGTTAAAATCAAAGTTTGTTTTAGGATATTAAACAAAAGAATGAAGCATTTTGATCCCAAAATAATGAAAAATTTAATACCTTTAATGCAAAAACTTTCCTGAATTACCGTTACGGAATTTAAATTTTTAGAGAGTTAACTGTTTTTGTTTAATTCATTTTGTTATGTCGAAAATGTAATCGTCTAAAATAGCTGACTCGCAACTAGAATCGATGATATAAGGTTCCGTGGTCACTTTAAGATGAAATTTCAGATTGAATCAGCATTGAAATTTCAGATTGAAAATTTAAAACAAAATCGTTACGGAAGTTAATCGATTTTAAGCGACATGCTATGATTTATCATGAAAGGAGATCCATGCATTTCTTTGCAAAAAATGGTTTGATTTCTTTTTGTATATCATAAAAAACTTTTTTTAACATTCGTTGCAATCTATTGGAAACGATTTTACGGCTGAAAATTTCATCTTGATTTGTAAATAAATGAAGAGCGACATTAAGATTTGCAGTGGAATACGTTTTTCAACATTACATTACGTTCATATCAAAACTTCAACTGCATATATATCGGTAAATATTTACAAAACCATGTGTGTATGTTAAGTCTTAGAGTTGAAATCGATCTTTAAATTTAAAGTTTAGATATTACAATGGTAAATTTGTAAGCGACACAAAAAATTCTTAATTGGTCATGTTTTTGTAGAATGACTGTTTAAAAGAGCTCACTTGAAGAATCAGTTCATTTTTTCTACAAAATAATTCAAGTTTGCTTCAATAAGGTTAAAACATGTACTTTGTAATTATTTATTTATTTATAATTTTATTTATTTATCAATTCGTTTACTGTTGTTCAGATACTAGGAGGTATCTGCCAACAATATACACATACAATATCACACGATACTTGTGTATTGTATATAAAATGTCATTCTGATATTCACTAGAAAAATATCAAGGAATGTACAATATAAACATTCTCCATCAAGTACTCAAGTTTCAACTGAATAAGAGTAAATTTTCAGGTTCTTCAAACTGCATATTGGATAGAGTGAGATTACCTACATAAAGTTATTTTGACTTTTCTTTCGCAAAAAAAAGCATTTATGAACTAAACTAGACTGAAATACTATATACATTTAGTAAAAATCAGCCTTAAAAAATCACCGAACATAAATTCAAAAGGAAACATTCTATAGTCAAGTTGCAGAAGATTCTATAGACTAATAATTTAATTTTGTTTGTATTCTAGCCTCTGATTGGTTAATATCCAAAAAGGAACACAAATTATTTCTGTATAACCTGGTTTGGTATGGGGACACACCCCCTTGACAACCAGCTGAATCATCTGTATCCATACAATCCTCTCATTTCCAGTCCTCGGGATTGATGGAAAATTCCAGATTTAATAAATGTACCTTTAATTTCAAACGATAATTCGATCTTACCACATGTAACCAAACAACATGGCAGCTTGGCCTATGTATCAGTTTTTACCTCCCCTCGCTTCCCATCACTTCCGTTACTTCCGTTACTACGGTTGTATTATTGAGCGGCAAATTTGAACTAATAAAAAGTAACGAAATTTTAAACCCATATTTATTTAATAATTTTAAAATTAAATTATAAGGAATGACTCTAATTCTTGGCCAAATTATTCGAGTATAACCTGGTTTGGGTCAGTTTACGCTGTTTTATAATCCGCTTCGCGGATTATAAAGCGTAAACTGACCCAAACCAGGTTATACTCGAATAATTTGGCCAAGAATTAGAGTCATTCCTAAAATACTATTACCATGCATAAATATTTTAAACAGAGTTGGATTTTGTAAATCATTTATGGAATGTTTATAAGTAAATTTTTTACAATTATCTTTACGTCAATGTACACAGCCTTATAGCATGGTACATTTAATACAAGTGCTGCACTTATTTTTGCTGTTTTATATTAACACAGATAAATTTGCAACATTTGCTCACAATAATTAAAGGCAATATATGTTTCACGTATGTAAATCATATATTGCACTATTCCCTATTAACATGTTTAACATATTAAGAGGAGTATAGTAACAGACGGACAGTCTTACATCACATAAAACCTCTTGGTCTTTGATCAGTAGAGTTTAAACCATGTATAATACAAATGTCATGTTTAAAGGTAAAAGAAATATCAATAAAATAGGCATATATTAATGAATGATATATTGACATAACCCAAAGGAAACCCATTTAAATTTGCACATCTCAGCACATAATGGTACCTCATACCACCTAGTAGAATAATTAATTCAATTTTATTACATCATAATGAAAGTGTTTGGATTCAATAAAGGTTGTGCTTAGTAAACATTTATAGATTAATTTAATTATCTTATTTATTATTTATTTATTTATTATATTTAACTTTTTAATTTTTTTATTTAGACACTAGTACGCATCTGGATAACAACACACAAGGTCAACAATATACGATAAACCACGATACTAATACATTGTATTTGAAATTGCAAATTACAATGAATAGTATAAGCAATAGTCA
Source organism: Saccostrea echinata (assembly GCF_033153115.1). Classification (NCBI taxonomy): domain Eukaryota; kingdom Metazoa; phylum Mollusca; class Bivalvia; order Ostreida; family Ostreidae; genus Saccostrea; species Saccostrea echinata. Next base: position 8,531,176 of record NW_026889759.1, read on the forward strand.
TCAGTTGTAAAAGACTTGGGTTTTCAATTTTGAATTGGTTGAAATTTTCATTTTTTTAAAAAGATAAAATAATTTGCTTTCTTTCCGAATAAAGATGATTTTGAGCTGCATTATAAGAAATAATAACTGGGCTTCAAATATCTCCAAAGATAAATTCAACAGGAAGCATTATACAGATGACCCGTCAGACTTTAATACAAGTATCAGAGTATAATTTTTTCCCCTTTAAAAAGGGGGTCCATAGGCCTTGACAATCACTTGAACATAATGAGTTTCTTAACCTATGGCCACTTTAGCCCCTTCTGAAGTATATGATTGGGGTAGACCCTGTAATCATTAACATATCCAAACATCTAGTATAGCACACTGTATAATGAACTTAGCTTCACCTGACGCTTGGCTCCTGGACCCTAGGGACATTAATTTAATTTTGTTTGTTGAGGGCTAGCTGCTCATTGATTATAAAAACAATTTGCCTCCTCTTTGTCAACAAGTAACTGATTACGATTTTCAAAGGCGTAATAATGTATACTTTCAATATATGACCTACTAATTATAAGCCACACCCTAGTGTGAAACATGGGGCATGAATTTTTGTAGAAAGTTGAGTGTCAATTATGGTCATAAAACTGTTTTATGACCTTACATTTCATGACGAAAGAAGAAAATTTTTAAAGGTGTAATGTATTTTCAATATTTGACCAACTTAGCCCCTTCCTGGACCTTAAACTATGGGCCCAGCGAACACGAATTTCCAAAAGAAATGGTAGAGAGAAGTGTTTGTTATGAACATGGTAATAGTTTGCCTACTTAGTATACATAATTACAGGAAAAAAAACTGTAAAAGATGGTATGTAATTTTTATAATATACGACCACCGAAGCCCCATCACAAAGTCTGACCCATGGACCCATTGGCCAAGAATTTCACATTTTCGGTCAAAAGTTGATTACTCTTTTAGTAATGCGAAGAATTTGCCTAATAGGTGCCTATTAGTAAAGAAAAAGATTTTAAAAGATACAGTGTATAATATATTTCAATATATGACTAACTTCGCTCCACCCTGGAGCCTGAACCCTGAGGCCATGAATTTCAAAATATTGGTATAGGGTTCGTTGCTCACAGTTTGAGTGCTTAATATCCAGTAGTAAAGAAGAGTGCATCAATGTTGATGGTTCTGGCCTCATCCCTCATGCCCCAGGGAGACAGTGACCATGTAATTTATCATTTTTGTTTCCCTTTGCCCATATGTTCTAAATAACAAAATTGATTAAAATTGGTTCAGCCATTCCAGAGAGAAAAGCTAAAAAATGTTAAAAATTCTACAACTGAGCATGATACATGACAATGGACAAAATTTTAAGATTGCATCAGTTTTGATGGTTCTGGTCTATCCCTCAGACCCCATGGAGACAGAGACCATTTACTTCACACTTTTATTTCTCATTCCCAGTGTCCAAAAATGCTATAAAAAACTGATATTGGTTCAGCCATTCCAAAGAAGAAGCTAAAAATGTTCAGACAAGATTTTCAAGATTGCACCAATTTTGAAGGTTTTGCCCCCATCCCTCAGTCCCCAGCGAGTACAGACAACGTAGTTTATATTTTTGGTTTTGAAATGTCAATTTGATTGAAATAACGATAACAAATATGATTGAAATTGGCTCAGCCATTCCAGAGAAGCTGAAATGTTCAAAAGTTTACAACCTATGAACAACACATAACGACGGACAAAAACAGCAATAGATCACCTAAGCGACGCAGGTGATCTAAAAAAAAAAGTTGTGGGTATTGTAAATCAAAATTGTGTGTTATTTTAATTCAATAATCTTCTTGTCACTGTAAGAAGCCTTATATAATTGTTGTTTTATTTTTTACCGTTTAACACAGGTAAAATTGAAAATATGCTTTCCATAAAGAGAGGAAGAAATTTCTACCATATGTTCAAAATATACCAAGCTTATTAGCAGTATGCTTAAGAAGAGTGATTGGAAAAATTCTTCACAGGCAAACGGACATCTAACCATCGCATAATTCTTGTGGTCTTTGACCACTGTCATTGCATATCCTTATCTGGTCTTCGAGCTACTGCCCTATTGAGTTTTAAAAAAAAATATATGACAAGAGGCCCAAGGGCCTTGAATCGCTCTTCTAAAAAAACTGTACAACCTATCACTTTTATTTGAAGTCTCTAAGTAACCTGTATATTTAGATAAACCCTTGAAATTCCAATTCACACTCTGAGAACCCAAGATGATTCTTAGCCAATTAGTACCTAAGAGTTGGTCATGATGACCCACTTATCACGTGTCATTCTCTGAGGACCCATCTACTAAGTTTGATGATTCTAAGCCAATTATTACCTAAAATATTTTTTTAAAATTATAACCATAAAATTTTATAAGTAGGACAAAGAGACCTACTTTTCAAATGTTGTACTCCAAGCACCCAAGATGCATCAACTGACAAAGTTTAATGATTCCAAGCCAATTAGTACATGAAATATTTAATTAAAGCCATAAATTTTCAAAAGTAGGTCACAGTGACCTACTTTTCAGTTGTTGTACTCTGAGGACCAAAGATATATCGACTGACAAAGTTTGATGATTCTAAGCCAATTAGTACCCAAATATTTAATTTAAAATTTTTAAAAGTAGGTCACAGTGACCTACTTTTCAGTCAACCTACTCCGAGGACCCAAGATGCATCAACTGATAAAGTTTGATGATTCTAAGCCAATTCCCCCTGAAATATTTAATTTAAGCCAAAAATTTTCAAATGTAGGTCACCCTGACCTACTTTTCAGTTGTTGTACTCCAAGGACCCAAGATGCATCAACTGACAAAGTTTGATGATTCTAAGCCAATTAGTACCTGAAATATTTAATTATAGTCATATAAAATGAAAAGTACGTCACGGTGACCTACTTTTCAGTTAACCTTTTTTGAGGACCCAAGATGCATCAACTTACAAAGTTTTATGATCATAGGCCTTAAAATGTCTAAATTATTCCTCTAAAACGCTTTGAAATCGAATGCCTACAAAGTTCAAAAAGTAGGTCACTGTGACCTACTTTTTAATAATTATGTTTCATGGCCCCAAGATACATCATCTTACAAGATTTAATTATTCTAAACCTCTCGGTATTCGAATTAATGACCTTAATTGTTTTGAAAAAGATTAGCCATAAAGTTCAAAAAGAAGCTCAAGGTGACCTACTTTTTAGTTGACGTACTTTGAGGACCCAAGATACATCAACTGACAAAGTTTGATGATCATAGGCCTTAAATTGTTCAAAATATGCCTCTAAATCATTTTGAAAGAGAATGGCCGCAAAATTTAAAAAGTAGGTCACCATGACTTACTTTTGAGTCAACATGATATGAGGTCTTTAGACGCATCAGCTGACAAGATTTGATGATCATAGTCCTTATAGTAAGCAAAATATCAACATTTTAATAAAATGTAATTTTTGGTCAATTTTTAAGTGACCTTGAGACAACGCCCTTTGCCCCAGGGTAAATCCCCGTGCAAATTTTAATCTACAACATATCCTCATCCTTTTGTGTAAGTTTGGTGATAATCTACCCAGTGGTTCTTGAGAAGAAGATTTTTTAGCAACCAGTACTTTTGTTTCTATTTTCCAAATTATCTCCCCTTGTTTAAGGATCACTCTAGTTTTAGTATAAAAGGGAGCCCTTGGGCTAAGAATACCCTGTGACAAATTTGACAATAATTGGCCAAGGGGTTCTTGAGTTATGGCCCATATTCTTAAAAGTTTACGCACACCGCACACCGCACAAATGGCCATAGCATTAGCTCTTTGAGCCTTTGGCTCAGAAGAGCTAAAAATACATATCGTGATCGAAGGTAAAAATAACAAAATATTAAGAGATACAATCCAAATCAAAACCGTAAAACTTTCATATATCATCATATCAATCGGTATACCATATTAAAAATGCACATCTGCTAGTACTTGGTAGACTAATGAATGCAATTCTTATTACATCATAAATGAAGTTTGAATTTTCAAAAAGGTTGTCCTTAGATACTGTTTATTTATTGATTGATGATTTTATTGTTACAGAGACGCACATTTAACAATATACAAAATAATAAATCAATACTGAATATTGGATTTTACCTGGCCAGTTGCTTGCAATGAACAATACTGGCAATGATAATTACAACAGATTTGAATTTCAGCTAATTTTTTTTAATATGTAAATTTTTAAATTGTTCAAAATGCGTTGGATAAAATTTAGATACTTGGAAGAGGATAGTTTGCTCTTTTCGCAGAAATTAGCTTTTTTGAGCTGTATTTAAATATCAGCAAATAGGAAATATATTGTAGAATAGTTATAGAATATCTATTAGACAAATATACTAGTATAAAAGTAAATATCAATAAGGTTTTTTGTTTTAAACAGGACTTGAGTTTGTAAATCACTTTTGGGAAATTTAAAACATAACCTCTTACTATAATCTTCATGTTCATAGCCTTATACATTTGCTGTATTCATTTCTGCCCATTTTGTTTGTTGTTTATAACGTCCCTCTCAAGAATTTTACATTCATAAGGAGACGCCACCACTTGCCCTTGGAGGGCTGCACTTTAGATTTATACTCGGCACTAAGTGCCATTAAACAGTGAGGGATCTTTTTCGTGCCAGCACCTACTGCGACGCGGGACCTCGATTTATACGGTCTCATCCGAAAGACCGGTCTCCGCGTCCCACAGTGAGATTCGAACCCGCGACAAAAGGATCAACACCCTATACAGATTTTTAAAGCAAACGCTGTAATCATTGCGCCACGCAGGCGACTCTGCCATTTTGTATACACGGGTATAACTGCAATATGAGGTCACTTTAGCAGCAGTTTGCTTAACATATATTTCAAACATATTCCCATCTGCATATTGTTGAACATACGTCGTTTTGCATTTGCTAAAGCTATAAAAAATATTTTGGGGTTTAAATAAAGTTTTCAACATGTTTAGCATATGCATGTATGTTGCTTGTTTTTATGTAATGAATCTACTTCTGTTGAAAATACATTGTACGTGTTTTATGGGTTTTTTTTTAAACAAATGTTGAATACATCATGCAATTTTACCTGCGTAAGAAGGATACGGTGAAATCAATTTAAATAATGAACAGATGATGCGTTCAAAAAACTATGAATTCGAAATGGCTTGAAAGTGTTTTTTTTTAATATCAACAAAAAAAAATCTGATACAAAAATCAACTCTGTATACAATAAAGTATTAGGCAATAGGAATTAACTGTATTTTCCTTTACCATTACAAAAACCTTATACAGGAATGTGTTTTGAATATCATTTCCAAAATATTTTCTGAGAAAATTCCAAGTATTATTATTCTTAAGTATGTGTATGTGAAATGAAAAAGTATTATAAACATAATCCAAAGATAATCGCGAATTTCTTTTTTCCTCACAGAATACATATACACAATGTAGTCACTATCGTAAGTGGAATTCTTCAATGCATACTTTATATACCTGTAGAAGCTTTCAATTTACAAATACATGTATATGTCAGTTATTCTACGGAAATTTTAAGACTGACTACCTAGATGTCAGTCATATTTTGCGTACTGGAACCAATTCACAATATTCCTCTTTTTTGATAGGGAAGAAGAATCTTCATCTACTAAAATTAAGTTTTCTTTTTTTTCTTTTTAATAATAGATAAGTCAGTTGGCATGCCATACCAGCAGGTTTTTCCATAAACAGCGTTGTGTTTCATAAATGTTTATAACAGAACAATAAAAGACATGAGTAATGTTTATTTCAAACATACAGAGAATTTATACCTTTCCAGGAATCCAGATTCTGTAAACCGTAATTTTGCACCTGTTTACCTTTTCACATCTGACCCACGTGTTCCGCATGAGGAACTGAGTAATCAATGCTATTTATTTCTAGTTCCACGACTAAAGGCTTGAACAGGTTTCTAACAATTTCAAATTCCCTTGGTTTTAGCCTATTCCCACTCAGTATTAGACTCTGCAATACAGGTTTATAACATTCGCCATGTCTTTCTCTGCATGTCTGTATTTCTTTTGCACTTTTTATGATGTCTTCAATTTTCATCCAGTTATACCTTAGGGGAAAATAGGAACATACCTATGTTACTCTCATCATGAAAATCAAAGAGAGATAAATCCTGTTGGCTAGAATATACATACCCAATATTTAAATGTTGCAAGGAAAGTTGTCCTTCACTGCACAATAGCTGCAAAAAGTGGCATGCACTAGCACCTATAATTTAAAAAAAAAATTACTTTATCAGTAACATTAATAAAGTATCCTAGGCCTCCCCTTTGCATTTTGGATAGACGAACGTAAAATTCAGTTAAGTCAAGCCCGTAGCAACGGTTTCAAAAGTTGGGGGGGGGGGACTTCCCAAAAAATCTGAAGAGCAAAACAAAAAAAAAACTAACTAAACTGACCAAAAAAGGGGGTGGGGGCAACGTCCTATAATAATCTGACAAGCAAAAGAAAAAAAGGAAGGAAAGATAAGAAAAGAAAAGACCTTATTAACTGTACAGATTCTTTTGAAATCTGGAATTTGCCAGTGCTCGACCTTAGAGATACATAAAGTGTGTGTGAGGGGGGAGGGGGCAACCAGCATCTAAAGGAAAATATACTATAGCAAAAAACTATACTCAGAAAAGTGGGGGAGCCCCCCCCCCCCCCCGAGCTCTACGAGTCGGTAAGTTCAACTTGTTCTTGGTTCTACATATTCTGAAAATTTAAACACATATATTTACCGTACTTAAAATATGAGCTACAGATTTTTACGTATTCGTCACGTCGCAGATTTTACCGTGATTTCATGATAGTTCCAAGTAATCACTCCAAATTGATATCAATTTACAATACTTTGAAATGAAATTTTGTTGACCAATAAATTAAAGATTGTTTTATAATATGTGCGATTTTATGTGTTTTTGTCATCAACTATTTCTTCTGTGTAACAAGTCCGCGTAATTTTTTAACAGCCCCTGTATAAGTTTATAATTATGTTTTCATCTGAATATTCTAAGTATCTGAATTTTGACATTTGTTCAACATTATTTCAAACACTTGATGAGGATATGATTAAAACATATTAAAAATACTGCTAAATTGCTTGAAAATGGGAAAAAAACATGAAAATTACACACCTGATGAACTTATAAAAGTACATTTGTTCTCATAACAAATTTAAATACTAGTATATTTACATGTAAAGAGACTTCAGGTATTTTCAAAAGAGAATTGTTTTTGTAATATTTCAAAATGATTTACATATGTGCATTGAACCCTTTCATCAGTATAATCTTTTAAGCACTTTTAAAGTACAAATGACCACGAGAATTAGCTCAACTGATATTGTAACGTCTTTAAAAGATGGATTTCACAATACCAGTATTACTTGTTTGACCATAAATTAATGTCTTCCTTTCTGTTCCTTTAACAGAATAATTCCTACATTAATTTTACTATCATATTGGCTACAGCTGTTTAACTTTTGAATATGATTTCATTTTTACTTTTTTGACTTTTTTCCCAACATTTTGCCTTATTTGAGGAATGCCCCAATAATCTGTGGAATTTAAAGTCTCAAATTACAGTGGTGTTTTTAGATAAAGTTGTTTTTCCATCACTTTAAACTAAAAGAGACAAATATGCTTTTAATATTTTTTTATATAAATCTAACAATTTTGTTACAGAATTTAAATATCAGTATACACCTTAAATCACACTGATTGTGCAACCCCAAATGTATGTAAAAAGGGGGAATTTGATGACCTTCCTAGCTCTCCTTGAAAATTACATCTAAAAATTAAGAAAATCAAAAAAATGAGCAATTTGAGGTAATCATGTCAAATTATCAATCTCCAGCATTTAAAACAGGACATTTTACAGTTAAAGTTCAATACAAAATTTACAGAAAATGTCACCTTTTTGGTGGATGCATGGTGTAGAAATTTGCAGAAAATTGAGATCCCAACTCTCATAAACACTTCAGAAATGCAGAAAGGTGAAATATATAAAAACATCAAACAACTTTTATCAAGAATGGCAGACTCTTACACTTCAGGGCTTAAAGTTTGAATCTTATTAGGCAAGATACGACATCCGATTAGACAAGGTTCAGTGTACTATAAAGTTATTCTAACTATCTCTTAACCATTTTATTATATATTAGATGCAGCAAGGAAGCTCCATTGCATGCAATGAATTCAGGTTATTAGTACAGGCAAAGTATTTTACTCATTAGTAAGTTCCATATTTAAAAAATTACAATAAATATGCGTTAGGTTTTACTTCTCAGGGAATACATGTACATTCAATTTTTGAATTTGACCCTGTTTCCACATTTGAATGTAATTTGCTGCACATACTCTGAAATTAAACATTTTTTTTTTTGGTCAAAATTGGAGGAGATTAGCAGAGTATCTGACTTATTGGGAAGCCCTTGCATTTCACCATGCTTAAAATATTTCCATAAAGTCATAATTACAGTACTGTTGTATTACCGGTATCACGTTTTTAGTGTTAGACTGCTGGTAAAGTATCCTCTGCTCCTTTTATTTAATTCATAGAGAAAACTGTACTACACAGTCACACTTTAAAAATAAAGTTTATTCACAAATATTGATTAGAAACACTGTTCATGAAAGTTTTGTAACACTACTAATCAAACAATAGGAATGTGAGTCAATTTGAAGTAAAAACATTTAATAAGATAATTTTCCATTTTGTTGGCTTTCTTGTTCTCACTACAGCTTTTCAAAACACATTACCAGGAACATTTTTTTTTGCTATTTTCTTACCTAAATGATTATTCTTCATTGACAGTTCCTTCAGCTTTGGATGATTCTTCACAGCTGACACAAAAGCTTGGTCACTAACTTTATAATCAAAATGAAAAATATATCTTTATCCACACATTGCTGACATTAATGTGAACATTAATATATATTTTTTCACATTTTAAATTTGGTTGAATAAATTGTTACAGCTTTCAAAATAAAGTTTTTGACATTTCTAAAATTTTAAAATCTTAAATTTTTCTTTATTTTTAATAAAACTAAGTTGATATGTAATTTCTTACCAAACTGTGGTCTAAGTCTGCTGTAATTCATGGTGAGGGTTTTGAGTGTTTTGACTTTCAACAAGAAATTAAGAAGCTCTGACTCCACATCAGAATCTGCCACTAAATTTCCACTAAGTCCAAGCATCTGGAGCTGTGGTCTCTCTGTGAAGAGGTGCATGTTTACTAAAACAAACTCCAATACAAACCCAATTTATACCATTATGTATTCTGATTTTCTTTTTAAATTTTAGTCAACCATAATGTTTTAATTTTTCTTGTACATTTTCATTACAGTAAAACATGCTTATATAAAGTAACTGGGACAACTAATTTTGATTCATCTTAAACATAATTTGTTAAATCAGATGTGTTTATGATATGTTTAAGAACTACAAGGAATGAAAATCACTTTGCTATAAGCCTGAATTATTATAAGCATCTTAGCTGTAACCACGTTTTACTGTATTATGCTACATATTGATGATGACCAAGTTCTTGAACTGACCTGACAAAGCCTGCAGAAGCTGACAAACTTGACTTTCTTGGAGAAAGCAGCCATTCAGCTTCAGATGAGTTAATGCCCTGTCATATTTGATAAGTGTTGTTAGAGCCTCTAATCCAGTAGAATGGAAAGTATTCATACTGAGATTCAACTTCTTCACTCCATATTGGGTTTCTGAAGGTATTGTGTATGATTATTACTTAATTAAAATTTAATGGATCAGTATCTATATACATGTACTTCATTGAAATTATAAGGTACAAAATAGTATTCATTCTAATCCAATGATGCATTTACATTATCTAAAGCATATAAAGTAAAACTTGTCTAATCTGGACATCACTGTTTTCCCCGAAATTTGTCAGAATTTGACAACTTTCCAGATTAGACAACACTTTAAACAATTGAATCTCTTTAAAGGAGCTAAAATTTTTCATTGTAATAGGCCAGATTTCTCAATATACAACATCCAGGATTAGACAAATTTTGTACACGGATATACAAGTCACTCTTTTTTTTTTTATTTGGAACAGATATCAATGCAATGTTACCTTTGTATTTTTCTGTAGAGAGCACAGACAGGGGAGAAGATGATGCCTGGATATCAACAAGTTCCAATGCTTGTCCATTTGTTCTATATCAAGAAACCATAGACATAAAATTAAAAACTTTGAGATACATTTCATCAGATCAATTAATGAAGATTGGTGAAATGTTAAATTATGTAAGATTTATTTTTTCTTCTCTCTCTCCCCTTAACACTAATCTGTCTTCTCATATAAGCCTCAAATTACATCAGAACAATCTTTGCTCAGAGAAAATTTAGTAAACATACTTGAAATGGTTTTGTAGAACACTAAGAAGTCGTGGGTAGAACTGGTCTGATAAATAACAGTCATCCAACATCAGATGCGAAATCTGATGATTACGAATTTTGTCTAGCAGAGCATTCATGATAAACTCACCATCAATAGCTGAAAACCATAGAGATAAGAATTCTATTATTTACCTCTCAAAAAGGAATTTCATTTAACTGTACAGAAAAAAGACAGAAAATTAATGTTTTTCTAGTATTATACACATATATGTACCACTTACTAGCATGTGATAGGCTAATTTTTCTTAGATCATTCCAATTAGGCAGAACTCGAAGAAGCCCTGTCAGATTGGCACACGTTACTGAAAAAGAAGAGAGCCCTTTCACAGGATGTTCAGAATCTACTTGACTGACAAAGACGTCCACTAATGGTACTGGAGGCTGTGGAAAACGCTGCCTGGGATTCATTCTCATGATAGGTTGAACAGCTACATCATACAGATCACTATCATTGCTAATAGATCTGTCAGCCATATAGCTGCCGCAGACACTGAATGCAGATATGTCTTCCATTTCCAGATGTGCATCTATCTCATGGTCAACAAAGTCTTCCTCTTCATAAGAGAAGTCTTCTGACACTGCTGCAGTCATATTTGCTGAGTTTCCCGTAGAGGTTGAAGGCTGAGATTCCTCTTGCTGACCTCCAGTAAAGTCAATGACATCAACAATTCTAGGTACTTCCTTAGTTGTGGTTATACTCACAATAGATTCATCCAAGGAGTCATCTAATCTCACACACACTTTTTTACTCACAGGTAAATCATACCCTGAATCCAAAATAACCGATGTTGTGAAGCTACTGGACGTTTCCTCAAGGGACTCTCGTGGACGCTTTTTTGGCCTTTTTGGAGGAGGGGTATCATTCTTCACAATTCTATTTACAGTAACACCTGCACAAATCTTTAGTAAATCATGTAGATTTGTTTGGGATAATGTTGGAGTAATTGAAGAAAAGTTAGCTTCTTCTAGTTTTCCTTTGTTAATAAGATTCCATAGCAGTGTTCTCACACCATCGTAGTATGTATCATTAACAACATGAAGATTGACTGTTTTTGTAGCATCTAGCAGACGATCAAGCAATTCTCTCTGACAACAAATCCAACTACACTGAGAGCCTACCAGGCTCACAGATTCTGCGTATTGAGCATAATGTATGAGTTCATTGATGTACTTTGCGGACTGAAGTGATGTATTTGTTACAATATTCCATGGTTTCATTTTGTGCAGAGGACAATTCAGTAATCCAATAGGATCTGCAAGCCAAGAGTTTTTTAAAGTGATATTATAAATACTCAGATGTAAAATTGATTGATAAAACTTTAAAAATTACTTACAATTAATCAACATCCAATTCAGAATTACATGAAGAAAAACAAAATAATTTTCAGATCTGGACATAATGAATAAATGTTTTAAAAGGTAGAGTATATTTGGAATAATATATAACATGGATTGTATGCCTCTTCAAGATATCATCTTTAACACATATTTTATGATATTCGTCACATTAACAAGAATTAGCAAGTTATCAAATTGAAACCATATTTCAATGCAGAAACACACCAATGAAAGTGTTAATTGTTACAAAAATCATAAGAGGTTGGTAAGAAGTCATTCTGGCAAGATCTACAATTATCATTAACTTAAAGGACTTATCGCATGTTTCTAAATTATTTGAAATTAGAAGCGTAAAACGTTCCTTATCACCACAGTTTATAAATTTTGTGTTTTTTCTGCGGATAAACCGCGGTAATTAACCAATTATTGACTCAAATGAAAACCGCTGAATTAAAAATCTAAGTTAATTAGATAGCGATCACGTGACCCTGTGACGTCAAAGGCGACAATGGCTGATCAGCTCTTCGCGTAAATCTTACTAAAATGTACGCGATACAACCTGAATTTTCTGCGTTATGGACGACCAAATCACTGATTTTATCGATATGAAATTTAATGTCCAACCTTATATTTTAGAAATGTCAGCGAGAAATAATCTAAAAAATACGTTAACATTGTAAAAATAACAGCGACGATAGCGAGGGAGACGCGGCGAATACGAAGAAACTCGCCATCACAATACAATTTGATTTGTCATTTTATCACATGTATTAACTTATTTGATTCACAAATTTAATATTACATAACTCTGTTATTCTTCCTTTTTTAACATAATTTTAATTTATGCAAGTATACTTTCATATGTTTTGTAAAGGATGGCGGTGTTGAAAAATAATTTTCCGATCACGAAACATTGCCGTAATCAGACCTACATATTTTAAATGTTTGGAATAAAAAAAACGAAAATATCTCAAAATTCTTATACCTTAGAACTAGTTAATGTTTCTATAGTAATTGAAAATCACGTTAGGAATTAATTTTTTCAGCATTTTTCATAATTAACCTGCATTTGTCGTTGATAACTTCGTAAATAGTATGCAACTTCTCATCTCTCTATCACTGAATTGTCGCCTATGACGTCAGAGCAGTATTTCGCCGAAATCCGACTGAAATATGCATATTGCCGTATTTGAATTTCAACTCTCAATATCTCTTAAAATATGCTTTCAACAACGTTTATTGTATTCAGAATTTTAATAAACAAGGTTGTAGATAATATTTTTCATAAAATTAAGATTTTTGAAAAATCATGCAATAAGTCCTTTAAATCTTCAGAACTTAAATTTATGGTGTACTGATATGCCAACTCCCTCACTCCCCTTTTAATAAAGGCATAAAGAAAGTGAAGACTATAGGACTAGGCAATTAGAGTACATGGAAGCTAGGACACAGCAAGGGCAAGAATGTGAAGACAAACAAAGGAATAGGACCAACATCACCCTCATCAGATTGTCACCCTTACACTTTTCCTCCCTCACATTCTTATCCTTGCATTTCCTGGCTTTATTACAAACAAGCAACAATCCACAAACATGTAAAATCCTAGCAAAAAATGTCTAGTCATCAAGAATCTAAAGAACAGAAAAAATATACTTTCAATTGTGAATATGATGACTATGAAAAAAAGTTGGTCCAATGTTTTACAATCCAATGACTGTCAACAAGGATTGATAAAACTGATATTGCAGTGGATTATGCAAAGCTGACTGCCTGGTTTATCAATTTTTAAGTCTAAACTTTGTGGATATTAAATATTAAGCAATATTTACATAGAAACAATAAACAATTAATGTATAGGTAAGTGAAATCTTACCTGGTACATGGACATTGAGACAGCAGTAGTTCAGTAAATCCAGGAAATGTTTGATCAGATAGACTTTATGGAAATCTTCCATCCTTTCACTATCACTAAAGACAGTTGAGAAGGTGCTACCAATCCGATTCCAAAAATTCCATCTTTTCTGAACATGTTTCTTCCACAGCTCTGAACACTGAAGGTCTTATGAAGAAATAGAAAATTAAAATGCATGATTTAAATGTAGCCGATATTTGTTCTCTTAAAAAGTCCTTTAATTATTCCAAATAAATTTTAATGAAACAACCATAGATAAGCGTTTGTTCCCATCAACTGATGTGTCCATATAGGCTGATTTCACCATATTCATTACATTTCTTTTACATTTGAAAGTATATTTCATGTTTTTTCTGCTGAAAATGCTTCTAATATTACTTTCCAAAAATAATCAGGGTACAATGTATGTACAGTGATGAAGTTTTTACAAGACCATTATATACTGTCAAGTTAGGAAATTTTAATATTTCTGATGTTGAACTGAATACATTGACAAAAGCAGAAATTATTAATAAATATATAAGAAATGGTTTTGTGCTCTAATATTATATTGAAATAGTGGAAATATCAGTTAAACCGCTAATGGATGAAATGGAATCCACTGTATCATTTGATATACTATATGAACTTCCTTCAGATCGGTTTAAGATATGACTTAAACAAGTATGTTTCTTACTTCATTTAATATGGAAGTCTGAATTTCTGATCAATTCATTTATGTTAGATAATTTGGATGAAATTATGTCTTTACCTGAAATTTTTATGCATATTTTGTGCAGAAATGCAGCATTCAAATAAGGCAGTATATTTACTAACACATTTCTTGGCAGTTCTGAAAAAAAAAAAAGTTAAATATAATGTTTTAAAAACAATGTCCAAGAGAATTGAAAAGTATGGAAGCCCTGGAGGGACACTGACTTACTTCTTAGGTGTTTTGACTTAGTTCTTATGGCTTAATTGTTAATTCTTGTTATTCTAAATTTGTTATCACATGTTTGCTTAACCCAAAACATGGACGGAGACTACATGTAGTTTCAGAAAAGAAGAAAGTATTTGGCTCAGGTGAGCTAAAATGATAGACATGATTTTTTTTCAAGATATTGCTAAAACAATTAAAAACATTTATAATTTAAACAAACAAATAAAACAAGCTATGCAATTTTTTTAATCAATATTTTTAAAATAAGAAATACTGCATCATGTACATCTTAAAAAGAATCAAGTGAATGTATAAGAGTTATAAATGTTAATACTCTAATACAAATATACATGTTAAAAATTCTTTTTTGTATGTATATTAGTTACATTTGTCTTATTAGCATTTATTTTTGACAATCCCCATCCGCTACAATCTTCTGTATTTAATTTCCTTTTTTATGTCAACATGTTGCTGCTATCAGTTTTGACTTTCTTCTTTTGTGTGTTACATGTACTATTTACTTGTATGCCCTCAAGGACCCCGAATTGGTCTCAATAAATATTATCTTATATTTTGTTTATGACATTTCTATCATAAATAAAAGAGTTTATGAAAAAAATTATGAGTATTGAGAAGTTTCGACAAACTCAACTGCACTGTAAAGCAAGCAGAGAGTGCAAAATGTAAGTGCCAGCATAAATCTCAAATCGAAATATACAAAGATAAAACGTGTTCTGAATATCTTTTTCACAGATTCTGTCAAAATCCATGGTCTGACGACATTCCAATTCTTGCGCCAATGTGACCTGTTTGTATTTTCTGTCCACACATACAATCGGTAGGGATGAGCAAAGTAATGGTTATGTGTTGGGCAAAAAAATATTCATTTTTACTAAACTGAAATGAACATTTCTTATTTTAAAAAAAAAATCCAATTTAAGAAACCTCATACCTCCAAGAACTGAACAAAATTTGCATGCGTCAGGCAAAAATTCTATTTTTTCTCTCAATTTCCCATTAGATAGAATGTTCTATCGTTAAAATGATATTGTCCTACGGACCCGGTTTAACGATAGAATTCGTTCCATGTATTGGCAATGTTGCAAAACAAACACGGGAGATAACTCGTACTCTGTGCATTTTCTATGAACAATCCAGAGAGTTCCGAATGTCAACATGGCGTTAAATTTGAAGTGAGGAAAAAACGTTGAGAAAAAGAGTTGAAATTTCCTATTTATATGAATTATTTTTTAGGTTAAGACATATACCATTTCAAAAAGGTTTGTTATGATTAATTTGGTAGTTATTTTCAGTGCAACTCCTTTTGTATTCTTCAAAATCATTTCGGATTGGATCCACTCCAATTTGCAACACTGCAAGTATATGGGACATATTCTAACTGTGCCAGGTGAGGGCTTGTCCCGAGACACAGATTATTCTAACGAATTTCCCATTTTTGCATCACTGTGTCTCAGTCTTACAAAAAAAAAAAATTTCATTTATATAGATGTAATCCAGAATGTAAAAATGAAGGTGCAAAGCAAGTCATGTCACTCTACGAACATTGCTTTGAGCAAACTGTGGAAGCACATAGCAATATCTATATTTTTACCTTGCAACATATCTGGTGTAAAGAAATTTGAGTTTTCTCCCACAAAAGCTGATGTTATATCCAGAAGTGACTTCATTGCTAAAATATAAAAGTGTTTTTGATAAATGAAAAAAAAAATTTAAAAAAAGAAATCTTAGTTTATTATTAATTTTCAATTTGTAGCAGGATGTGTGGTGTCTGCATAATCACTTGTAACTTTTCACACAATAAAAAAAAACTATAAAAAAAAAAATACCTGATTTGTGATGCAGCCTTTCTATCCTTGGAAAAAATAAATATGTGAGAAACCATATGCACCTGTAAGTACTTATTTATAACAATAAATTTCATGAAGAATACAAAGATACAATATCGCGTCACAAAACTGGATCCAGAATTAGGACAGTAATAGCAAAAACCAAACAGGGTATTTCCGGATAATGTGAACTCTATTCCAAAACGCCAAAAAATTATACTTATCTCCTTTTAAAACATGCTCTTAACTACTGTAAGTGATAAAATAATACAAACAATAATTATAAAATTGATGACAGTTTTTTAGACACTGCTTTAAAAAGTTTTGTAGTATTTTCTAATATATAATTTTTTTTTAAAAATAAACAATGAAAATCTTTTAAGCTTTGATAAGAATATTTGCTTTTTAAAATATATATCATTATTCAATCAATTTTCAATAATGACCTAGTTAAATATGAGTACTTTTTGTATTATATTTTTGGATGATAATTTTTCAGAGAATTTTAAGTATAATGGCATTCATTCGTTCTGACGCTGTTTAATTTTAATGGAAAACAGTATCATGCAGTAAACTTTCATAGTCACATATCATATCATATATTATATCATTTCATTTCATACACTAAAATCTAAAAAATTACTGAAGCTTGTGACTTTTTGTCAAACAAAATATATAGGAAGTAAATTATGGAAAAAATAAACATGTCCTATTTTGAGTAGGAATTCCCGCTAGTTTCATACGAAACCTGCATTTTCGGTACTTTTTGAAAACAGGAAATCGAATACATAGATCAAAATGGACGCCGTGATTTTTTAATCTTACCAAAAAACCACCAAACTACAAACCAAGCACCAGAACAGGTAAGCTTTAGAAGGTTGACTTTCTTTTTTATTCTCGATTAAGTGTTGAAATGGCTATTTATAGTCACGACCTTTGTGGCTCTCTTGAACACAAGTACAATCTTTCTCCATGTCTGCATAACAAAATTTTAAAGACAATTTTCTTCTACTGCAAAAAGAGAAGCATGGTTGAAACAGCATATGCATTATGTAATGTTAAATAAATGACCCAGTGAACGAATCTTCATATGCATTTATAAGGTTTGAATTCTATAAATCATACTAACTAATGGAGTCCACTAGTACGCAGAGAAAGAAAGAGAAAGAGTGGTAAGTGAATTTTAGAGCTGATCTTGTAATTATGGTACGCAGGCCCGCGGACGGATTCAGGAATTTTTTTTCCAAAAAAGGGGGGGGGGGTCTACATCAATTGATCAAATTTGACAGACTCGGAAAATTATTGAAAAAAAATATGCCCAAACCTGAAAAATCTTATTTGGAGAAGACACATTTCTAAGTAAATTTTCCTCCGATACATACTCTCTTTATACCGTTTTAAGAGTCCAAGTTCATTTTTTGTTACGTTTACATAGAAATTTAATAACTCTAAAAATTCCGGGGGGGGGGGGGATTCCGCCTATGGTATGATTTTTTTTTTCATTGCGAGAAATACAACTGTAATTTTAAAAAGTGCAGATAAGATTACAGTTAAATCATTGCAACAAACACCGTTCATTCATGACTTTCCTTTAGCACTCAATTTTCAAATATACATCTATGTTATTGTAATAAATCAATATTAAAATGTATAAAGTGCATTAAAAAATATTCACATTCATATCATGACAATTAAAATGATTGTAAGAAAATTTCATTCAAAATTGTTCAACAATTATCATTAATTCCGCTTGATAAAACTTTTTAAACACATTGATTTAACTTTAATTTTATTTTGAAAATTGATATAAATTTGCAATAAATTAAAAGAACTGTTTTAAAGCATATATTTTGCAATATATATAATAGAACAAATACGGAAGGGGGATACCAGCTAAGCCTATTTACAAGTAAGCACTCTTCCAAGATCAATGTAGAAAGTCAAAGAAAGTGAATGTTTTTGAAGAAATACTATACATAGGTAAGGCCAAAAAAAAAAGAAGGACAAAAAGAAAGGGAAATGGTAAATACAGGATAAATATTATATAAATGTGGAAATAATAATGCCACTTAGGTTATTTTTCAAGATACATGTACAATTATCTAATGAAGAGATATTTCAGAATTAAATCAGGAATATATAGATTTTTTTTTTTTCAAATTAGGGAAAAAATTATGACTTTAAGCAACATGTATATTTTATTTTGACTGATATTTTGTTGGCGTATGTCAATGAATGTAAATGCATTGCATAATTTGCATGTTTTTCAAATTCTGTAAATAATTTGCAAGAATTCAATCGGATTTCATCTAGGTATCTATAAAGTTAACATGAAATACTAAAAATATAACGACATTCATATCATATTTACCTCGATTTATTTTTGAAAATAATTATTTGTATTCATTTTCAACATGTTTTACATAATACTTTCATCAATTTTATGACATTAAACAAACTGCATTTTATTTTTAGAGGAAAACCTGAGAATAAATACTCTTATTTTGTATTTAAAGGATACATTATGAATGAATACTAACTCCTTATTATTTCCACTGATATAAAATTGTATCATATCACATCTTTTATTTTTTTTATCAAAGTATAATTTCAAAATAGTACTAATATTTGAAAGAAATACAATTCTAAGACAAAATAATAATCCCCGCCCCCAACCTGCATTTTGACTGGTATTTTCTTACATTTCGAAAACGCAGTTACAAGTAATTTCTCAATAAGAATACCAACGCTAAATCATTTCAACGAACTTTAAAAATCTAGTCAGAAAACATTTTCTTAGAAATGTACCTTTATGATGGATGTGTAAAAAAAAGATTAGGTAAGATAATATAAGTATACTTATATGAAAGAAAAAATCACATTCCAATATGTAAATCATGAACATTAGCACACATTTATGGTAAAAATCACGGATCTTCTTACTTTTGCTTTATAAATGTAGATTATTATTGTTCATTCCTACTTTTTATTCATTGTAACTACGTGTGATCCAAGAATTTCAGATGAAATTCTTGTAATTTTAAGGTAATTTTAATATATAGTAATCTTGTTACGATTTCTTTTCATTCATATACGTATTTTTTTCTGTGGCTAGTAAATAGCATAATATGAAATAACAATATACATAGTTCCGATATCCCCGTTTTTCCCTTTTTTTTTTTGTGCAGTGAAGATAAATCTTCAAAAATCCAAAATATGGTTGATTATCTCGTAAGCTTAAGAAAACATCTTAAGTTAGAAAAAAATTCCTCAAAATTTGAAAGCAATTTAAAAATCAATACTTTGACACCACTCTTAACTAATTTACACAAAAGATGCTTTGCTTTCTATTCTTTCCGACCCAAATACCGAAAGAAGATTATTCAAGCAAGCATTTTGGAACGAATCATATAAAAAAGAAATGTCCGTATTTAGTGAAAGGTTTTGCCCTATAGAGGGAGGAATGGAGAGATATGTTGTGTACTGAGAGATTTTTTTACTGGTTGTTGTTTCTGATTGTTTTTTTAATTTCTTAATTATTTTCGAAAACTCTCTCCTAGGTCAAAATTCATTAATTCATCTTCCGAGATTAAACATGTCCCATCACGTCTTCTATTTTCATATTTCACAAGTTTTATTCAGACGAGTCAAAGGAAGATGGTTGCAAATATCCAGATTTATTAGCCGACCCGTTATTATATACCTTTGAAGCAAAATTTATTCAAAATATTCTTCTACAGAAGAAAACTCTCGCAGTGGCTTTCAACTCAACATTTTGATATATTCACGACGTTTTATTATTAACAATAGTTACATTCATTCATATGTCGACTCGATATATCCCAGTAAACTCGAAATAAAAGAGACTACAGAATCTGCCACATCTGTTTCATATTTGGATGCTTAGCTGATTAAGACGATAATGGCCAACTAATAACTAAACCGTACGACAAACGGGATGATTTCAGCTTCGTTAACTTCCCTTATTTATGTAGAAATATTCCAACATCATCTGTATGTGGTGTCTATGTCTCCCATCTGATTCAATACGCAAATGCATGCTCTGCATTTAAACCGAGACAAGCTACTGACAAGTAAATTGATGTTACAAGGATTTCAAGAACCCCGTTTAAATTCACCTTTTCGCAAATTCTACGGTCGCTACATGTATAATGACCTTGTTTGTAAATACAACCTATCGTTGGGTCGTATTTTGTCTGTCATGTTTTATACCATTCATTAGGCCATTCTTTTTATACATTAATTTACTACTACGGAGTACTCCACCAGATCGATACATGAGGCTCACGACGGGTGTGATCAGTCGACAGGGCATGCTTACTTCTATTAGGCACTTGATACCGTCTCTGGTATGCCCACGGATTCGTGTATTTGCCCTATTCACGATTCATTTTGTTTACTGGATTTTATGAGATTTTCTTATTTGTTATTTTCACCTTTTACATACAAGACCCCGTAAACTGGAAACAATGAATAAATAAATAAGTAAATAAATAAAGAAACCTACAAAATAGAAAATATTCATTATATAAGTATTGTTCATTCATTTAGGTGAACAAAAAAAAAAACTTGGTGTAAAAAAAAAGAAGAAATCTACAGGTTCAAAACAGAAAATAATTCGTTACAAAAGTACTGTTCTCTCATTCAGGAAAAAATACACTTGGTTTTAATTTCAACGATATTCTTTTGATAATTGTGTGCATGTTCAAACCCTCCCTATATGAATTGTGTACGTGTATTTCTGATGAAATTCGGTTGTTCTCTAGACTATACCACATGCAGTTTTAGATGTACAATGTATTTTATTGGAAATGTAAAGAAAGGTCCTATTTCAAATTTCTTTTGAAAAATATGTTGTTTTTTTTTTTAAACTATGCTTATTTTACTTCTTAAAATGTTAGGGATATACATTTTGCTTTAAAATCTTTCATATTGCTTCTATTAAAATTCTTTCTGAAAAATAATTACTGTAAAATACTTTGAATATGGTTCAGGTTGACATGTGCATTTAAAAAGATTATCACCTAAATAGGCATCAGATATCAATCTACGTTCGTAATTTTTTAAACTTGTAGAAAATCAATGAAATAATTTTTTTTTTCTTTTATATCTTGGTATGATTGATTGTTTATTGTTTAACGCCGAGTCGGCAATATTTCAGTCATGTTTCGGCGGAATGTTGGAATGAGTACTAGATATAGGAATTACTGTTTCATCTAATTGATCAAAATATACCACCTGTATTGTAGATTAAGGTAAAATAATTCAGAAATTCAGAAAGAAAATGTGGTAAGCGTTTTGATTCTTTTTCTAATTTAAAGTAGAACTCTCTCTCTCTCTCGTCAACTTGTCATGTAAATTTTGAATTTACCGGGTCGCAGTTAATACAAAATTTACAAGACAAAGTTGTCTTGTTGTAAATTTTTTATTTAATTGGATTGGATCTTTGGAATTATTCCATCCAAAGTATGCTGTTTTTGTTTTCATGCATTTAAGATGTCATCTTTGATGCATTTAATTCGGATCACAGTCACTTTACTATATCCATCCAACATGAAGAGATTAAAAAAAAGAAATATTTCCTTGGACTTTTGTCATCTAATACCAGAGATTTGTCAGTACTGCATAGCAAAATGAAGCCTTTTAACATTTTAAAAGAAAAGAGATAAATGTCATGTATCTGAAATTTATCAAGAAATTTGTGTTTCAGATACATGTACATCTAATTAATGCCAAAAAAAATGTTAATCACCCGTTGACTTAGGTGATATCGTAGCGAGTGTAAGAGAAATATTCAAAAGTTGTTATATTCATTTTACACAAAGAAATACTAACCACAATACAATTTTATTTTTTAAAAAGCACATCTTTTAAATGAAATATTTTCAACCTTAAGCTTGTCGAAAATCAGAATCACATACATGTAGTATCTTCAATGTCACTTCCTTCTAGTTTAGAAAAGAAACATAGAAATAGAAATTATTATTTATAGATATTATAGAAATATCTTCAAATTTCGAGTTTCTCTCACAATAGTCTTTAGGAAAAGGAAACAAAGGTACATGTGTGATGCATGGTGATTGTTGCTAGTAGCAAAAGAAAGTGAACACTCCTAGTATCTTCGAAATCCTGGATTTTTATGCCCATTACACTAAACAAATATGAATTAGCATATCATTAAGACTAGCCAGTTGTGGTTAGCATATTTGGTAAAGCAGATGGTTAGAAGGTTTTTATTAACCTTTCACCAAACGTTAAACTTTTTATCACTCAGCATCCAGTCCTCCTTTTCATCTACAGGATATACATAAGATATCTTTCTATCAGTTTTGATGACCCTTACAGGAAGTAAAAGAAAAGAGAGAAAATATTGTAAAAAAAATTATGACAACCTTTGTGGCAATAGCTGGTGACGCAAGGATGAAGAAGCGTCATTGCTGTTCTATTGTTCATTTTATACAAGTTTTAAACAGTCAATTAATTTCAAATGTTAACAATAGTTAGAAACCTTGATGTTCATGTTTCTTTAAAAGTAATTCTTTAACTTCTGCAAGTTTTCAAAATGCAGATTTTTAAAAAATGAATAAAAATTATTACACACTAAATGATTTCCTTTCATTAACAGGTGAAGTCAAGGACATAAAACATTATATAAGTGCACTATATTATAATATATTACATGTAAATGAAAGACAGTTAGTGTTTTACTTTATGAAAATATATAATGAATGAAATCTAGAAAAGCATTTATCACAGAAAGTCGTTAATGAAACTCAATCAATACTTTTCATTTTATTTTATAAGATATTCCTGAAAATGAAGGAGGAAGATAAAAATATTGCAAACATTTCGATTTTTGAAAGTACTTGATTGAAGCCTGCATCTAAGAATACATGCAAAGCAATGTCCTCATACAATCTGCTTTGTACATCCTTGTAATAATGATACTAAATTAGGAATTCTCATTAAAAGTATGAGAATATTTAGAAGTGTCTGTTAATTACCTCAATCATTTATCGAACATATGAATTTGTTCATTTCCTTTTTAATCAGGAAACACTCAAAATGCACATCCTTATTAACTGGAAGTAATTCCATGTATGCATAGAGTAACATTTTAATCGGCATTAGGTTTTCACATGTTCAAAAAAGCTCAAAGACTGTGGAATGGTAAGTTTTCCCTGTCATTTTCTCCCTTTTGTTGTGCATGTTTCAAACAAAAAAAGACTGCTTCTTTGTGTCTCTATTCATTTCTTTTTCTCTGTTGTATTTTAGGAACTAGATATTTCAAGACAAGACTTGTCATACAACCATTTTTTTTCTTCTCTATTTCATTTTACGGAAGTTAAGTTTTGACTTTTCTGTTTATCCAATAGTCATTTCTTTCATTTTTATCACAAGAAACTGACATATTCTGATTTGTTACAACATTTCATTTATTTATCACCTTTTTTTCTGTTTCTTTCTTGCTAACTGAGAAAACACTTAGTATAGGGTTGGCAGCAAATGTGACTTTATCTATTTCTTCAAGTAAATAGCTCATAACGAATATGTTCATTCGCTATTTACAGTAAAAAATTATATGTCCATAAATCTGTTAAAAACATCTTTAACAACTTTTATCTTGTAGCTTTACTAACTAACATGTAGAGAAGCAACTTGAAATTAACAGTGCAAGGTTAAAAGTTTCTAAAAATTAAAGTCTTTTCCAGCTTTGATTTCAGTGTAGTTTATTACATCTCTTCTATGACAAATTTTGAAAATTTGACGAGAATTTCAATAAAAGTTGAAATATCGTGAAATCAGTTTTATACATCTCTTCCCACATATTTCAAAAATAGACACAAGTGTCGCGATGTACCAACGTCCGTTTGAACCCAGTTTCCTGGTATATGCAACAAACCAAAAAATACTTCCCTATCAAAACCCTAGTTTGAAGTTGTGTTATATGTCCCTTTATTTTATTACAGATGAAGTCTTGTACCGATGCTGAATCTCTCCTCGATGCTGGCGACATGATGCTATTAGAGGTGGTGCGAACCACAAAAGATCATCAAAGTTTTTGGTAACGTTTTGCATTTGTTTAGCCTGTCATGCTTGTATGTACAGCTGTTTCCATTTTCGTACTATCTATTGTTTGTGTATCGTTTTCTTTTCTCTATGTGATGGCGGTAGTCGACTTTCCGGCAGTCTAGTACTTTAATGACTGTTAATTTCATTCAGGAATTTTCTCATTCATTTGCGTATTTC
The DNA here is from genome assembly GCF_033153115.1 of Saccostrea echinata. Classification (NCBI taxonomy): domain Eukaryota; kingdom Metazoa; phylum Mollusca; class Bivalvia; order Ostreida; family Ostreidae; genus Saccostrea; species Saccostrea echinata. The sequence goes on from NW_026889759.1 coordinate 8,555,959, forward strand.
CTAGGGGTTAAATTTTATTTCTTAGAGGTGCATTGTTGAAAATACACTTTGACCTTTTGCCTCTGTTAGTCAGTCCGGATGTTCTTCGGTATTTATGTTTGAGGTATTTGTTAATATATACATAAACAAAGCATGTGCTTCTGACTCAAGTTGTTTCGATTTCATAGTAAAAGGTTAAAATCACTATGTTAGGGAGGAAAACCTGTACACGGCTCTCAATCCCACCCACATTTTTGTTCTCTATTCAGATAGTTTCTCCCTCAGTCTTTAATCAATTGTTCACATATGCTTTTCTTGAGATCACTTTATGAATCGATTGATTTCTCTGTTTTATTATCTATATGCAGAAAGTTCTATTTACACATGGTGTGCATAACGATATCTTCGTTTTAAAAAAAGTGGAAAAGAAAGAATAGCAACTGCTTCCCGCTTAAACACCCTTCTTGATTAGCAAACATTGCACAACGGTTGGTTTAATTCAGCAAGGGGTTCAAGTTTGATTTTTGTTAAAGGTCGTTGTGACTTATCTTTTATCCAGTTCAGTGGGTTCGTAGTAGACTGAAATAGAGCTCATTCATACTCTTTACGGGTGTGTGGTTTTTCTTTGAACTGTCCATGGATTCGGAGAAAACGACAATTACGTAACAACATGTCCGGTCTCGTAAAAACCTGGAACAAGACTAAAGGGTATGCAGTTTGTGGGTTTCTAGGCGCATTATTTTCTATGCTTAATGAAAATGCCCCCAGAAATCCTAAAAATTTTGTATCCAAGTCTTTCTAATTTAATTCTGTGATGGGCGTTTCTGGAGCAAGGTCATAGTTTGATTGGTTCTCTCGCCATGTTCGTATTGGATTAATGACGTATGCATGCATATTCTTAACCTTGGTGAGTAGTCAGAATCTTTCGCCTGTTTGACTATTTCTTCCAACAACAGCAGTTTCGTTTTGTTTCCTTATTTTTGCAATCATAAAACTTATATATATTTTATAGTTTTTCTCGTTGATAATAAATGCAATTAATGAAATTCTTTTTCTTTGTTTTTTGTGGTTACAACGTTATGAAAAGAAATTTAGATATGTAAAACCGCACATCTACAAGTTTATTTTCTATTAATTGTTTATTAAAAAAACGGGTCGATGAATTTCAATTTTAAAATTTTGAAACAAAATCTGTAAGTAAAATATATATGTCACTAAAACTTCCGCGTTCCACATGTTTCTCTTCGCTGATTGGTTAATCAACAGTGTTCTGATTGGATGAAAACACACAGCATATGATAAAGGTCTGTGCAAATATAGGATCAAGTAAATGCTGGGGATTGGCGTACATAAGTACTCAGCATTTTCTGAAAATTTAATGACCTACAATACGTAATTCTACTAGAGCGTGTGAAGAGATTAAACAGTCTACTTACAGCACACCTTTGTTTGTAAATGTTTAAAGCAATTGATAATTAATATTGGTAATATTGTTGGTTGGGAAATCGTTAGAGAATTCAGGCAAGTTCAACCAAAAAGAAAAAAAAAGGAAAGCTACAAATTATTGCTTCTTATTAGCTTTTTATACATCATGGCAACAGATTGCATGAATCTCAAATAATCTAATGAGAAAACATGTTATATGAAGAGAATGTTTGGAAAATGTTTAAAAAACAAATTGAAAATTATTAAACTATTATTTACAGGGAAATGAAAACAAATTATCATGTGTCACTTTTTTCAAACTCACTATTACTCCCTTTTGGTAAACGGAAACTAAGCTGCTCACAATAAGAGCCATAATTATGCACATTAGCAGGAACAATTTTTTTTAACAACAAGTTCAGGAATGTTCTCGAATGAGTCTTGGTTGTGACCCAGTTAAGAGGCATAATACAGTGTAATGAGTAAATAATTATAATGCATACGTTTAGTGTTTAAAAAAGTCAATTGATGTATTTTTCATGTACATGTAACATTGAAAATTTTACAATCTTACAAAAGAAGAGGAGTGACAGAAATTTGTGTAAATTTTAAAAACTCAAAAAAGTAAAAACAATTAATGAATAAATAAATTATAAAATAATATATAAAAAAAGAAATAATATGAATCAAAATGATATTGTCTGAGCATTTTCCGGCAATAAATTTAATATCTCAGATATTTCTTGTGGGGAAAACTTTAGTGATATGTTATCTTAATTAAATATGACAAAATTGTATTGGAGTTTTTTTTTCTATTTTCAATCATTCTAACAAGAAATAATTGTAAATTATGAACGGTATGCCAAAAAATTATATATATATATATATATATATATATATATATATATATATATATATATATATATATATATATATATATATATATATATATATATATATATCCTGTGTGATCATTTTCAAAAATAAAGTTTTAATGAATATATTTATTATAGAAATGTGCTGGCATGAATTTCCTCTCAGGAAATTTCTTCTTGTCGCCCCATGAATATTTTGGGCTTTGAATTATCTATAAATTTAAACGCATTTTTCCTGTTGTCCAAAAGGATAATTATTTTCCTGTTCCAATTACTAAATCTTAATCCAAAATTGCGCAGAACACATTTCTATTTTTGCATTTTTTACCCCAGACAGGTTGTATCATAAACGAGCCGTGATTCTCACATTGCCCTGCATTGCAAATTCTATCAATTCAAAACATATTTACTATGAATACAGAAATTTATTACAAAATTATATTTTTTACCCAGATAGTAGTTTCGCTATAATGTTCTAGAAAAATATACCCTTTAGTCCTGAGTGGTTATTCATATAAATTATAATTATGAAAATATATCTTCGAACATTTTAGTCTTAATTTTATATATGCTTTAACACGTCAAAGCAAGAGATGGAAATATATAACTTCATGTAATGTAAATCTCGCAAATCTTCAAGACTCCAGTTTATCAGAACATTTGATTTGTTAATGTATGGAATGGATCGCTTTCCATCGTGGGTTTTACTATCAACATTTTCTTTAAATTTCCTCAAAGACTTACAATATCAAGGATACAGCTGATTTTTTAAAGTTATTCTTAACAATGAGCAGATATTAATCAGAGAAAAAGATATTTCGGGAGAAAACCAATTTAGAAAATTAGTTACCCTCGCTGTTTCCGTCATAAAAAATTATATGTCGTCATTGTATCCATTCATCACATAATTAGAGTAATTAAAAAACATTGGATTGTTTATGAGAAGGTTATCTATTGTACACTTTTTAAAAGCAAGGTATTAACAAATATGTGAAATACCTTTTTTCATCCTATGTTGAGAATGATTCCTGATCTTCTTGCAATGATCTTGTACAAATGTTCATTTGTTTAATTTCTCTGAATTCCAACTATACTCTCCCTCCGCTGTAATAAATGATATCATTAACTTAGAGACGAATTTCAGAACTGTAAGCCTACCTTTTCGAAAAAAATAAATAAATTTAATTAAAAAATAAAAATTATCTGTAGAATGCAACTCTGCAATATTTGCAATGCTGTCCCTGACTAAGGCCAACTTTAATAAAATTTTGAAAGACGACAAAATATGGAGTACCTACATATTTATTACTTAATTTTTTTTTACGATATTGGAAAAAAATGTTTTCATATAAATGTGGATAAATCTGCTTTCGTAAAAATATGACCGTATCTTACAATAGACTTCAAAATACCTAAGAAAAAAATGCACATCCAGAAATCAGTATTAATAATTTATTGAGCATATTTTAACTTAAAAGGGGTCCAAAAATTCGAAGGAAAACCCCTTAGGTTAAGACCTCATGCTTGCTTGTTGAAACTAAAGATGGACAGGAAAAATCTGTCTTTTCATTGTGCAAATATTATATAATTTACAAGAATACCATAATTCAAACGCATACAAACATAAAAAGTGCAAATATTTATTATTTCTGAGGATAAATTTTAGAGAATTGGGTATACTTCTGCATTGCTGAAACTTTATATACTTAAATTTGTTTCAGAATAAGGGAGAAAAAAGACTTTTTTTAAGAATGACATTTACT
>NW_026889759.1:8565000-8567500 GCF_033153115.1 Saccostrea echinata
AAGACAGGAAAATTTTTCCATTACACATTGAAAACGTAATATTTATTATATTTTCAACAGTCAAATACTGTAATTTATTTACTGAATAAAAGTGATATTCTGACACAGTGTGAAAGGATATCAAAATGGTATTCGCACAGTGTGAGAATATCGGAATTGCGGCAAAACTCTCGATTTCCCTTCCCATCACGAAGAGTTTTTTTTTTCTCCCTGGCCTGTTATAAGATAGAGAGAGTAAATGAACCATCCTGACAGAGACTTAAAATGCCACAACTTCTCCAAATATGTTGTTAAAAATCCATGTTTACAACATTTTTCAATCTCGCAATCGCTTAGCTATGATGTCTCAACCGCTCAACTATGTTGTCACAGCCTATGACACCCTGTTATGAAAAGACAGAGTCAAAGGGAAAATCAAAGAAAATGTAATAAACAGAAAATTCAATGTTTTGTAGATGAATATGGAATTTATTTCACTCCTGAGACAGGATTTTTTGATATTTTCATTCGTGCTTCGCACTTGTGAAAATATTTTAAAAAAAATTCTGTTCCACTCGTGAAATAAATTCCATATTCATCTACAAAACATTGAATATCCTCTATATATTTAACAATAATAACAATTACAGCATATACATATAAAAAGAACAAGTATTTATTAATGATATATGCAATAGTAGAAGTTATGATTAATCAGTTTTAGAATAATTTCAATATGCTTTATTTTAGAATAATGACTGCAAAGCACACTATTCTTGTACTCATTTTCTTCATATATTCAAACTTTTTCATAAATTTGATGTGAAATTTGGTAAAGAATGAAATACAAGTTTGTAGAGTTATAAAATTTTACATATTTAAGCACAGAGAAAAGTGTATATAGAGAGTCGATATGGACGTAAAAATATTTTATACGTTTTGTAAAATTACAATTTTCAAAAATTAGAGGAAATTTCGAACGTTCCAACAAAAATATAACCAATTTAAAGTTTTGTTAGCATTAAGTAATCACATTGTATGTGTACATGAAAAAAATTGTGATATACTTTTAATCGTGCAGATTTTTTCCAAAAGATGAAAACTGCGTTGTACAAACTATAATTAAACCAGAGGTACTGGGAGTAATGAGATCATAAAATGATACAAAGCCACCCTATGAGTATAATGGCAAAGTCCATGATTCACTATGGGAAATCTCAAATAACTGTCTGAACAGAACGTAAAACAGGAGGTACACAATGGTACTATGTAATAAAAATTCTGTAAAAGTCTCATTAAATTCTATACAGTGGTAAAAGAGGAGTTGCGGATAATAGATTGGTACCCCAATATTATAGAAAGAATGGCAGTGTCCATGTTTTGCTATGGGAAACCCCAAATATGTGTACGACTGAATGTAAAATAAAAGATGCACATGGCACTATGTAAGAATTTTTTTGAAAGTTCCGTTAAATTGCATTCAGTGGTATACGAGGAGTTTGGGATAATGGATAACTATCCTCAGTTTAAGTGTAATCGACGAACTGACACCTCCATTACTAGATACCCCCCCCCCCCCCCACACACACACACACACACACTTTTCAGGCGGGGATATAAAATAATATTTGTCTGATACAGCATGAAAGAGTCTTCTCGAAACTTTTTTAATCAGCTGCTTAGTAGGTAGACAGATATCACCTAGCAATCTGTAAAAAGTTTTACTTTCAATGCTCGAAATAAAAAGAAAAGAAAGAAATCAAAAGCAAATGTTACCTGTACAATTAACTGTCATTCCCTTGGTAAACCATCCAAAGACTGGTCTTAAAAGTCACGTCTGATCTAAAACAAAATTATCTGCTATTGACAGGATAGAGGATGAGTCTTCGTCGGTCAAAGAAGGCTGCAGATGCAGTAGATATTGACTAATTATAATAATACAAACAACAGAGTCCGGATCTACTATAATAAGATTTTTAAGAGATCATTAACAAGGTGAAGACTTTTCTTTGTATTCCTTAACAAAGATAATAGTGTTGCTTTGTGCAAAAAAAGATATACGGATACGAAATAAATTTGAGGTTTAACACAGTAAATATATTCTGAATGATTATGAAGTTAGTGTTCTTTATATCAGTGCTTAACTCTGTAATCAAGGACTTTTTTCTGAATCAAATACTTTGTATCTCGTTTTCTTGTCAGAGACCTTTCGACTTAAAAAAGAGGAAAGTGTACTCTATGTTTACTCTAGAAAAAAAAATTGTTTTTTTATCAGTTAAATTTTCTGGGTATTTTGACATAATCCTAAATCAAACATTTACTGGTTTTTATAGTCCTGCTGGACTTATCATTACTGATATTATAAATTAACTGAAAATGTCGACCTGAAAGCAAAGGTCCAAAATTCATGGAGCCCTGATATTGTAAATAGCGAGAGAACTTCATTTTATTATGAATTCCGTCGAGGTGTATATCAGACGATGGGCTAAATATGAAGGGTAAGAATTTGTCAGAATAGATA
>NW_026889759.1:8572500-8937500 GCF_033153115.1 Saccostrea echinata
TCATGGCTGTGACATCTCGCTTCAGCTTTGTCCAGTATCTCTACTAAATTCCATTGTTCCTGCTTTTAGTGGTTTTTTTCAATGACCCAGTAAATAAGAGAAAGGGCTACACTAGATAATCTTGTCGCAATTTAGACAAAACCTTAAAATTGTCTGTCAGCTGTCCTGCATGGGCTATTTTACATGCCATATCTTTGCAGATGCACTGCATGGATATGATCCTCTTGGGTAATCCCTAATGAGCCAGCATTTTCCAAAGTGTCTCTATATAAGTTGATGCAGAGAGGTGAGTTCCATTCTATTATTGATTGTTCTACTACAAGATGCACAAGGTGGTAAATTTAATATGTTCAGCACTTTTAGCTCTGGAAGCCTATCTAATGGTTCCAAAACTTAATATCAACTTCTTCGCTTATTCTCTCCATCCAATGAAGGACCTTGCTTGGTACTGATAGGAGCATGATTTCCCCGGTGGCTACTACGTTCACTGATGTCATCTTTTCTTTGGTACTTTTATAAGGACACCACATTCCATTCACTTGGGTCCTGTTCCTCTTCCTTTATCTTGTTTAAGAGGCTGTATAACATGTCATTTTCTATCCCTGTGTCAACCTTAAAAAGTGTATCTCGTATCTCATCAGACTCTGATGCTTTCCCATTCTAGGACTAACTCAGTAACACATTGGTTTCTCTGCTTTTGATGGTTTATCAGAGATGTTTGGCATATCTGCCTCTGCTTTATGGATATTTGGTTTGCTTCATGACCTGGAATATTCAGAACTTTCGTAAAATGTTCTTGCCATCTCTCCAGATATTCCTCAGTTGTTGTGAGTAGGTTTTCATCTTCATCCTTTTACAAGTGTCTCAGTCACATGGAACTTGCCTGGCAGGTTTTTAGTCCCTCATATCCTTTTCGATGCTGATCTCCACTTCTTGTGCAGTGTATTCCTCCTGTGAATTTGCCTTCTCTGCTCTTGCTTGGCAAATGTTATGCTTGGCTTTTTTGATTCTCACTTCCAGCTTTTGCAGGTCGGCAGTGGAGATACATTCCTTTACTCCTGCTCAGAACTTCCGAACAAGTGTCCAGCCAGATCTTCTTGGTTTGCTGACACTATGTTCTATGTCCAAATTTCCCTTCTGCAGCTCTCGCAGTGGCTGTAACTTATTTGACAGGCTGAGATTAAAGAAAGTCCGTATACCCCTGTACTTAAGCAGACCTATATTGAACCGTGTGAGAGCATTAGTAGTGATAGAGAACTCTTGCTGAAATCACTACAAGATGGTGACTGAATGCCACGTCAGCACCACTCATCACACGTACATCAAGACGTGATCACCTTTACTTTTGACATGCAGATATGGTCGATCTGGTTCTCTGTGAGATGTTCTGGGGATATCCATATGGCTTTCTGTATCCTCTTATGGGAGAAAATGTTGTTTCCTATTATTATCAGGTTCAGGGTGCACAAGTCTACAAAACACTTATGCATTCATCTCTCCCAGACCTGTGTTCTCATTACCCCCTTGATGCCGGTTGTCTCGGAACCTATCTTGGCGTCAAAATCACCCATGAATATCGTGATGTTCTTTGTTTCTCTTTTTTTTTTAGCACCATTTGGAGTTGGCTGTACAAAGTCTTACCTTTTTTCTTTGTCTGCTTCGTTTGAGGCATAGCAGTGCGTGGCATTCAGCTTGATATTCTGTCCCTGGTGGCAACTTGGTTGTGATGATACATGCGTGACAGATTCCAAGCTTCTGATGACATGGTTTGTCTCTGGGGAAATTATAAAGGCACTCTGTCCATATGGTCGGCACCCTCTTTAATATGACCAGAGTACAATAGTGTTTCCTCTTATGGTAAATTCCAGTGGTTTCTCTGCAGTTTCTCTGCAGCCATTTTGTTTCGATTAGTCGAAGCATAGAGATATTATAACTTTGAACTCGTCTGCTAGTTGCGGCTTGGGTTGTTTCCCCATTTTCGTATATTGTTCTGATATTCCAATCACTGGTTTTCCTGGGTGTCTAAGGGAGCTCGACCTTTCACAGTTACTAGTACCTTTTCGACTTTCACCTTACGCCGTCATTTGCCTCCTGTATGAAGGCCGTTTAATTCCCAAAACAGGTTGTTTTCTGTAACTTGTCTGTTTTACAGGCAAGGGGGTTAAACCCTACACAAATTGTTCTTCTATACCCCGGCTTGGGACAGACTTTGGGCTGAAAGCCACTAGCCACTTATAGACAAACTCAGAGGCAGTGTTAGTGCTTAGCTCTAACACATGAAATTGATTTTGATTATCTAGCATACATGTACGGTTGGCCATTGAAAGTTGATAGAACATTTCCGAATAACTTATAAAGATATACATGTAGTTATTTTTCATCAAATTTTATTTAACAAATCCGAGCCCAAGTAATTTGCTTGACACTGTATAAAATACAGTAACAGATAGACTAAAAAGAAAAATAAAGACGTTCATATAGCTATTCATCTGCATTTCTTTGGAACAAACTATCACAAAAATGTTCGAAACTCTAGTTCAGTGGGTATTTTTAAATCTGTGTATCTTACTGAGTATTTTAACAGAGTCAATACTTAAACTAGTTTTCCTTTCCAATTCATTGAGTGTGTCAATTTATGTGTGTATTGTTACAAATTTGATTCTACATGTATATATCAGTCATGTGATTGTACTTTTATATCTTATGTTTAGATTTAATTAATAGCTAATTTTATATGCCTATATATGATTGTAAATATGTGTTGATGCGGGACCACAATGAAAACTAGTTTTATACTAATTGTGTAATCCTGGATAAATAAAGGTTATTATTATTACTGTATTATCATTATTATTACCAACGTGTGCAATTAAAAGTGATACTAAGCGTCAATTGAATATTTTTATTCATTGTATAATGTTAAAACAATCGTTAAAATGCAAATAGTACGTGCTACTACAATAGCAAAGTGATTTTCACTGAAGAAAATACATTTCTATCGTACGATGGTAATTCTTGCTTACCAGACGGTAATGCAAATGATAATTATGCATAGACCTTGGATGTAAACTCTTTTAGAAAAAAAATACGCATACATATGCATGTACGTATATCGCAATTTGGGATGTCTAATAAAAAATGTGTTTTTTTTTTTAATTTTAAAAATGCTTCAAATATTGAACAAGTTTGTGACCTTCCAGTTTGGTGTCACATTACATTAATTATCTTTTTGAAACAAGCATAAATACAGGTGTAACCCCTCTTCCAAGAAAGAGGCCTTCACATGCTTTGACCTTTAAACTAGTTAGTAAAATTTCCTGCATTACTTAAATCATACTCTACAAGCGCGGATCCAGGAATTTTTTCCAGGGGGTGGAGGGGAGGGAGGGGGTCCACTTCAGTCAAAAAAAAAATTCCAATCCAAAAATTTCTTGACAAACAAATAAAAAAATTCCCAAAAGTGAAAAAGACCTATTTTGTGGTGACGATGATGGGGTCCACATTTTCCGGGGGGGGGGGGGGGTCAAAGTCATTTTTTATTTGCTTCAGTACATACTTTTGATAACTCTGCAAATTCCGGGGGGGGAGGGGGGGTCCGGACCCCCGACCCCCCTCTAGATCCGTGCATGCTCTCTTAAGGTCAAGATCTGGTAAATGAAAGGTGCCTACAGATTTCTTAAACTTGAGAAATAAATTCCTTTAATAATGCTTTATTACTTTAGCTTAGTCAAATAAGGTGTTTCGGGGCATAATTTGTAGGTAAACAAGACTAAAAATTGTATTTTAAACTGTTATTTTCAATGAGATATTGAGAAAATCAGTTATGAATATGGGAGTATTTTCCATATCAGACAAAGGAAATGTATCCAGATTGCCTACAGTCTGTCAGAAAACGGTAATGTATATGTTCTTAGCCTCTTCTTTGAAATAATGTTAAATTAAATATAGGTATCGGGATTACTTTTTACATAATTTCAAATTGAATTCCATGAAAATACTTCATTTTCTACACAATTCTATTGGAGACGTAAAATACGGGAAAAAGAGAGTTTAAAATGATTATGACGTCATAATGGACCTAGCACCAAAAAGACAGTCTAAAGTCATTTACTAGATCTTGACCTTAACAATTATTTTATACTTAAATTAACTGAAAGTAAAAATCTGTCTGGACCAATTCCCCCCTTGGGAAAAGAAATTTTGTTATCTCTTAAAAGTTAAATTACATTATATTTAATCATTTAATTGAAATAGGGAAGAATATATTCCCAGTACCCTATTTAATATTTAGGCCCCATAAACATTGCTTTGTAAATTCTCATTCAAAAATTGAAAGGGAAAAAACAAAATAAAACAAACAAACAAAAAAAAAACCCCAAAAACATTAGAATTCTTAAAAATATCTAGATCACATTCATTTTATACAATGGAGATGAAAATCTAAAAGTACTTTGTGTGGCCTAAAGGGCATTCATTATTTTAAAGGATGCCGGAAAAAAACCATATCATTTTTTTTTTATTTCTGTCGCAAGCTTTTGTATTTTATAAAAACTGCACACCACTTGTAAACTTTTATATCTTGCCTGAACCTACATAAATAAAAAAAATCCTTCATTTTTTATTAATTGATAAAATTTTAAATAATTAAAATGATTTTCCTCTCAAATTAGTCTGGTTTCAGGTCTCACGAATAATAGATATACAAATTGTCTAAAGTAACCACGTTAACAAAATAATCCTGAGTCTCAAGTGCGCTTTGTAAAACGACACTGCAAGTACTGTTTCGGAAGAGGTAAATATACATTGATTAGAAAATAAACAAAGTATTTGCAGATTTTCACATTGCAAAATTCATGCAAGGTGCTATCTTCATAGGTGAATATGGAGTGCTTGCCAATAAAAACAATCGAAGAGCTGGACGCATGGACACCAGGTGACCAGATAGACTGTAAAGTTTGCAGCGTTCCATTAGCAGAGAGGAGAGAGAGGTCTAGAACTACTCCCAAAACTTTACTCTGTCATGACATGTGTGGAGGGTACCTCACGGATAGGTTGTCAATACATGCTTTAATAACACATGATCTTATCTGTTATTTGCATTTATCATCATCGAGCGAAATTTGATGTTGCTTTTTTCTTTCTGAATTCACACACATAAGTTTACACTAATTTACTCAATTTATTTAATTGTGAAATAAAGGATTAAATCAATAAGTCATTAATCTCTGTTTATGCTAACCTGAAAAGCTACAATGTATTCATTTTCAGGATGTGATTTAACATTAGTTGAACTTCTCATTACAGTTATTTTGTGTTCTCTTATTATCAATTTTCAGATTTGTGCAAGGGACTGAAGATCCACAACCATACCGCTTTTATCACTGGCAATACATTGACACTTTTATATACTTTAGTCATCACTTTGTCACTGTTCCACCTGTAACATGGATTAATGCAGCTCACAAGCATGGGGTTAAAGTTCTTGGTACATGACTCTTATTAATTATTTTAATTAAACATACTGTCTACATTTTAATTAAACATACATTAACATTCGTACATGTACAGTAACTCTATTATGAAGAACTCACTTATAAGGAAATCTCGGTTATCAGGAACTTTTTATGAATCCCATAAAATACATTTCACTATGTTTCTTACATGGATATAAAGAATCTCAGTTAAAAGAAAGTTATTTTAAGACCCAAGTGACTTCCTTATATCTGAGTTTTACTGTATATGCAAATACATGCATTTTTTGTTAAGGTCTGTCCACTTAAAAATGAAAAGACATTCTGGCTATTTGAGAAAAAAATAACTCACTTTATTGAAAGTTCAGTGCTTTAATGAATATCACATCAGCTGTTTCTGCCAACAATTTGGACATATAAAAACACTCTGTATACAGTCTTGTATAAATGTCATAGGACCTTGTATTGATTGGCAACACCCCCCCCCCCCCCCACACACACACACACACACAAAACAAATAAACAAAACAAAAACAAAAATTCCTTAATTTCAGATTATAAAACTTTTTTTCTCCATAAATAAAATACACAATGGGTGTACAACATTGAAAATCCTAGATATTGTTAGTAAAAATGTTATGAATATTTAAAAAACAAATTGTGAATATGCCAGTTTAAATGTCAGGGTAAAATAGGCTATGCCTGCTGCCCAATCTCTTTCACTTTATGTGAATAAAATTATGTATGCCAGTTTATATGTTCATTTTAGGAACATTCATAACTGAGTGGGATGAGGGTAAGCTCAGAACTCAAAAGCTGTTAGAATCTGAAGATTCCTTTAGAAGGGTTGCCAACAAATTAGTTGAGATTACAAAATACTACAAATTTGATGGATGGCTTATCAACATAGAAAATCCTATTGAGGTATGTACATTATATGATTCTTACATGCAATAAAAGTCTCTGCTTTGTCTGTCTTTTTCCCTGAAACTCTCTCTCTCTCAAAACCTCTCTCTCTCTCTCTCTCTCTCTCTCTCTCTCTCTCTCTCAATGTTTTATACATGTTTAATCTTGTTACAGTCAGACAAGACAGAGAATCTCTGTAATTTTGTGGGCTATTTGACCAGCCAGCTCCACAAAGCAGTGCCATGGTCCCAGGTCATCTGGTATGACAGTGTACTAAATACAGGAAAACTTCTGTGGCAGAATGAACTCAACTGCCAAAACTGGTATTTATATACATGGTTACAAGTAAAATAGTTATATTCCATATTCTTGGACAAATACATCAGAATGTTAATTATTTTATCATCAGCAACAATACTTAACATTTCTCTTTTTAGTTTTTGTTTGAACTTTTTTTGGTAAACCTTTATAAAATAATACCTGGTACACATTTAGTCTCAGCTTCTACATGAGAAACCAGCAACTGTAGATTTCAATTCATGTTAATTACTATTTGAAATTTGTTATTATGAGAAAGAAAATGTAAAAATGAAGACAACAAATTCATTAATATCTAAAAAAGTTTGGGTTTTTTTAATAAATATGCATCACAGTTACTATGGAACTTCATATTTTCAGTATGTATTTTGATGCATGTGATGGAATATTCCTGAACTACAACTGGAAAGATGAGACTCTCCATAACTCTCTGACAATGGCCAGGGGCAAGGGGAGGGATATGGATGTGTATGTGGGGATCGACGTCTTTGGTAGAGGGTGTTTAGGGGGAGGAGGATACAACACTGTGGAGGTAAAACTCATGTTTACTATACCGGATGAATTTGTTTTCAATAAAGGGTGCAACTTTATTTATTTAAAAAAATTGATGAGCAAAAATGTATTTTTGTCCTTTGAATTTGAATTTTATATTCTCCTAATTTAGTGAAAGTTTTCAAAATACAAATGAAATATACACGTGTAAACTGAGCAACTATCAATTTGTATAAAAACTCAATAACATATTCATTTGAAATTCAAGATTTTATGATACAGCTATTTTTGTGTGTGATAATGATTTTTCATATTTTGTAGGCCCTGGCTGCCATTAGGAGATTCAACATGTCTGCTGCAATATTTGCTCAAGGATGGGTTATGGAAACGCAGGAAAAAGAGAAGTTCACAGAAAATGAAAATAGGTTAGTTGTTTAGTGGTTGAATATTTTAATAGAATTCTAGTTTTTCACACATTCCCAAGGCTCGACATTACGCAGCTCTGTTAAGGCTGCATAAAGTGGGCGGAGCCTAATTTATACGGGAAATGTCTACAGTGACATCACACAAATATAGCAATTCCTCAAAACAACAGAAAATGAAATAATTTGCAGTTTTAAACTGCATAAGAGTGATGAACTACATCAAAACTTACCACTGCATTCATTTTTGTCGCTAGTTAAATCCCACACAGCAAGATATAAACAAGTTACTGATCGCAATGCACTTGTCGACATGACGTCATCATGGTAAAATTTGACGCATTATATGTGCAGTGAGAGGCGGATCAAGCTATTTTTCCACAGTGAAAAACGCATTTTATTATTAAACAGAATATAATTTGCAAATCTTAGGTAGACCATTTTTACAAACCTGAAACCTTTGTTTAATGCCATTATTTAAAAACTATCGAGAGAATGTATTGAATTAATTCTACCGTGTTTTTATACAGGGTGTGCATATTTCACTCCGAGGTGCCTCATTAAATCGCCTTTTCGCAAGGGCATACACTTAATAGATCTTGACCATTTTTTGAATATGCATAACGGAAACATTCCTTAACTTGAAAAGTGCTGCTGCTTTCCTGAAATCGAGAGCATTACTAAATAAATAAATAAAATACATGGTAAAGGTCACACATATTTCAACTATAGCCAAATAACTTGAAATTTAAACTAATAAAATGCGGATTCTATTTAAAGCAGCAGCACTTTTCATAAAGTCAAGTTATGTATATACAATTTATTACTGAAATTTTTAATCATAACTAGGGTATGCCCTTGCGATATTGAAATTTGTTTATGACCTACAAACAGTACACATTACATGCATTTATCACGTGACTGTCAAATAACGTGACCAAACCAAATTCCGTACCGAGCGGGGTATACATGTACAATGTTATTTCAATTAAAATTAAAGTCATGTGATAATATAGTAGCTTTACAAAAATTAATTCAGTTTAAAATGGTATGTATTCATGCACGTTTATATTCCGTTGATTTATTCGTAGTACGCCTTAACAGTACTGCGTAACGTTTGTCCACTTGTCCGGTACCAGTGAAAAAAAAAATACGGACAAGTGAATATTACTGGGCACTTGTCCGATTGGACAAGTGCATTTTTATGTAAAGAAGTCTCTAAATATTTAAAAGAACAACTGTTGAAAGTTTACCGGTACTTTAAGACGGAAACAGTACATAAAAACAGAACTTCGATCCCGATATAGATTGCAATGGAGTACACTCGATCGGGATCGAAGTTCACTAATTGCATACTACTGCAAAGGCATGGAACTGACAAAGTCTGAATTCTGTATTATGTGGACAGCATTTATGTAGTCAGGACAGAAAGTCTAGATAAAATTTTGTTTTATGTGTTTGTTGTATTTATAAATAACATCATGCACATGTAATGGACTTTATTTTTAGTTTTCCAGTTGACAGTATTAGATCTTTAATGAAAATTTTTCGGACAAGTGAAGTTGAAGTTCGGACAAGTAAATGTCTTGGTCACTAGTAGGGAAACAAGAGGTCCAAGGGCCTTAACGGTCACCTGAGTATAATACAACAATTTAGAGGATCCATAGAGTATAAAATGAACTGAAAGGTGAAGCTTTGTTGCCCAAGTGTGATCAGGATCAACAAAATAATTAGTCTAGTGTTCATTAACAGTACATAGATTTGGTTCTAATCTGTTCCCCATTTATCACTCTCACCAGACAGTATATAAACAAACTTATAATCAGTGCTTCTCTGCTCTTTTAATTTCTTGTTGAAATCTCTTACATTGGCCTCTCTTGGTCTTTGATGAACATTTAGTAAGACAAGTTATTTTTGTCTCATTTTTATTTATCTGTTACTTACAAGTCTACCTGATCATTAAAACTATATGAAAGTACTTTTTGTATTATACAATAAAAATTCTTGCATAATTTTCTTATTCTATTAACCTTTCAAGTACATTATTTACAGTGATTAATTATCACAAGTAAGTGGCAAAGGGGAATAACTCCTCTCAGTAGAATACAAATTAATAGAGCCCTGACCTGGACCAGAACACTTGATCAAATGGTTCTGATGTTCAAAAATCTGGTAAAAATACCCTTCCTTATTAAAACTTTTACTCTTTTGCCTCAGATATGCCCAGGTGCAGAGAAGATTTTTAAAGCATTAATGCATTTTCACTATATAATAAATAGAGCCCTGCCCTAATATCAGAACCTCTGATCCAGGGGTCATGAAATTCACAATTTTGGAAGAGGCATCCTTGCTTATCATAACCATGTATTTGTTTCAATAATACCCAGGAGTAGAAAAGAAGATTTTCAAAGAAATAAAGCACTTTCACTATATGATCTATATAGCCCCACCCTAGCATCAGAACCCCTGACCCTGGGGCCATGATTTTCACAATTTTGGTAGAGTCACTCTTGCTTATCATAGCTATGTATTTAATTTGTTTCAATAATACCCAGGAGTAGAGAAGAAGATTTTCAAAGAAATAATGCACTTTCACTATATGATCTATATAGCCCCGTCCTAGCATCAGAACCCCGACCCTGGGGCCATGAATTTCACAATTTTGGTAGAGTCACTCTTGCTTATCATAACTTTGTATTCAATTTGTTTCAATAATACTCAGGAGTAGAGAAGAAGATTTTCAAAGAAATAATGCAATTTCACTATATGATCTATATAGTCCCACCATAGCACCAGAACCCCTGACCCTGGGGTCATGAATTTCACAATTTTGGTAGAGTCACCCTTGCTTATCATAACTATGTATTCAATTTGTTTCAATAATACCCAGGAGTAGAGAAGATTTTTTAAGAAATAATGCACTTTCACTATATGATCTATATAGCCCCATCCTAGCACCAGAACCCCTGACCCTGGGGCCATGAATTTCACAATTTTGGTAGAGTCACCCTTGCTTATCATAACTATGTATTCAATTTGTTTCAATAATACCCAGGAGTAGAAAAGAAGATTTTCAAAGAAATAATGCACTTTCACTATATGATCTATATAGCCCCGCCCTAGCACCAGAACCCCTGACCCTGGGGCCATGAATTTCACAATTTTGGTAGAGGGCTCAATGCTTATTACAATCATGCCAACAGTTTGACTGCTTGATGTCCAGGAGTAAAGAAGAAGATTTTTAAAGATTGCATTAATTTTGATGGTTTTGGCCCCACCCCTCAGGCCCCAGGGGGGCAAGGGCCACGAATTTCACAATTTTTGTTCCCCTTCACCCATAGATGCTATATGCCAATATTGGTTGAAATTGGTTTGCTGGTTCCAGAGAAGAAGCTGAAAATGTTCAAAAGTTACGAACAACGAACAACGTACGACGTACGATGACGGACAAAAACGGATAGCAATAGGCCACCTGAGTTTACTCAGGTGACCTAAAAAGTTAATGTGGAGCCCTGATTCCTATCCATGCAAACAATGGATCTGTTACTTTTTTAAGCATTTAAGTAGAAACAAGTTCATAATTCTCCCAATTTTTGTGACACATAAAAAAAAGAAATAAGTGAACTGACTTTGATCTGAATTAACATCCCCTTGATGATGCTTTGGTATATTTAAAGATATTTTATATGAATGATAAAGTTTACAATAACTTCATATCTAATGCAGATTTTGGAGTATGCTGGATTGTCTGCTGCCCGCTAATGAATTTACTAATTTCCCTTTCACTACCTCATTTTGCCAAGGGTTTGGAAAGAAGTACAGTTTACTTGGTGAGGTAAGAAAATATATACGGTATCACATAGTGGAACAGGACATTAGAATGTAAAACACATACTTATTAACTTGCAGACTCAAAGAGTATTTTTTGTAGCAAGTTCATCTGCAAATTAGCTTGAAACCTATGTTTTAAGCTTATTTAATAAGCTTAGATATATTACGGAAAACTTGTATGATGCTGATTTCACTTGTCTGAAGAATTTGTTGCTTTTGTATAAAAAGTTCATAGACAACATATACCTGAAAGAAAATATTTATGGTTGATTTTGAATTGACAGGTCATTCATGAGAAACCTTGGTATAACCTGTCTCTCCAGGAAATTCAGCCTACTTGTACAAACTCCCAGTTTCTCAGGCATCATCTGCAATACCAGCCAGCTATAGACATCTGTACAGATGACCCATTGACAGGGGGAGCCTGTCTAAATCTCAGTGGAAAATTGTCCATTGATGGGCAGCCACTTTTGTTCAGGTATAGATAAAGCTGTAGAGGCATTTAGGGACATACAATTGTAATATGCTTTGACTCTCAAATAGTCAACCCTTTGTGATTAAGAAGCGACTAATTGTCACATTATTTTTAGTAGTAGTATTTTGTTATTTGTTTTATTTTTCGAAAGAAAGTGTAATCTTGAAAATATTTTTTTTTTCCAAAAAACATTCTTATCAGAATGAAAAGTCATTTATTTTCCAGTTTTGGCAAGTAACTTCCTATAATCATCACCAGAACAAATCACCTTAATATCAAATTTTCAAATAAATATGGATCAGTCTTGTAGATTATGTTGCAGTTTTGGCAAGTAACTTCCTATAATCATCACCAGAACAAATCACCTTAATATCAAATTTTCAAATAAACATGGATCAGTCTTGTAGATTATGTTGCAAAGGGAGATAAATGTTGATATTAAAAAAAGGGATAAAGAAATTTTTTAGAAATATATTCATGCATAATTTCTTCCAAGTCATTCTAATGACAGATTGAGACCAGCTTCTTTATGAAATTGTATATATTACCTTCCACTGGATTTTCAGATTATTTGATACATCTATCACTCTGCCTCAAGAAGATGTCATTGTGTCTTACACCTACAAAATGAGTAGCACCACAACCTGTGATTTGTTCCTACAACTGGAGGTCCAGGAAAATAATGGATCTAGTCAGCTGTGGATATTGCGAGAAGAGAAAACATCTCAGGTCCCACAGAATATGACAGTATATAATTGCCTGTCTGATGCTGAAGTTTTGGAATTGCTCCCTAATATAAAAGCATCACCAAGCAATGGCTGGATTACAAGGTATTTGAAATTTTCAAGATAAAATTCAATGCATCAAAATTCCAGTTCATAAATAACATAGCTTAAGAGTAGATATTATTTGATTTTAGGTATTATAGTATCAAATCAAAGGGGGGTTCAGCAATCAAATCCATCAGCTTTGGGTTGCAGTCCACAGGATCCCTTGACAAACAGTCAGTTCAAATAGGCCATTTACAGGTAAAACTTTTGCTTATCTACATACTGGTACATGTATATTAAAATGAGAGCAATGCTTATATAATCTTATTACATCCCCATAACAAAACTGGAGGGGGAAGGGATTTGAATAAAAGTTTCTGTCCATCAGACTAGCTGTCTAATATGTATAAGCAAGATTAAGCTCCAGGTTTAGGTCACTTTCAGACTACTCTCAAGAGGTATCCAAATCAAACTTGCAGACTGGTACAGCTGTCATGGTTACCCAAAATAACCGAAAAATGGCTGTCCAAGTTGTTTGGTTTGGTTTAGGTTCTAATTTTCCAGATTTCGGTTCGGGCCTGGTTTATTCTAATAAGAATCTGTTCAATACAAAAAATGGCATTGAAATCAAAGGAATGATGACGATAACAATGATATTAAACATCACAAATAAAATCTACTTCATTCTATGACAAAACACTTGTCATGAAAGGATTAGATACATGTAATTATCAAAACGAGCAGGAATTGTCAGGTTGTGGCTAATAGTAGGCCAAGTAGTTCTACACACCGATATCTAAACGTTAACATGGTTAAAACTTGTTTTCAATGTAAATTTAATGTAACAAAAAATTTTCAAGTCAAATTCATGAAATTCAGGTTTAAAATAGATGTAAATAACCTAACCAAAAAACCTGAAACAACCAAAAATTTACAGAACTGCCCGACCCGAAAAATGTTGGAACCATGACAGCCCTACAGACAGGTGTATCTGTGGATACTTAATGAGCTGCATACATTACTTGTATCATTGCATGGGTTTCATTTCATTTTGACATCTCTAAGTTAACACTGCTTTTCAAGTTGACATGTACTTCTTTCCACAGATTGTTGCACTGAAAGATCTTCAGTCACTTCCAACAAATAAGGACATAGAGCAAGTTCAATGGGAGACCTTGGAGGAAGGAAAATGTCAGATTTCCTGGCAATTTCCACAAGACAATGCTGTTACTTATTATGATGTGTACTCAACTTCAGAGGGCAGCAAAAGTTTACTAGGACAGAGCAAAGTGAAATGTTTTTATACTGACTTGAAGAACAAAGGACATTTGTCTCTACAGCCAATTTTCTTTTCTTCAATCCCAGGAAAGACAACATCCTGTTAGCTGGCTAGCCCAGTTACATTGTCATGACTAGCTAAATTAGCTACATTTTTGTGTGATCCTTATTACAATATATCTGATTTTCCACTAAAACTGACTGAATAAAAAAAAAATAAAAAGTATTGAAAATAATTTATTTTCTTTTTGTACATAAAATGAAAATTATGTACACAATTAAAATATGTTTTCATGTAAAATTTACATAGTTTTCACATGTCTATTATTAACATGATTCTTGTTTCTGCAACTTCCAAATTAATGAAGTCAAAATTAAAAATGCAGAGATTATTCATCTTGAATTTCTGTATTTGCATTCTGTATGAGTCATTCCCTTTGAATTTCATTGATGAAAATGTGTATCAATCAGCAAAAATTCAGCAATTTTGAAAATTTCTCATTTCAAATATTGACTTAAATTAATAAAATGCAACAGAAGTAAAAAAGCACTATAACTTTCAAGTTTTCACTCAAGGCAATAACATGTACATAGCAGTACATTCAATTATGGAATGAATATATGATTTGATACATGTAATTAAAATAACATATACCTGTACTTCTTTTTAAAAATGATAAAGCTTCTCTCATGATACAATCAATATAATACCGAAGACTGATAAAAAAAAAACCCTGAACTCTGCATGCTTCCTCTATGCCTTGAATAAGATGTTCCCAGTAAAAGTTTTTGTTTTGCAGGTAACACAAAAATAAAGCTACATATACATGTATAATGTATAAAAACTTTTTCTTAATTTTTTTTGGGGGGGGGGGGGGGCAATAGTGGTGTGTTTTATGGACCAACTGTAAGCTAAATATGCAATAATTTTTGCAGAGTGTGTACACATATAATTTTTGCAAATTGTGTACACTAAGTTTGCGTACATGTGTGCTTGGGGGGGGGGGGGTTGCTTAATACATCTTTATAGGTTTACTAGAGTTAGAATATTTCAAGTCTAAATAATGCTTTCAATATATTATATATACAATACACGAATGAATTCAAACAGGGCTAGCAATGTTACCAAATAACCATTATTGCAATCTGATTCAGCATTATAAATAAGCAATACTAGGCATAAAATACATATACACTGTACTACATGATAACAAAATATGGAATGCACAACAATGGAATACTTAGTAACATGAACAATAACGTATATTGGTCTAAAAATAGATATTAGCATTTGCAACAAGTGTGGAAAGGGCTGAAAATTGGGGGAAGGAAGGATGAAACATATGCACTGTTTTGCACAGCTTTGATTCATTTATTTTTACACTAGAATACACATATATTTGTTTAAGAAGTTCAGTGATTTTTTTAGTTTAATCTACATAAATATTCCAGAAAAAAAAATCAAAATCCAGAATATTTGGTGATTTTTCCTAAAAATAAATTGTGAAGCTTTCAGCTTTGACAGATACTTGAAATATAGCAAGGACTCTGATCCAGGAAGTCCCTATATCATGTAAATTGTCAGTTTTTACTGCATGCACAGAGTACTTAAAATCTGCACTTAAACACTTCTGCATCTTCAAAAATCATCTCAGACATTTTACAAATACATGCATCTTTAACAACATAAGATCAAATGCATCATTATGCCATTTTTTTTAACTTATTTTTTTCTTCATTGTTTAATATATGCTGCCTGTGTATATATACAATTAATACCTGCAGACCAAGCAGAGGTTAATTTTCTTTCCATACTGGAGTCCATTTTCACTGTCTTAATTGTACATAAAAAATAAATGAAGTAAAGCTCAAATACAGTCAGAAAAATCAATATAGGCTTTACACCTGTACAGTGTTCAATAGTTACTAGGAAATCATTAATCTTTGTAGGGGTTTCATTTTTGCTGTTTTCATGGTATAAAGAGAACCCGAATTCATGTGCCCCATGAAATGTTAAATTTCAAATAAGCCTACACACTACCTCAGCATTTCCTCAACCATGAAATCAAATCTCCATAACCAATATTTTTTCCTCAAGCCACAAAAATTTGACCCCTCGAAAACATGTCATTTTACAGTATAAACATTAATGGTCAACCCTTAAGAATTGTAACAAAACATTAGTTTACTCATTTCTGAAACCCTGTTCCCATGATGGCATATTTATATTTGACCATAGAATTTGAGTTTTATCATTAAAGATGCATTTTTAGTAAAAAAAAAAAAAATGTAATTTCTAAAAAAATCTTTATATACCTGTTTCTCTCATACTTGTTCAAAAGGTTGTGTACAGAAAAACAGAAAGACCAAAAAAAAAAAAAACAGGCATAAAGAACTTTGAATGTTTCAGATATTCTAAATATGCAACACTTTTCTTCTTTCATTGAACAACCCTTATGTCATTGCACTAACATACATTCTCTGAATTAGTACATGTAATGTGTATTAATAACAAAAAAAATCATAACATTATCCTTGCGTCATTCCAAACAAAGTTGAAAAAAAAAATCCGGAGAAATATTACAACGGTCACTACACACACACACACCAACCAGAATTGCACCATTGGTTATCACTCAATGTCACATAGACAAATCATCCCAGCATCAAGAGCTGTCACGTCCTTAGTACAGACAATCTAAAGGACTCTGACCTCTTTGGCACCAAAAGACTGGCCACTGAAAAATAAAATTGAATTGATTATCAGCATCGTTTCCATATTTGGAGAGATGCAAAACGTGGAGAATCAGACTGCAGTAATAGATTTTATTGAAATGAAAGCAAAAAAAATTTAATATATTCAATCAATGCAAAAAACATAAGGGAAGTATTTTTTCTGTCAAGCTATATTATTTACTTTTTCTTTATTTCCGTTACTCCTGTTCCAGGTTTTCACTAATTAAAAGCTTAAATTTACACAAATCCCGTAAGATGCATGTGTATATACCCATGAATAAGGGAGAGGAGCTCGTATGTCAAAACAACTTTTTCAACAATCCATTGTATAATATGTGTAAAATTTACTTTTAAGTAAAACACTTATAATGAACTGTCACGGACTAAAGATTTTGATTTGTTTATAATTCTTTATATCCAGTAACTTCATAATATGCTTATTAACTACAGTGAAAGAAAGACACTTTGCTGGCGTGAATTTATTATAAGCATTTTTCTTGTAACAAAGTCTCCAACTAAATGAATGTTCCGGTAATGTGTATCCCTAGGTGCACATCCATGCAAGTTTGGTTTGGTTGGACTTTATTTCTTGGGAATGGATCGTATAAAAACTTTGTTTCTTTCACCTGGAAAATGTAGGTCAGATCACACAGGTTGGTAAGATGCTGTGTACAAAGAATGGCTGGTAAATGTGAATCTCTAGATGCATCATCAAAGCAAGTTTGGTCCACATAGGATTTATAGTTACTTCTGAATAGACCTGATCTGAAAACTTTAATTTGGTCACTCATCTGGAAATGTAGTCAGACACAACACCTATTAAATGCAATTTAAGCAAATCTGGTAGGATGCATCCCTAGGGGCATCACTGCAAGTTGGTCAGCATAGGGCTTATTGTTACTAGGAAATGAACGTGCTCCAAATACATGTACTTTAACCTGGTCACTCATCCAGAAAATGGAGGTCAGATCAAGCATCCAAAGAAAGTCAAGTAGATGCATCATTCATGCAAGTTTAGATCACAAAAGGGCTTTAGTTACTTGAAGGATGTTTGTTACTATGCATCAAGAGATGCATTATCCATGCAAGTTTGGTCTCCAAAGGAATTACAGTTACTTGAGAATGGACCTACTCCAAAAACTTGAACACAGTCAATCATCTAGAAAATGGAGGGCAGATACAGATCAGAAGCATGACTAATAATTTGTGAGTGTATCCCTAGATACTTCATCCATACTAGTTTGGTCCAGATAGGGCTTATAGTTATTAAGGAATGGACCTGCTCAGATCCAGCATCCAAAGGAAGTCTGGATAAGCTCATCTCAGCCTTGTTGAGCTGAACTAAAAATGAATTCTACCGCAGATGCAGTTTGCATACCTACATGCTTGTTTGCTGCAAGACTAAGATAACATTAGTTTTTTTAGAACTGCATGAAATATGGAGATAATGAACAGTATTCAGGCTCAAAGTCCATTTAAACAATACAATTCGGGAGCAGAGCAAATTATGGACCTCCAAAAACATCAGAGGTGGGATCAGGTGCCATGGAGCAGTGAGTATCCCCTGCCCACCGGTCACACCTGCTGTGTGCTCCATGTCATGATCGGGAAAAAGAGAAAAACATGTTGACAATTCAGTATGTAAATAATGGCCTAACAATTAGTATGAAAATTGTAATTCAGTATTTGAGTTAATGATAGGTTGTATTTGCTAACAAGGTTATTGTATTCACCATAAAACTTGCGAAATGATGACTTCAAACAAGACTGTTTATATCCTTGTTTCATCAACTTGTTTGTCAATAGCTTGCCTCATTCTAGAAATTGTACATACATAGAGCATGCTCTTGTGTATCAAATCAACTGAGAGAAAAAAAACCCATATGCAGGTGATAAGGGTATATTGCAAGATAAGGGAAGCTGACGACTGAAAAATTGAAGTCATCATGTTTATCATAAAGCCTTGTTGTTAGGCTACCATTAAAGTCTTTTTCTGGTAAAATATTCAAAAATGAAACATATGTGTTAGATTCTGTGGTATTTTTTATTTCAAGCTCACTGGGATATATCAAGTTGACATATGAATGGAAGTAACTATTGTTAATTGATAAGATGTCGTTGATATATCTAAATGTCGAGTTGAAGACCACTGCAAGTGTTTTCTTCTTCTCATGTTGAAGTTTTTGAATTAATTCTGCTTCATATAAATACAAAAATAGGTCTGCTAATAAGGGGGGGGGGGTGCAATTGGTATCCATGGGAATTCAAACAGATTGTTGGATGACCTGATCTCCAAAAACTACACAGATATTGTCAATCAGAAACTCAAGCATCTTTTTAATATCAACTTCAGAGTACTTGTGTGTACAATAAAAAAGTTTTTTGAAAAATAGTTTTGCAAATGACCAATAACAAGGTAAATATATTTACGAGTTCCATTTTTATTGAAAAAGCAGCTGTCTATGATGTCAAAAAAGCATTAAGTTTTAATGGTTTTGGACCCATCTAGATACCCAAGTGACTCAGGTGACCTAAAAATGAATGAAATTCTGCCAAATAAATGAAGGGCTGGATAAACAGTATACTAATTCACTATCAAAATTCCCTTGTTCATAAAAACTAGTGACATAACCCTGATAATGATAAAGATCATTATACATAATTTGATTTGCCTCGATCTAGTTCCCCTATATCTGAAATATAGCAGACATTCAGTACAAATTTCATGTACATTCTGGGTCAATATATATGTATAAAAATACTTCATGCATAATTTCATGGTAAAAATGTAATTTTTGATCATAATTGTCTTTAATACCAGTATAAGATGAACTCACTTCAATAATGCATTGATACTTCTCAGAAGTTTAGTGTAACTTAATAAACAAAGTACATTAACCTCATAATGGTGAGAATATATATATGCAAGTACACAAATAAGCTTTATATGTGATTGCGGTGGTGTAAGAGACAGAAGCAAGAATTAGCAACATACTACAAATGGTATATGTATTACCACATATATTTTAACTTTGTTCAAAATGATAAGTGCGCATAGAGGCATACCGTTGTGTAAAATTACCTCACAATACTGGCACTGTTACATTTTTTATGCATTTAAAACAATAGTATTCAAATAAAGAGGTTATAGAAACAGTGGTTGCTTTGCACAGAGAAAAACAAGGATAAATATGATGAATCTATTGGAGTGACTGTGGAATATTGTTATTCATTGTTTTCAAAAACTGGTGCATTTGAATGTTTTAAAACGTTATTTCCATCCATTGAAACAAACTTTTAGTCATACTTTGCATAAACTAAGATACGAAATTTCCATGTTAGTTTTTCTTTTCAGTCTGTGCTTTGTGATTTGAAAGCTAGCTAAAACTAAAAAACAACTTGCCATATGATTGACTTAAGGATGTCCATGCATGAGGTTACATCATGGCACATGGGAAATTATTATTCTTTATTTAACATATACTCAACAAAGTATAGTTTATGACAAGAAGTATGATGCAAAATGATTTTGCCTTTTTGAAGTTCCTTAGAATATTTTCAAGATGTGACAGAAAAATATGTTAAAGTAACAATGTATTGTCAGTACTGAAACTTTGGTTATTTACCCATACAATTTCACAGCGAGAATGAATGATATTGCATATGCTGCATTAAGCAATTACGACTTATTGTGATTTAGTTATATAGTAACATAAGGGAGATGTTATTATACAAGAGGTCATACCTTTATTTACGATAGATCTGAGTGTCTGAAAAATTAGGTCTTGTTCTATTACTTTGTTGATAGTCCGTAACACTAAGCCATGCTTCTGTACATTAGAGTATGTACCAAGGAAATAAAATTAATATTTTGGATAATCTAAATATTTACAATAATATTGCTCTATGTAATAATAAAACAAATAAGTATGTAAATATAAGTCTGAAAGACAGGTTAAATTCTGATTGAATGTACTATATTAAAAATAAATGTAACACATATGAAATTGATATATTTAGATATTATAATAATATGTCTGCATATACATATAAAATTGTGTCTCTCACAATTTTTTCCTGAAATGAACTAAAAATCCTAACCATCACAGAGAATAAAACTTTAAATCAAGGTATATTCTTCATTTTAATCTTAAAAGTTTTAGACTTCAGATTTACTGAATGGCACTAAATCGTTGTTTTGATAATTTATAACATATTTATTTATCTCAACCAATCTGAATAAAATCAGATCCTCGTTGCTCCTTTTTAACGATATGTTGAAAGCAACATATTGTTAAAAAAGGAGCAATAAGATTCTCATTTTAATCACACTGTTATCTTATTAACATGTTTTAAAGAAAAACACTGTATACTTTTCAAGTGATAATTCATACACTAGCATGACTTGGAGTCCCAAAAATCCATGTAATGTGTACGCAATGTAAGGCGCAGCAAATTACGGCAATTCATGTAAGTACATGTAATTGTGCTTTAAAATAGAGCTAAATGGAAGAAAAACATGTAAATAAAAAAAAAAATTAGTAAATGATCAGCAATTCATTGAAAATATTACTGATTAATGTAGAGTCATTAGTAGTCCCGGCAAAATGGAATAATGCATTTTTTTTTAAATTAAGCATTTTCTTATCTGTCAGATAGCAAAAAAGAGTCTCAATTAAGCTTCGGGAACTAAACTTGCTTGAAATCATACAATACTACTAAATACTATAAAATCTGAAAAACTACCACACACTGAAAAAAAAAAAACTTTTCTACACTAAAGCCTTACATCTGCAGTAATTAAATATACATACATCGATTGTCCTGTGGTGTCATGGGCAGCTCTGTAACTCGTTGTAATGCACAAATCCATTGATTCATATCCTCGCGAGTCTCAGCACTGAGAATAAAGTCTCGTTCTGGAGTGTGGAGGGTAAACACGTAGCCCTGGGTATTACAGTTATCACTGCAGCCCATGCTCACTGAAAAATCCCCATCTCGATGCCCAATAAACACTTCTCCTTTTGGATAAGGATGCTGGAAAGAAATGTATTGAATAATAGATTTGTTCCTTATAGTGCCACTACTCGCAAAATTTAAGCTCTTTCTCTTTTTAAGTTAGGATTGTTATCAAGAAAAAATGCAAAATTAAGGAACTGCACCTTTTTAAGTGATCCTATTTTACTTATAGCATACATGCAATACTAGATATTTATACATATGGTCCATAACTTCATGATCAGATACTTCATTGTTTTCTTTCTTCCCTGCATTCATTTAATGTACATAGACATACTTTTTTCCCCATGGAACTAGTTTATGCTATGTAGACGGTCACAATTTTTTGCGGAAATTTGTCACTGTGTACTTAAAATGCATTAAGGACATGTAATAACAATCCAAGAAATCGGCATAATTTTCTACCCATGGATTGTACAGAAATTGTGATTCTGCAGAAATATGACTCTGTGGAAAAAAGTAAGTGTACAATATGTACTTCAGATTTAACTGCAGTTTGACTAATGATCAATTTCTAAAAAAAATAATTCCTTCTGCTTCTTTGTTGATGAATATATTACCAGAGGTTCTTCTAGATACATCAGTTTCCTTTTATCCAGTGTAAAAAATCTTTTTTTGAAAGGTTCATTTCTGGGACCCATTTTCTTTAACCAGCCCTCTAGAATAAAATCTCTAGTGAGTTCTTCTGCTAACTGAAAAATAAAGTAAGATATTAAATCTATTTTCAAAAGCCAATACACCGTTATGTAAGAGTGATATTCAAAGTCATGTAGATGGATGCATTAACTTTAAACTGTGTAAGAAAGAAATTAAAATCTACAATATATTTTTTCTGTCTAGAAATGTAAATATTTGTTTGGCAAGCAGGGTTTCATATACATGTACATGTACATGTACATGTAACTTTGGAACCATGCAGCTGGTTACTGCATCCATGGTTAACACTTTTGTAGGGTATTTACCCCTCGATCAGAAAACAACTCAACATTTTCAAAATGTAATAGTTCAGTGTAACAATTAAAACACATTTAATGCGACATTTTTCATCTGTTAATACTTGTATAAAAAATCCATAAAAATGAACCAATTTTAAAAATCTTCATTCGAATCTCACTCATGTCAGTTCCATATGCATAAGTTTTAGTTATCTATTCTTGAGTTTTTACACATGCAGTATTATTTTTATTTTTGTACAAACTGTATACCTGAAATTATAAAATTTCCAAAAATGTTAATTGCTTAAATGCATTCCTGTGCTAGAAACCCACTTTTCATGAAATATTCTAAGAGTTCTTTACCCCTCAGGAGCCCCTTCTCTCAAAATAAGTAGTTATTTATAAAGATACTTACATCTGCCTCCTCCCTGTCAGGGAAAGCCACTTTCTTCCTCTCTAGTTTGGCGGATCGGATAGCATTATACCAATCAACAGCATCCTGTTAACATATGGTAATATTATAAAAGGTACCAACAACATTCAAAAATACCTTTCCTATAAAAAAAACTAAATCTTTAATCCTTATACAGTCAAGAGAAAGTGGATTTTTTGGAGGGCTATCCCCCCCCCCCCCCCCCCCCCCCCGGTTTTGAAACCATTGCTCAAAGATAGTGACATTTTCAGCAACATCCTAAACAAGATAAGTCATCCAGATTCTTATTCTATCAAATACCAGTAACAAAGTTCAAATGCATAGACCTACAAAAATCTGGAATAACAAAGATTTCTTGTACAAAGTCAAAATCAGTTACCTTAGGGTCATCTGTATATACAAACAAGTTCCTTGTAGACCCTTTGGCAAAATAAGTGATCTGCATGCCATTAGGGTTACCAATTTTATCTGGGACAAAAACTATATTAATGTCATCTAGATTGATCTCTGCTTTTGGTTTCTCATCCTTTTTACTCTGAAAAAAAAAAGATCGAATAAAAATTTGTAAATTAATTAAATTCTTATCTCATATCAACTCATGTTAAGAATTTCAAATTACTGTGTACAATGAATAATTATACATATCTTGGAACTGAAAAGCAAGGTAACGTCATCGATAATGACTCACCCTTAATTTTTTGTTTTTTTATTTCTCCTTACTTTTTTTTTTTTTTGAACAATTTCTGGTTAGTAAAGTAATACATGTAAATTTTACTACTGTAACATTACTCCAACAATCTTAGGAAGCTGTCAGGAAGATATTATTTTAATTTAATCTACATGGGAAAATGAAACCCTCAAGAAGGATGTCCTTGATTGTTATGATAATTTTAGTATCAAAGCCATGTGCCTGACATGAATAATGTGATGTAATCTTTTAATTATTTAATAAGGAAGCTATTGGTCTTTTTCAACAGTGTACTTAATGTCTTAAAAAAAAAACAGTATTATATCATTGCAAAATCAGTAGTAACTTGAAGACTGCAATTTCCTTGGACAAAAATGAACAGAATAAAAAAGATAAATTACATGTCTATTTAAAATGCACAGTGTTATTTCTTTACTAGAAAAGAAAATAATACATGAGAAAAGTCAACTTTCTTGAAACTTTTTTTCATAAATGAAATGAAATGACAATGTATAAATGTACTAGACTGCTGCGTTTTTCTTATCCCTGATCCGCTGCATTCTGAGAAAGTTTCACTTCCTTATGATCAAATTTATAATATTTCCTTATATTCTGCGCTAAGAGCGCTAGAAATCAGTCTATAATGTGACAACCAAGTAAATGTCAAAAGTAACATCAAGATTTCTTTCTGTGTTTTTGGACTGGATGCAGGGTCTTTAAGATTAGGGAAATGACCACCAAAACTAAAAAACTGACCAGTCAGCGAGGGCCCTTCTACGGGATGTGCATCTATGATGGTGAAAATGGAGGAATATATAACTTATCAATAAAGAAGAATTAAAAAGAAAATTTAAAAATATATAAGAATTAAAACAAGTACTGTACTATGAAAATGTAAAGAGTAAAGATATCTGCTGTATAACAGAATAATTTTATTATCCAACTAATGTTAAAAAAAATTTAATAGTCCATAAATGATGTATTTACATAAGGCAATTATGAAAAGATAGTTTTGATTAAATGTGTATTTGAACCAGAATAAAGAATGCATTATATTAAATGCCACCTTCATCAAAACCAAAAATTACTTGCAGACAGAGGTGTTCATTCATAATCTTAATGTAACAGATAAAGATTAGGCTCTAGATCTTCTGCAGCAGACATTATTTTTAATCCTCAGGTACTCAAAGGTAAAATGTATGAGAAAGTGTAACTTGATACAGGTAAAATTAAAAATATTGATGAAGAGTGTGAAACAACTACTGTAATTATGAAATTTAAAGACATTTCCTAAAAAAACAGAATGATATTTTTATCCAACTGCCTGTAATAAATAAACAGTATCCCCGCAGTGCATTCGCAAAAAGCAGTCAAAATCATCACTTTAGTTATACATATTTTTTACAATTCCTTAAAAATAACATTTATAAAAATGTATTTGAACCAGAATGAAGTGAGCATTTTATAAAATGCCAGCCTTTCATGAATGCAAACATTGTCCAGGTCTGACCTTTCAAACCAAAAATCACTAGCAGAGAGATGCTTCTTAATGTGACAGATAAAAATTAGGCTTTTGATTTTCCACAGCAGGCAAAATAAATAATTTATCCCTGCATGGGGATTTACTGCAGCTTTTGAAAGTTGATGGTAGGAAAAATTATTTCTCTTTACCAATTCATTCTTACATAAAGAATGGCATTTATCCCTCTACTCCAGCTCTTAATTGGATGACATACAGAAATCAAACTTGATATCAAAATATGCCATGCCCATAGTAAAAACATACCAAATCTGAACTGAATAATCTTTAAAAAAGTTATTAGGAAAAAGCAGAAAAATTGAGGATGAACAGAATGAAAAAGGGACAGACAGACAGAGTGATCACTATAAGGCACCTGCAATTTCTTGCAAGGCACAACTAGAAATACATTGTATGTCCATAGGACATGAATGCCCTGTCTAGGATTCAATAGTAATGCAACATGAAGATTCGTATTAGTGTTAAAGTTGAATGAAAATATCTTGAATTTTCTTTAAAACTGAGATTTGTCACAATAAATCGCATCTATCTTTCAATAATTTTGAAGTAAAGAGGTGAATTTATCCATTTGAAGAGCCTGCTTAGAATTATTTCCAATAGTTAATTTGCCAATTATAAAATTTGAAGAGGCAATTTCTGATCATTGAAATGAGAGTAAATCACCTCCTTATTGAAAACACTGAATAATAAAGTCAAAGGTCACTCAGAAGGTCAAGTTGAAAAATTTGGACACAGATGATAAATTCTCATCATATTATATCATTCTCATCATATCATCCATATGTATCAGTATATGTGTTTAGATAAAGTTATCCTGAATAGTTTCTTTGAAACTGAGCTAAATGCAAATTTAGGAAAGGTAAGGTCAAGGTCAAAGGGAAGGTTAAGATAAAAAAAATCTTGATGCAGTTCAGTAGCACTCACCAAAATTTATCACCATATGAAGTTTGATAAAAAAAAAAACTCTATTTGTTTCTTCAAATGAGCTAAACACGAATTAGAAAAAAGTGAGGTAATGGTCAAAAGGAAAGTCAAATTCAATTTTTTCAAGCAGTTGAATAGCTCTCACTAATATATATCAGCATATGAAGTTTGATAAAAATATCTTGAATAGTTTCTTTGAAACTGGGCTAAACACAAATTTAAGAGAGTGATGTCAAGGTCAAGGGAAAGGTCAAAGTCAATAAATGTTGATGCAGTTGAATAGCTCTCATCAATTTGTATCAGCGTATGAAGTTTGATAAAAAAAAATCTCTGTTTGTTAATTTCTTCAAAAGTGAGCTAAAAACAAACTAAAGAAAAGTGAGGTCAAGGTCAAAAGGAAAGTCAAATTCAATTTTTCTCAAGCAGTTGAAAAGCTCTCACTAATATGTATCAGCATATGAAGTTTGATAAAAATATCTTGAGTAGCTTCTTTGAAATTGAGCTAAATACAAAGAATGAGGGTGCTTTTGATTGGCATTCGGCAGGAATCTGGGCGCACTTGAAAAGTGAAAATTTCATTGATCTGTCACATGAAATTTTAGCATTCTTTTGATATATTTGGTTCCTGTGAAATAGGAAAGGGAAATATTTTCCCGATATTGTATTCTGATTTCCTAAAAAAGAACTCGAAAATTGGCTAGATGGGTCATTTGGTACAAAATGTTAGATTTTGAAACACGTTTTTCTAAAAATTTGCTATCTCTGGGTTATCTCTCCATGATTTTATAAGCTATTTGTGTGCATTTTAATTCAAAGAAACTAACAAACATTTGTCAAAAATGGAGAGAAGACCCAGAGACAATAAAAAATGTACTTTTTCTAAAAAAAATTCCAATGTGTAAATGCGGTGCTTCATTGTCGCTTTAAAAACCACAAAGTGTGTGGAGCGGTGATAGCTTAGTAGTATGCGTTACCCGTCTAGTGCACTAATAAAGAAATATTTTTGGTTCGATCCTCGCATGGAGCGTTAACATTTTTTTAGTACAAACAATCAATTCTTTTGTCAGTTTAATTTTATGTACTGATTTATTTTCAAATAGATAAATTCTGGTTCTGTTGCACTGAAAGCTAAAGCAATTCTTCCAACCTACTTATACTTTAATATATACATGTAATTGCATTTAACTTATATACCCGATAGGTGTTTCTTGTTTATGTGAAGCGTTACTAAATTTTACATGTAGTATTTATTAAGATAAGCAGACTGATATATTAAATTCGACAAAGTATTTCAAACATGTAAAATGTAACATTTTTCCCATGTGCGTAACTTTGTAAAGTGTGCCCAGCTGTGGTCAGTCGACCAAATCGTAGACATTTAAACTATAAATGTTTCGTACGCCTTATTCCTGCAGATCACACGCCAAACACTCCCATCTTCTTTAAGAAAAGTGAGGTCAAGGTCAAAAGAAAGGTAAAAAAAAAATGTTGATGCAGTTGAATAGCTCTTACCAATATGTATCAGGATACAAGGTATGATAAAAATATCTTGAATATTGAAACTGAGCTAAAAGCAAAGTTTGATGGATGGACAGAAAGATAGAAGACAGACATGACAAACACCATATAAAAATCCTTAAATCAGATAATATAGGAAAAATATTTTAAATTGTTGCTTCACTTTCAATGCAACAAAGTAAAGGTATTTAATGCATGTACATGTATTTTTAAAGAAGTTGAAGTTACAATAATTTTTAAGATCCCTGTGTTTAATGAATCGATAAACTATAAATGTATTATATCTAGCGTGTGCAATATTTGGTGGATATAGATTCTTGAACACATTAGCGTAAGTTTTAATTTAGTGCATTTTTAACTTCTTATTAATGTGAATATGTGCAAGACATTTGGCCTTGTACTTGAATTAGCAGAAGTTGCTTTCTGCTAAAGGCACTAAAAAGAATAAACAGACTAATGTAATACATATACAGTAAAAATATTAAAATAGATAGACAAAACATTCAATTTTTACTTACTACTAGATGACGTATACACCCTAAAACACACTTACATTTTCCTTTGCAAAGTAAGACAATGTATTGTTTTCCCTGGATAGAATAAATTTCCTCTTCTGAAATTTCCGATCATCTCTTCCTTTTTTCCACATGATGCCCTCTTTCAATGGACAGTTGTATCCAGTGGGAACATCTGGTGTTTTGAATTCTAACCTACTGTATTTGGCTTTGATGAATTCTGATTTTAATACTCTACAAATAAGAAAATATGTTATAACAGCATTCATCATGCTCACTTTTTTTTTATGTAACACTGACTGTGTTTTAAATACAACCACCTCAAATATACTGAGAATCTTTAAATTTTCTTTTAAATTTACACTCATTTTTCACACTTCTGAAACTTGTATTATTTAGAACCATGATATTTTTTTCCCTCTGACTCAGTGCAAGTCAGCATACTAGTAACTACTGATACGGTATGAATCAATTCCTTAGTCCTTACAACCCAGATACAAAAGGATGTTAAAATACTCACTCCACATCGTTATGATGTGGCTTTCTGTAATAGGGAGGAATGAACTTTTCATACTCTTCATTCACTATTGTATTTCCCTTCTCTGACATCACCTGCAAATCCAATCAAAGTACTAAAAGTACTCCATGATGGAGGTTCTACATATTTTAACTAAATTTAACACATTGAATATAACTATAATGTGATATACATTATTTGTGATATTAAATGATCTTTTACCTAACACTGTGAATGTTAAACTAGCATACCAAACATTGAAGAAATCAAAGGTATAAAATATTCTGCAGTCTTCTTCTAGTGTGTAAAATACAGGAACAAATTAATGATATCTAAAAAGCTACAATTTTAAAAGCTATTCCTTTGATTAAAATGGGCACATAATCAATATCAATGCATCAAAATTTCAAAATTAATCTGTCTATAAAAGCAATTTTACTCTGTATATACTTTTATGAATAAAGCATATTCAGCAAATATTCACCTAAAAGAAAAATCTTGATACAAATGTTCTGTTTAAGTTTTATAGATATCCTTATGTTTAAAAGATGTGCACAAATCTGCTTAAATAAATACGGTTATCTGCTCTAATATTATTCTGTATGAATACAGCTGGCATTATTTATATTTCTCTACATACCCGGAGTTTAGCACTATCTAGTATCTGTAACCAGAAGTATCTGACAAGACTTTAGCTCTACTGGTTTGTACTTATAACAAAGGAAGAGAAAGGCAGTGCTTCAACTTAAAACTATGACAACACCAAAAAACAGAATAATGATCTTTGGTTGAGTCTCTTTGTGTAGCAAGTTTATTGAATTTGATTAGATTTGTAGGAGGAGTAGCCTTTTGAAAGAATTTCACAGAAATTTCTGGTTTTAATAATCACTGCATCATCAATATCAAAAATCAATGGACAGAATTATGTATCTCTGAGTGTTGTCTTCTTGTGTACAAAGTTTTAATGAAATCAGTTCAAACCTGTATGAAGAGAAGTGTTTTGAAAGAATTTCATAAATATTCTATTTTTAGTAACCATGGCGATACTGTTCATTGAAATCAAAGCACAATAATCATTAGAATTATGTTTCTTAGTCTACATATGTACAACAAATTTATTGAAATCAGACAAAAATTGTAGTAGGAGTAGCATTTCAGCAGAATATTCAATTTTTAGTAACCATGGCAATACTGTTCATTAAAATCAAAAAGTTATTCATAGAATTATGTATCTTAATGTAGTCTACCTATGTAGAAAGCTGAAGGAGGAGTAGTGTTTTCAAAGAATTTCACAGGAAATTTCTATTTTAGTCTACTTGTATATAGACAATTTTATTTAAATCAGACTAAAACTATAGGAGGGGTACCCTTTCGAAAGAATTTCATAGGCAATACATCCATGGAAATTAAAAAACCAATATAAAGAATTATCTTGGTGAAGTCTTCTTGTGTACCAAGTTATATTGAAATCAGACTAAACTGTAGGAGGAGTAGCATTTTTGAAGAAAAAAAATTACAGACAGACAATGTACACCTTACCATCGCATTAGCTGTTCTAATCTCTGACTAGTAGAACTAAAAATCAACAATTATAAACAAATATGCCACTAGTTGATGTCCATTATATATACTGGTGAGCTTCAGGGTAGCAACAGTAAAAAGTCACCAGGCCTACTGACCTCATTCTTGAATTACTTGTATTATTGTCATTCACTTGTCATTAAATTAGGCATAAAAGTTCGTTACATTTCTAAATGTTACAATTGCTTGACACAATAATCTTTTATGTTGGCACATAATTAAGCCCCTACCAGTCTGAGAGCTAGAAAATTCAATATTTTAATAGTGAAGAAAAACTTCTCTCACAATGTTACACATTATTCAACCAAACTAAAAATCTGTGGGTGCATGAATGATTAGATGGATGTTCACGCATTAATAACTTTATAAATAACCAAATTTCTTTCTATACAGGAAGTTTTCAGTCAAAATATGAATGATCTACAAGTACACCACTGTACATTGTATTCTGAAGTGTCCAGTTCATATTTCAAACAATGAGGCTTATTTAAGCAGTTTTTTTGTTAATTACCTTTGGCTTAACTTATGCAAATGAAAAAAAAAATGGTTTATTGTTGCTTAAAGCTTAAATATACTGACAATTCATTGCTAACATATGCTGAAGATTATAGCTTAACATACCGGTATTCTGAAGTTTTGTAGCTTACTCAGAGCTAGACATTAACGCTTGTTTCCTTGGCTAGTAAAAGTGAAAAAAATCACAGACAAGTGAATATTGCTTGGCATTTGTCTGACAAGTGCTTTTTTCATGAAGTCTCCAATTCATAATAAGAATGACTGGTGAAAAGTTTATCTGTAATTTAGTTCATAAAAACCGAACTTCGATCCCGATATCAATTGCTATGTAATTGAGTTCACACTACATCAGGATCAAAGTTCACTAACTGCACACTGCAAAGACATGGATCTTACAGAGTTTGGATTCTGTTTGATGTTGACAGTTTCACTTGCAAAAATTTATGTTGTTGTCAGAACAGATAAAATTTTGTTTTATGTGTTTGTTGTATTTATCAACAACATCACAAATCGATCAAGCACTTATATAATGGACTTTATTCTAATTAATAGTTTTCAAGTTGACAGTATTAGATCTTTATTGAAAAAAATTTCAGACAAGCGAAGTTGAAGTTCGGACAAGTAAATGTCTTGGTCACTTGTCCGAATGGACAAGTACTGGTAGGTAAAAAAGTTAATGAGGAGCCCTGTTACTTAAGGTGAATTTTATAACTTACCTGAACTTGGTCTCCATCCCAGATATCCAGTCTGATAGATTTCACTCGACTCACATCTGTACCAAATCCTCGATGTACCCCAGAACAATCCAAACAAATAAATACTCCTATGTTACAAGATGCCCACTCTGGATCTGCAAAATAACAATGTTTTAGAAATCAATTAAGACATTCTCCTAGAACTAAGCAATGAACAAGAAAATAACTCTCTTCCTCTGATGAACATTCATCAATGTCAAACTTACTCATGTTACTAGGAACTGCTTAAGGCTACCTAATCTCTGTCCACAAGAAAACAGCTTTAGATTTAAGCAAAGCATCTGAGAATAAAAGCCATACTTTATCCTCATTTCCAGTATCTCCTGATACATGTAAAAGGTCCCACCTTAGACTGTCAATCCATCAACACATGCACCTCAGATTGTAAATCCATTGACACATGCACCTCAGATTGTCAATCAGTTGACACATTCACCTCAGACTGTCAATCCATCAACACATGCACCTCAGATTGTCAATCCATTAACAAATACACCTCAGATTGTCAATCAGTTGACATGTGCACCTCAGACTATTAATCTATCAACACATGCACCTCAAATTGTCAATTCATTGACACATGCACCTCAGATTGTCAATCGGTTGATACATGCACCACAGAATGTCAATCTATCAATACATGCACCTCAAATTGTCAATTCATTGACACTTGCACCTCAGATTGTCAATCGATTGACACATGCACCTCAGAATGTCAATCAAGTGACACATGCACCTCAGATTGTCAATCCATTGACACATGCACCTCAGATTATCAATCTGTTGACACATACATCTCAGATTGTCAATCGGTTGAAACTTAAAGTGGGAAAGTCCAGAACATATAATCCCATACCCCATATCTTTCCCATTTCAATTGAAGGGCATAAAATATATTTCTCATAAATTTTAATAGGGTAATTTTTTTTTAAATGTTAGAATTTGGTTCCATTTACCATGTTTCCCAATGAAAATTTAACAGAAATATTAAAGCTTTATTTGTAGGTCCTACTTTTTTCAGAATTGATCTTAAAAAATAACATTTTTACATGCAATTAATGTTATTCTGCATAAATACATATTCTTATTATTATTTGTTGAAATTTTGCATAGGTAAAAATATATTATATGCAGAACAGTTTGTTATATTATCTTGCTTTGAATCAAAGAACTAGTCTTAGTAATTGGTGTGAAGATTGTAGGGCTGCGTATTTAACAAAAAATTTCGATACGATACAATATTTTATAAGGCGATATGCGATATATTGGATTCTTTAACAAGTCCATCAAAAAGTCATATATATATCACTTAATGCATAAATTTTATAAAAACTAAATGCTTTATAATCCATTTGGTAGTTTTTGTCTCATGGGCATTAAAAATATACCCTTCAAATTCAAACATTAACAACTATAAACCAACATGTTGAAATACAGTTATCTATGTATTACTAATTATTTAAGATGTGCTATCTCCTTAATGTTTATATGATTATTGATCAGTTTTAATTAAAAAACAGTTAAATATAGTCTTCAGTGATTGAAATTCCCAATTTTTCCTAAAATTGTATGAAAAACCACTACACTGATACGTATTGAAGTAAAATTTTTGCTACGATACATTCCTGAATATCGATATGTATCGTTATATCGATACCTAGCCCTAGCAGATTTTCTTAAAATGATAGATGACCTCAAGAAAAGATAGCGGGAGGAGGACTCAAAGAGACTCTCCAACATGTCCAATGGACCTAGCCTGCAGCCTGATCAATTTAATGTATTGTATTTAATATATAAAAGGAATATACTTTGTTTAAATTAGAATATTCACTCGATAAGAATAACCTTTTCTTTTTAAGTTAATAGGTGTGTATTAGCATATCTTTATTGTTAGAATAAATAGTAAATTTGATCATTGATAAATGTTATTTAATGTGCACGAGGAAGGGGGAAGCCTGGTTACCTACTTGTCACGAAACAGCTGTTAGCACTCTATTTCTGAACTTTTTTTTTCTAGAATACATGTTAACATATTATTGTCATAACCAGTCATCTCTAGTCAGATTGCATCTTTTTTTTTTAAATTGGTATGAATTAAATGATTTGAATGCAATAAATACAACCTATGGTTCACTATTGTGAGCTTGTAAGACCTTTTCTTGCCTTTTGAAGAAAATTGAAGGGCATAAAAATATATTGTCATTTGTGTTGAACTTAACATGAAATATACAAAAACAAAACAAAAATAACTCTTTTTTTTCTTTATCTGCTTAAAATATGAATTTAAGGGCCTTATCTACATTTGTAGGTGTTGTGTACTAGAGAACACTTGTACATACTTCAGTTGGAGTATTTAAGCTCTGTTTTCGTTATAGAACAAAATTAATTTTCCTTGTTAGCCTTTTCTGTCAAATAAACACTATAAATAATTTGAAATATACATGATAAATATATCCAAATATAACATCAATGTTTGAGTCAAGTTTCAGTTTATATATTCTGTATGTAAGCTAAAATCATGTTAATAGATGATTAAAAATATCTGGCAGGAACCTTTTTTTTTTAATTTCAACAGAACTGGCTCTTAAATATACCTGTACACAGATAAATTAAAGTTTACTTACTTTAAAAAAAAATATTATGTTGCCTTGAAGGAAGTTGGGTGCCAATATATTTGTTATTGGTATACCTATAATTTTGTCAGATGTACACTTTTTTATTCAACATATCAAATCAATTTATGATAGTGTACACTCAGTCTGTTACGTGTAGGACAGAGCTTCTACTTTTTACTCCGAGTCAAATGCATTATATTTCTGCGTCTTAATTGAAATGTATGGCTGGACAGGGACTTTAACCCAGGACCTCTGAATCATTGGTCAGATGTTCTACCAACTGAGTTACCCAAGCCAATATCCACAGCCAAAACCATTACATTCTTTCCTCCTTAAATTGTCTTTGCCCTCGAAAAAACACAACCCAACTTCTTATTGCCCCTGGCAGGACTTTTACCTGCAAGTCAAGGGGTGGTCAACGGCACCAAATTATGTAATAGGAAAGGAAAATATGTATGGCTGGACCTGGAATTGAACCAGGGACACCTGCATCACTAGT
Organism: Saccostrea echinata; assembly: GCF_033153115.1. Classification (NCBI taxonomy): domain Eukaryota; kingdom Metazoa; phylum Mollusca; class Bivalvia; order Ostreida; family Ostreidae; genus Saccostrea; species Saccostrea echinata. The sequence goes on from NW_026889759.1 coordinate 8,607,255, forward strand.
CAGGTGCTCTACCAATTAAAATGAATTTAAACCATTAGTGAATTTAATTTAAAAAAAACAATTGCACTAATAGATTTGTAACCCATAGTATTTAACAGGAAGGGAGAAAATGCACCAGACCCAACCACGAATGGCACAAAATCTTTCATTAAGACATTATTATTATTATTTATATTTTTTCATTGAACATGTTTAATATTTTTTAAATACAAATAAATAAAATCCCACAAGAAAATGTGACATTTCAATACTGACGTTGTTCCACTTTCAAAACTGTGCCATGCAATGGACAATACCTTATTTATGTTTAATAATTAACTAATTAATAATACATTTAAAAGACTAACGTTACTTTTCAACAAACGGAATACTATGATACACCAAGTATGTGATGATACGAAAATTACATGAAGTCTGTCAGATCTGTTATATAGTGTACGAAAACAAAATTCCATGCTACATACTTTCTTTTCCACAGTCTGCACATACGCCGTTTCCTGGTCTTCGAAGCAATTCCTCAAGAAACTTCTTGTGTTCCGCCATCTTGTAGAGCTACCTTCCGTAGCTACTATTTTTAATTTGGAGATTCACCTTGTGACATCATAGATGCTAAATTTAGAAAATTATTTATTTGTTGAGTAATTTGAACAAAAGGATATTCGTATGGCAAGCCCTTTTACTATTTAGGCCTATTGCGGAAGAACTCTAAGTAATTTTTTATGTAAAACTCAATAATTAAAAAAAAAATAGAGCAATATTTATTTATTTATTTATTTATTTATTTATTTATTTATTTATTTATTTATTCATTTATTTGTCTATTGAACATCAAGATTAGAAATGGTATATGGTGTATTAAATTTCATGACGGATTAGCTTTGAAATTTTAAAGAATTTCACTTAAAATCACTTAATAGAAGAACAATTATTACTATGTGTAATTCACTATTTAGATGTATATATATGTATGGAATAATTATACCTATTTATAGAATCTCAACTCTCATTCATTGTTTAAATATTCAAACTATTAATTGTATGTTTTTTGAAAGGAGTAATTTGAGAATTTTATAGATGTAATCAAACAACGTTTTATTGCCTGTAATTTTAATTCCTAAAAAGGCATATTTATGTTCTGCGATTACTTAAGATTATATGATGAATAAAAAAGTTTCCAGAGAAATGAATATTTATTATTTCTTTTTTTAATGTCAATTTTTTCACAAGGTATTTTGTAAGGAGGATAAAATGTATTTTGTAAGGAGGATAAAATGTCTGAAAAGTCTTAGTGTGAAAAATTGTGAAACTTTGAATTTATTGTTGTAAGACAGCATCAGTTTAACAAAAATATTTAAAATAAGACAAAATGCTTTAGAAAATTTAAATCAATATCTATTAAAATCAGTAGACTTATACTGTAGAGTTAAATTTATCCATTTGTGACACGGGTATTTCCGTACTTTGTATCTGGCTACTATGCAAGGAGAGGGTATCGTCTCATGGTACTGCAGAGATTGTACCCAACAAACTTTTGTACCAGAGGAGAGCTCCATTGCTCCACCTCCTCTTGAGTCCATTAGGCTAGAGTTATCTTTTCTTAATATATGTGTAGATTATTCTCACAATAAAGGGATTATAATTCTAAGTAGATATTAAAAAACTATTATAATATTATAAATAAAAAAAAAAGAAAAGAAAACAATGCATTTGAAAAATGCAACTTATCAATTAGAGGATCGTCTGCTAAATGTTGTGTGATGTGTCTAGTGTGTTGGTGTCTGTGTGCTTGTCACCTCTCGCTTTCAGTCCTCACCGCTGGCTAGCAGCAATGCGAAAAGGGAAGTTATTTGTAAATCTTCCCCTGTCAGTACATAGCCTCTCCACAACAAGTCCTATGCGATGCCTCCAAGTGGAAGCAGACGGATACTGGACACTTTTCGGCACCAGGCTAACTTTGCAATGGCACACGGGAGGATGAGGCTCGAAAGCCTTGGCCAGCAACTCATCTACGAGAGAAAACCCTGATCACAACCCGGATTTAGTAGGAGACCGTTATCAATTACTATCTCAGCCCTCCAGACATGAATTAGAGGTTGGACTTGAAGCTAATCACCTCCCTCCATAAAAATCAGATGATTACGGAAACCGTTTCAACAATTAGTACCACTGAAGGAAGGGCAGGCGCGACATGCGAGATTCCAGATGAGGATTATCATCATTGGGAATTCGAGAGTATGACGGCAGTTAGAAAAAGCTGAATGGACCCCAGTGGCCTGAAAGGAACGCAGATGCCATCCATAACAACACCTAAAAACATCACCTAGATCGGATGTTTTAACGTAAGAACAATTTTCCAAATTGGAAAAACAGCTAACACCGTAAGGGAGTTTTACAGATACAAGTTGGACATAATGGGACTGAGCGAAGTAAGATGGACAGACTTTGGTGAATTAAAGACAACCTCTGGAGAGACCATCTGGTACTCCGGAGCTGAGGAACATCAAAGAGGAGTAGGGCTTGGCAAAGCTTGATGGAATGGAATCCTGTTAATGACAGAATCATCAGCACACGCTTTTCTCCCGCTTTGCTTATATAACAGTAATACAAATATACAGCCCAAAAAACGAAACAGATGAAGCGGATAAGGACACCTTCTACGAACAATTACAGTGAGAGATTGTAAAGGTGCAAAAGCATCATATCTGATGGTAATGGGCGATGCGAATGCACAAGTTGGAAAATCAAGTGAAGGATGGGAAAGAGTCATGGGACAAGAGGGCACTAGGACTATGAACGAAAACGGCAGAAGGTTAGCTGAAATGTGCGCTCTAAATAACTTAGTCATCTGCGGAACCCTCTTTAAACACCTTGACATATACAAACTTACAAGGGAATCTCCTGATGGAAGAGATAGGAACCAAATTGATCATGTAATGGTGAATGGCAGATACAGGAAGTCTGTATGCAATGTAAGGGTTATGCATGGTGCAGATGCCAATTCAGATCACCACTTTAGCACTGGCTAAAGTAAAGGTGAAGCTCTGCAGGAACTTAAAGCCCCAAAATGCAGCAGGAAGATGTATGATGTCAGCAAGTTGAAAGATCCAAGAATATGCAAAGGATTCCAACCTGAAAGAAGAAATAGGTTTCAGCAACTGTCTGAGGAGGAAAACACGGTCAATGAAAAATGGACCCTTGTGAAAGAGGTATATAATGAAACAACAGAAAAGATCTTGGGCCAGAAGAAAAGGAAACACAAAGACTGGTTTACTGCAGAAACTTACAGCGCCATAGAAGAAAGAAGAAAACTACAAGAAGAAATAGGTAGATAAAATTTGGCGAGAGAATAAGAGAAATTAAGAGAGAAGAATATAAGACGAAGGACAAGATGTTTAAAGAAGAGCAAGAGCCGATAAGATGAAAACTCTGGAGGATATTGCAAACCAAGCAGAGAACGCATCAAACACAAACCACGTGAGTGAAAGATGGAAGGAGCATTTTGAAGAGGTCCTTAATGTTTCAACAGAAGCAACAGAATTACCTGTGGGATGCACCATCCAAGAGAACATAATTGTTGAAAGTGACACAACACCAATAAGAGAGGAGGAGGTTAAAAAGGCAATCCAAAACTAATACTAAGGCAGTATGGGATTCCTGAAATATATGTGGACATCATCAGGAAATTATATGACAGAAAATCTAGTTGTGTCATAAAGAATGAAAGAACAACAGACTTGTTGAAGGTACAGAGAGGTGTTAGGCCTGGGTTCCTGTTCATCATTGTGGTAGACTGGATAATGAGGAATACGAACAATAGGAAGAGAGGTATACGTTGGAGATTTATGTCCACCTTAGAAGACCTGAATTGTGCAGACGACCTCGCACTTACATGTATTTCTTGCAAACACAGCGAAATGCAAGAAAAGACCAGGAGATTACATGACGTCGCTGAATATACAGGCTTGAAAATCAATGTCCACAATACAAAAAGCATGAGAATAAACGGAAAAATAACAAGGAAGTAGAAGATGAAACATTCCTCTACCTGGGTGCCACAATGGACAAGACGGGAGGTACTGAGACAGACATAGGGAGAAGGCTAGGCTTAGCCAGGACTGCTTTCGCATCCCTCACCAAAGTATGGAAGTCAGCACAGTACAACACAGACACCAAACTTAAAATTTTTATCTGTGTTGCTGTATTGTTCTGAAGTATGGAGAACCACCAAGAAAGACGATGAAAAGCTGGACACATTCCATCTGAGATGCCTTAGGAGGATCCTAAAAATACACTGGCCTGAAAAGATATTCAACCAACGATTGTATGAGAGAGCAAGATCCATAACTTTATCAAGGACAATCAAAGGAAGAAGACGGAAATGGATAGGCCACAATCTCCAAAAGGAAGCCAGATCACACATAAGAACAGCTCTCACATGGACCCCTGAGGGAAAGCGAAGAAGAGGACGGCCGAAGAACACCTGGCGACACTCTGTTGAGAGAGAAAGAGAAGAATTTGGTTGGAGAGCTGGAAGGAGGGGCAGGTTGTTCCCATGGACGTTCTTTGTTGAACGTATGGTGTCAAGGTATATATGATGCTCTACCAGTAACAAATTTCTGTACAGTAGATTTACTTCATATTTTATTTTTTATTACTTGCTACAAATTATCCATTCTATATATTTCATATCTTTTTGTATTACTTTATATAAATATTCATTCTATATACTTCATATCTTAATTGTTATTACTTGCTATAAATATTATTCATTCTATATATTTCATATCTTAATTGTTATTACTTGCTACAAATTATTCATTCTATATATTTCATATCTTAAATTTTATTACTTGCTACAAACTATTCATTCTAAATATTTAAAAGAGAGAACAAGTCTTCCACCATGTGGATCTGCAGTGTTCACTCTAAGAAGATGCATTGTCCAGCCACTGTGCTGCAGACCAAGGGTGATTTCCAGATGGGACAAGCCCGGTATATCCACCCTTCTAATCCAAAGCTTCCTTTCCGCGTGAAGGTGTCCTCAGAGGTAAACTTTTACATTTATAAACTACAATACCAATTTTGAACAATTTAAACTATTCTGTGAGAGTAATGTAAAGGTGTAAGCAAAGGTAAACATGTATAATTATTAAAGATTAAGAAATAAATAATTACCATGATATCTAATATTTATCATATGTTTACCCCTTTATCCAGTGGATATCACTCGTTAGGATATTTTTTCATATCCCACTGCTGTGACGTCACAATGGGTTTGGCGTGAAAATGATGAAGTAAGTAGTGTGCATTCAGTGTAAAACATTAATAGTGATGTATAAAACATGTGATAAAAAGAATTTCCCATGATTTGTGGTTGGATATGATTTTTATCCAACGCATTGTGTGTTTTCATCCCCTCGCCAAGGCTCCGGGATAAAAAAAAAAAACCCACACGACTCCTTGGATAAAAATCATATCCAACCACAAATCATGGGAGATCCTATAAATATATATTATTTACATCCACAGGCAAAGTCTCAGGCTGCATCTGATGTTTTCAGATCAGCTATGGCCATCGTTGAGGATGTTGTAATGAGGATTACCCCTGAGGAAGAGATGTTTCTCGCCCCCAAGATGGACCGCTGAAGAGATCAACAAACCTCCAACAGAGTCCAGAGATATCAACATTGAGGTAAGCTATATCTTCATATCTTTTGCTAAATTTTCATCTTTTGAGAATGGATAATACTCTTCAGGAATAATTTTCAAATATTATTATAAATTCTGATTACTTCAAATACTATAATATACAGCATCATATGTATGAAAAAGTAACATGTATTAATTATGATGTTTTTGCAGCTGGATCGTGGATTCATCTCTTCAGATGAATTCTTGGTGAAGAACATCCATGGAGAGGGGTTTCGCCATATTGTGTTTGCCACCAGGTATCAACTTGATCTCCTGTCAGAAACCATGCAGGGTTTGGTACATGGATGGAACTTTTAAGATAATGAAGAAATGAATTATAAAATTTATAAAATAAAAATATGATTTTATTATATAATATTAATATCCATAAACACCTTTTCTTACCGTGTGCTAAAAATATTATAAAATATTTCATATATTCATATTATATTGCAGATTGTACCTGACTTTCTGAAGCCAAGAGGACAATTGTTATCACTCCATGGGTTTGTCAGGAGAGATGGTTCCACTGGCATTTGCACAGATGTCATCAAGGCAGGAAGCAGATTATGTTAAGGTAATTTTTTTTCTTTTCATCTTATGATACATTTAAAGTATATTTTCTTATAAAATCAGACAGCTAGTACCTATGTTGTTTAATTAGTCATTATTATTTTATTTTCTTGTAGGTCTTCAATGCCATTCGTGAAGCTGTTCCAACAAGGCCCGTTGTTGAGATGTTCATAGTGGACTTCGAGCTTGGTAAGAGACTTACAAAATACGTTAAATATAGAGGCTTACAGATTATCTTAAATACATGTAGGTACATTGACAGAAACATCAAAACAAAACATTCACCTGTAGTATATATGGTACTCATGCAGTTATTTTTATTTCAGGTGCCTGGAATGCCATTTCTACGTTATTCTTAGAGAGCTATCTTTCTAAGCTAGAGAGCTATTTTTTTAAGTGAGTGAGATATCTCTTAAAGATAGAGAGATATCTCTTTAAAACGTTAAAAGAGATATCTTTCTAAGTTAGAGAGATATCTCCTTAGATTTTCAAAAAGAGATATCTTTCTAAGTTAAAGAGATATCTCTTTTAATGAAAGAGATATCTCTTTTCCAGTTATCCTTAAAATAAAATAATTATTTCTCCCATATCATACGAAAGCGAGGCTAGACGCAACATGGCAGGAAGTACATGTATATCATGTAGGAGGTTGCCATAGCTCTCTGAATAGTTTTGAGAAAAAGACTCAGCATGTCCAACCTCAGAATGAAGTATGTAGGGAAAAAATGCTAAATCCCTTGTTTGAAACAACAAAAGGATAATGATAACTTTGTTGAAAAACGTGCTAAAGGCTTTATATTCAGGAAAACAAAAAATAAGGAATAATCTCAACTGCAGTGGACCGCATTTTCTCAGCTTATGAAATTATCAACTGTTTCTACCTTTAAATCTAGACAACACTGAATTATTTGTCATATTTATTTATTAAAGTTATAATGTAGAATAGGTCGAATTATTTTTCATGATTTATTTTTTAAGCATAAAAATTCACAATTTTTTGCATCAATTGTTAATTTTTATAGTGCATTATACTCAACATAAACTATAAAAGAAAAAAAACGTGAAGCCCTAAATTTACGGGGAGGGTGAGTTCCTGTACCCAAGCACCTGTTAAATGTACATTTTGTCTCTTGTCTTTTATACAAATATGCTTAACTCTGATTGTTTGCAAAGATCAACAATATGTACTGGTCATTATCCTTCAATAAATCACAAACAAAATTAACAAATTTCAGCAAATTGAGCCTATCTAAAATTAGATCTAAAAATTAGATAGATTACATGATCAGTACGTACTGGTCCCTGCTGACAAAACAGGTAACAACATTGTCTTTATTTGTAAGGCTCATTATATTAAATGTATTTTAAAAAAAACTTAGGTTTAATTCTACAAGTGGTAATCCAACTTATACTCATAGTTCCCTTTCTAAGGAAGAAATTCTTCAAAATCATATGTCAGTTTTAAATATTTTTAATATTCCTAACAACCAAAATGAATTTGAATTACCATATCTATATTGGATTCCGAAACTTCATAAAAATCCTTACGAACATAGATACATAGCGGGTTCCAGTAAATGTTCAACCAAGCCTCTTTCTTTACTCCTCACTAAGATATTTACCGTAGTGAAGGAGAAACTTCAAGAGCACTGTGCAACAATACATTCGAGAAGTGGTGTAAATCAGATGTGGATACTTCAAAATTCCAAGGAACTTTTGGAAAATTTGAAATCACAAGATTTTACCAAAATTAACAGCTTAAAAACTTGCGACTTTTCAACTTTATACACAACCACTACCCACGATAAATTAAAGTCCAGGCTTTTTGATATCATTGACAGCTGTTTTTTTTTTTTTTTTTAAAATGGAACTCGTAAATTTACTTGCCTTGTCATTCGTCATTTGCAAAATTATTTTGTTAAAAAACATTCTGATTGTACACACAAGTACTCTGAAGCTGACATTAAAAAGATGCTTGAGTTTCTGATTGACAATATCTAAGTGGTTTTTGGAGACCAGGTCTTCCAACAATCTATTGGAATTTCCATGGGTACCAATTGCGCCCCGTTATTAGCAGACCTTTTTTTGTATTCATATGAAGCAGATTTTGTCCAAAATCTTATACGTGAAAAGAAGAAAACACTTGCTGTGGCCTTCAACTCGACATTTAGATATATCGACGACGTATTGTCTATTAACAATGGTTATTTCCATTCTTATGTCGATACGATATATCCTGGTGAGCTTGAGATAAAAGATACCACAGAGTCTGACACATTTGTTTCATATTAGGATATTTTACTTGAAAAGGACGTTAATGGTAATTTAACAACCAAGCTTTATGAAAAACGTGATGACATTAACTTTTCAATCGTCAACTTCCCTTACTTATGCACCATATACCTTCATCACCTGCACGCGGAGTGATTCGATACGCAAGAGCATGCTCTAGGTATGTACAATTTCTAAAACGAGGTAAATTATTAACAAACAAGTTGATGAAGCAAGAATATCAGCAGTCTCGTTTAAAGTCATCATTTCGTAAGTTCTATGGTCGATACAATGACCTTGCCAGCAAATACAATTTATCATTGAGTCAAATGCTGACTGACGTTTTTCATACTAATTGTTAGACCATTATTTACACACTGAATTGTCGACGGATTTTTTCCGTTATTTCCCGATCATGACAAGACGCAGCACAGTTAAGGTGTCAAATGGAAATATCGGCGAATATTTTAGATAGAAAATACATTCTTTACAAGGATGCGCATTTCTTTTTAGGACTTTACTATTATCGGACAAATGCAATGTTGTTGAAAACTAAATGTTGAGGACGATTAGATTTCTTATTAAAACTTGTCACGCGATGTGGCAGTCACGTGATTTTAGCAAATATACCTGAAGTATTGAGGTCATCTATAAATTCTAATATTGCAAGGGCATAACCAAGTTAAAAATCTAAGTTTAACATATAATTATTTTCTGCACTCTTTGTAGTTTGTGAAAAGTGCTGCGAACCTATATAGATTCTACTATCTAACTGCTAAAATTACATTTGTTAGACCGTATGTTGAATATTTTGCTGGTCAAGTACATTAAATATAGATATATTTAATTCATTTACAAGATTTCAACAGGTTCGCAGCACTTTTCAAATATCTTCATACTTCTTGAGTTTATGTGTAAAAGCTTGTCATAATTCATTGAGGGTATGCCCTTGCAATATATCGATTTATTAGGACCCTTCTATTACCCTTCAATGAATCTGCATACAAATATACGACAGTATCGCTTGTCTAGGGAATGTACGGGAAGTATATGAATAAAATCATAAAACAGACATCGCATCCAAGTTAACGGCCTCTTATATATCTACAATTTATATTTTATTTAATTACAAAATACATTTTCATTGTATAAATATAACTTGATCCGCCTCTCACTGCATACAAACTGCGTCAAATTTTCCGATATGACGTCACATTGACAAGTGCATTACGATCAGTGAATTGTTTATATATTACGTGTGGGATTTAACCAACGACAATAATGCATGCACTAGTTAGTATTGATGTAGTTTAAAGCTATTCTTAAATTTATAATAGCAAATCATTTCATTTTGTGGTAATTTGAAGAACTTATATTTTTGTGTGATGTCATAGTAAGCATTTCCCGTATAAATTAGGCCCCGCCTCCTTACTGCAGCCTTAACTGTGCTGCGGAAGCACACAGCGGGTGTGACCGGTCGGCAGGGGATGCTCACTCCTCCATGGCACCTGATCCCACCTCTGATGTTTTGGAGGTCCGTGTTTGCTCTGTTCCTATTTTGTATTGTTTAATGGACTTTTGAGCTTAAATACTGTTCGTTATCTCCATATATTTCATCTTTATTCCGCTCCAACAAGATTGCTACATATTGCGATCTAGTTGGATCTAATGTTTATTTTTACTGCTCTCACTAAGGGAAAGGAATCAAGACATTCTTTGATTTTGATGCAAATTCTGCTGTGTGAAATGGAAACAAAAATTATGGTAAAAGTAATTAATGGATTGCCAAGTCATAATTGCAACACTTCTTTGATGGAAATCTATAGCTTGAACTTGTTTCTTTTTTTCGAAGTTTAAATATTTCCTTAGCAGAATAGAAATACTTTCCTTATCATCTCAAATGTAGGAGAATATAGGCACCCTTTAATCTCCAGATTTTTTTGTAAAATAAAATCCTTGCCCTTTGGTCTTTGTTTTTTTCCCAACAAAAGCTATCATAGTACATGTACATTCTCTGACAATTCCTCCAGTTTTTTATTTTTGAAGTCAAACTACTAAATTAAACTATTTCTGATTAATCACCGCTTACGGCTCAGTACAGTCATTTAGGGTACATATATTCCAAATCACTTTTCACAATTTGACTGCAAAAGGTGTAAATAATTTTATACCACTAATTTGCTGTTTGGTATTGACAGAAAGCAGTTTCTATGAATATGGCACATTTCATGGAGTATACTTTCCATAAAGTAATCATGACTGGGAGTTTTTTTTTCTCTGTTATAGTGTGATACAGGTCACTTCCAATAATTTGTTAAGTTTTTGGAAAAGATTTCTTTTCATGTACTTCTATCCCCTATATTAATCAGAGATGCATGGAAGATGCTTCTAGTATGTTTCATTGTACCAGTCAAGGTTTCAGATGCTGCAATTTTAGCTGAAGAATGACCAGGTTAATGTTTTTGAAGCAGGTTAAAGTTTTTGGAGCATGTCTCATTTCGAAGTAAATATAAGCCCTATATTGACAAAACTTGCATGGATGATACATCTAAGGATGGACATTACTGGACTTGCTTCGGATACTGGATCTGACCTACATTTCCAGATGTGTGAACAGTTTAAAGTTTTTGGAGTAGGCCTCATTTCCTAGTAAATATAAGCCCTATGTGGACCAAACTTGCATGGATAATACATCTAAGGATACACACTACTTGGCTTGCTTAGGATGCTGGATTTGACCTACATTTTCCTGTTGAGTGTCCAGGTTAAAGTTTTTGGAGAATGTCTCATTTCCACTTAACTATAAGCCCTATATTGACCAAACTTGCGTGGATGATACATCCAAAGATACACCCTACCAGGCTTGCTTGGGATTCTGGATCTGACCTACATTTTCTGGATGAGTGATCAGGTTAAGTTTTAGGAGCAGGTCTCATTTCCAAGTAAGTATAAGCCCTATATTGACTAAACTTGCTTGGATGATACATCTAAGGATGCACACTACCAGGCTTGCTTTAAATGCTTGATCTGATCTACATTTTCCAGATGAGTGACCAGGTTAAAGTTTTTGGGGCAGGTCCATTATCAAGAAACTATAATAGATATCTGAACCAAACTTGCACAGATGATGCATCACGGGATGAACACTCTCAAACTTGCTTCAAATGCTGGATTTAACTTACAATTTCTGGATGAGTAACTAGTTTAAAGTTTTTAGGTACGTCCATTCCATAGTAACTGCAAGCCCTACCAGACCAACATTGCATAAATGTTTCATCTAGGGATGAACACCACTAGAATATTAGTTTGGGAGTTCGCCTTACTTAAAGACAACATTCGTTGAGGTGACCTCTGTAATCTCTGTTTGCCTAGTATGCGTGTTTATAAGATTGCAGGACTAATTTTTTTTTTAAATATTAATTATATCTTAATGAATTCCATCTGTCCACCAACCATTGATTTACTCTATATTTCAAAAAGTTGTTATTGTAACAGAGGAATTGTCCATTTAAGAAAGACTGCTATAGTTGTAAGGGTCCAATTTTATGCATCGATATCATTGAACATTTATGTGGGAATTGGATATAACTCGGTCAACAATATTAGTTTTCTTTGTAATTTCCTTAGCTTTCAAATTTGATACATGTTTGGCCACAGAAGGGAACACAAGTAGTTTATGAGATCATAAAAAATAAGTTTGTCTGTTAGTAGACCATTCATTACATTTATGATGATGCGTTAAATGCATATAAATAAATACACATATAACTTTGACTCTGTCTTATAAATTAAAACCCTTCAACATTATATACAGAAGTAATTCATGAAAGAAGGCTGACACCTACTTACGCAGATTTTAAAGAAACTTAAAATTTAAGACGTACCGGGTACATGTTCTAAGATTGCATTGTGTGTCTTTCAAGCTTGTTTACGTCCATTATGAATTAAAAATTAAACTCTTAGTTAGGCCTTCCCTGACTATTTTTTTTTCATATTTTTACATTCATATTGTCTATTCCTTTATTTGCTTAGCTGTTTACTTGACATTTGAATAATCATACTTACATTACTACGTTTTGTTATATTTATTCTTAAAATAATAATTTCACAGGTGAATCACAAGAAGCAACTGCCTAAGAAAAAAAAGTTGAGAATTTGAGTGTGTCCTACCAATCCTATCCTGTCCTGTTTAAAGAATTCCAGGCCATGAAAAGTGATGCACAGACTTTTACACTTTCTGCACATTTACTTATTTTTAAAAGTACAAAAAAACTTTGAAAGTTTAATTACTTACTGGTACAGTGTGTATGCATGTACCCACTTTTTAACAACGACAAAGTAATTTATACATATGTTTTTTTTTTTTTTTTTTTTTTTTTTTTTTTGTACCGGTACTTGTTCTTAAACTGTGAATTGTAATACATGCTATGAAAATTGTAATATGATAAAGCATAGTTGCCTTAATGCTTATACTTATGTGACTTTTTTTATTTAAGAGGTCTTCACAAGTTCAGTAGTAAAATCTTAATCTACAAAAATTTTATCATTAAGGATTCAAAGATACCTTCCAGTTATGGCTGAATTATCATGGATGCTACCTGTATACTATAATTGAACCATGCCTATATAATTCAATTAATGTGAACAAGATCCAAAGTTATACCCCCTTTACAATTTTTTTCTTAAAATGCCAATATCAATTTTCTAAATGTGATCTTTAACTTGCCAAAATGATACTGTTTAAAAAAGAAAAGATGCATCCTCTTTTCATAACTGGTTAAAAAAGAAAAGATCCTCTATTCATAAGAAATTTTTAAATAAAAGGTGGATATTTACTTTTTCTCCATAAGGAAAAATGGTTCTGACAAACATTTTTTCTGCGAGTGACCTTGAATTTGGCAATATATCATGGGTCATAAAATATAATTTTATATTTATTACAAAGAAAACTAATAGTGTTGATCGAGTTATATCCAATTCCCACATAGATGTTCAATGACATCAATGCATAGTGATTGGACCCTTACAACTATAGTTCTTTAATATATTTCTTTAATGGGCAAATTCCCCTGTGTAACAATAATAACTTTTTTAATATATGTATAATAGTAAATCAAAGGTTGATGGACAGATGGAATTCATTAGATAAGATTATATATATATATTAAATATTTAGTCATGCAATCTCATTTAACAAAAATTATGAATAAATACCTTTCTAAACTATGTACATATGTTGGCTCTCTATTCCCTCAGGAATGCACCAGGTCTAGAGCAAAGGTGGTATACTGTCCAAGTGGCACAGTTCTAAGTTAGCTCAGAGTACATTGATCATTTTCAGCTTTACATTCGCATTATGACATAGGAGGGGACACAACTCAGATGTCTCAACCTGCAACGCACAAAAACACATTATTTGAAGTGACCTGTATTACACTATAACAGAGATTTTTTTTTTAAAAAAAAACCCAGTCATGATTACTTTATGGAAGGTATACTCCATGATTTGTGCCATAGTCACAGAGACTGCTTTCTTTCAATACCAAACAGCCAATTACTGGTATAAAATTATTTACACCTTTTGCAGTCAAATTGTGAAAAATGATTTGGAATACATGTGTATGTGCCCTTAATGACTGCATTGAACCGTAAACAATGATTAATTTCAGAAATAATTTAAATTAATAATTTGATTTCAAAAATTAAAAAAAAGTTCTGAGGAATTTTCAGAGATTGTACATGTACCCTGATAGATTATTTTGGGAAGTAAAAAGACCAAAGGGCAAGGATTTTATTTTACCAAAAAAATCTAGAGATTAAGGGGTACCTATATTCTCCTACTTTTCAGATGACCAGGAAAGTATTTCTATTCTGCTAAGGCAAATTTTTAAACTTCTAAAAAAAGAAACAAGTTCAAGCTATACATTTCCATCAAAAGAAGTGCTGCAATTATGACTTTGCAATCCATTAATTACTTTTACTATATTTTTATTTCCATGTCACACAATAGAATTTGCATCAAAATAAAAGAATGCATTGATCCCTTTCCTTTTGGTGAGAGCAGTAAAAATTAAAATTAGATTCAACTATATCACTATGTGTAGCAATCTTGGAGCGGAATGAAGGTCTAATTTTATATAGAATGCATTTACTGAAATTCGTTAATTTTGTTTGTGATTTATTGAAGGATAATGACCAGCGCATATTATTGATCTTTGCAATCAATCAGAGTTAAGCACATTTGTATAACAGACAAGAGACAAAATGTACATTAAACAGGTGCTTGGGTCGGGACTTCCCCCCAATCCATCTAGGGTTTCCAGAGTTATTTTTTATTATTTATTTTTTAAGCATATGTTGATGTATAATGCACAATAAAAATTCACAATTAATGTAAATAAGCTATGTATAAAAAATATACCAATGGTATAAATAGAGAAGTTTTTTAATACATACACTGTATATAGCTTTGTGCATTAATTGTGAATTTCTTGTGATTGTCTAGAATTAAATTAGAAAGAGTTGATAATTTCATAAGCTGAGAAAATTCGGTCCATTATAGATGTGATTATTGCTTATTTTCATTTTACTAAATATAAAGCCTTTAGCTTGTTTATCAACGAAGATGTCATTCTCCTATTGGGATTTAGCATTTTTTCTACATACTTCATTCAAAGGTTGGACATGCCAAGTCTTTTTCTCAAAAAACTTTCAGAGAGCTATATTATATACATGTATTTCCTGCTATGTCGCCTCTAGCCTCGCTTTCATAAGATAAGGGAGAAATAATTATTCTATTTTAAGGATAACTGGAAAAGAAATTCATCTTTCATTAAAAAAAGGATATCTCTTTAACTTAGAAAGATATCTCTTTTTGAAAATCTAAAGAGATATCTTTCTAACTTAGAACTCTTTTAACGTTTTTAAAAAGAGATATCTCTCTTACTTTAAGAGACATCTCTCTCGCTTAGAGAGATATCTCTCTGGCTTAAAAAGATATCTCTCCAAGTGAAAGAGATATCTCTCTTGCGAAAAAAGATATCTCTTGTTTTAAGTGAGATCTCTTTTGTTTCAAGGGATGTCTATCTAGGTTATAGATCTCTCTTAGTCAAAGGGAAATCTCTTTTAGTTAAAGAGAAATCTCGAAAAGCTAAAGAGATATCTCAATAAGCTAAGGAGATATCTCTTTTATTGAAAAAAAAAAATTTATGAAAATGTTTATTTTACGAATAAATAGTAAAAGGGCTTGTCATAGATATTTTATTTGCCGAATAAATAGCAAAAGGGCTTGCCATATCAACGAAGTTGTCATTATCCTTTTGTTGTTTCAAACAAGCTCAAAAAAATTCAGACTTAGATTTTTTTTTTTTTTTTTTGACAATCAAGGGAAAAAAACTTCTCCAATCCTGATAAACCTTTTCTTGTGTGTTTGGGGAGGGTGTTTGTGCTGGTCGGGGATAAGTCCCTTGTCTTTACAAATACACAGAACATGTTCATTTATATGACTTTCCTTGCCATTTTTACCAGGGGTCCATGTTTTGTAGAGGGTTAGTTAATTACTTGATACTTTTAATAACTCCAAAAAATCCCAGGGGACCGAACCCAATACTCACCCACCCACCCACCCTTACGTCCGCTTATGTACTGTAAACGTGGTTATTTTGACGAGTTGAAAAATTGACGATTTTTTCTTTACGAAAATTGACGAGTGTTAATTTTAACGAAATATTGAATCAAGAGTTATGTATCTTTGATTTCACAAGATTAAAACAAAAATGAATACAAAAACACCTCAAAAAACGAGTTTCAAAACTGGTGCTCAGAGTAAGTTCGCCAGAAACTAGAGGACCAAAAACTTGATGGAAACATTGGCTTAGTTGACTTGAGAACGTCTACAATTAAGCCGTTCCATGCGAAATTGGTCCTGAAATTAAGTTCACAAAGGGTTTTCTCGGGAACTCATTTACAAGCGTTCTCATCAATAAAATTTAATTTTGCTTGTAAAAAACATCTACAGTGTATAAGATTTGATTGAATTAATTGCTCTTTTTGTATTTTGTTTTCATTATACGGGACAGATTGCCTGAGGTGACAAAGTAGGTCAAACACGGCGTGACAATTATGCAAAGTTAGAATGTTTTGACCGTGGGTAATAATAGTATATGACATACTCAATGGATTTTAAAACTGTAATTACAGTGTATATGTTTTCATAACTATTTACCAAAAAATTAAACAGCAACTTTGATCTAGTTTTAGTGGGGGAAGGCGAGAAAAATTAAGCGGTGAAGTTGTACAACGGTCAATGTCTGTTGTGACGCTATATATATGAAGTGAAGTTTGACGAGTGGAAATTTTGACGAGAAAAGAAAAAATCGTCAATATAGTCAAAATTAGCACGTCGTCAAAATTTCCACGTTTACAGTATATGATGGCATATGGACGTAGGAACAATGTTTAATATTTGTTTTACAAAAATTAAAAAAGAAAAAAGAGAGAAAACTGCTTGGAATGGACTTTATGACATCTTAACTTTAGATATTCCTAAGATACTTTCGTTTTACACCCTAAGACGTATCTTAGGATAGTCCTAATTTATGCCCTAAGTTATATCCTAAGACACTTCTTAAGACACATTTTAGGAAATTTTCATAAGCATGGCTGCTGGTTAAAACGTTCTGAAATTAGTTTATTTAAACTTTTTTGAAATGAATATAAACATACCGGTTATTGATTTTTTTTTCTACTGGGGGGGGGGGGATGCAGTCCCATGCTAATAGCTCTCTCTCTCTCTCTCTCTCTCTCTCTCTCTCTCTCTGAATTTACTGATTAATTCACTGGCAAATCTGGCATTTCCTTTGATAGTTTTTTTTATCGGTTTCGACAGTAGGAAAATTATCACTTTGTTAGTAGTTATGTCCTTATTTAATTTTTAAAGTACAAGTTCAGCATTTAATATACTTCTATTGTACCAACCTGTTACATGTGTTGTAGACGTAGCCGGTACTTGTTAAAGAATGATAAAGAAAGCACATAATAGGAAATATTTAAACAAAATTCGTATGCGGCACTACTCCTCCTTTTCCCTGAGAGAGAGAGAGAGAGAGAGAGAGAGAACATTCGAAAATACGGACAAGATAAAGGTAGGCGCCCTGTCTAACAAACTATTATGTTTTCCCATTGCCCTAAAGCTTATATGGATCAATGGTTCAAACATATAATTTGGGGTCCTATATTAGCCCGATTATCCAAACAGATTTTGAGTAAAAAGAATATTATTTAAAATTTTGGTGTCATTGAAAGTCGCCTTGTATGAGCAACCCCAATCCCCAGTACACAGATTTCTTTTACAAGATTTATTATCACGTGAAAGATATGTATGCTCGTACATCTATGTTATTCCTTAAAAAAATATCTTTTGATTAGTATACACTTTTTATTAAAAAGCTGAATAATCAAAAGCTGGAAATGTGAATTGAACGATTTAATCTATCAAAATTATTATCTTAACAGTGGAAAAAATCATTTATTTTATTCTCTAACAGTAAAATATAGTTGAGTTTTTCAATGCCCCCCCCCCTCCCCTATCCCTCCTACAACAAATTGTTTTAATCAAATGAAATAAAATCTGTCGGAATCTCCTTTACGAACCAGAAATTACAGTCGTGAAACATTCATACTCTATTCATAATTTCAGAACAGAACTTCCTTGCCTGTAACGAACTACCTTTTACAAAACTCTTATTCACTCAGACATCATTAAGAAGAATCTTTGCAAATTTTTGAAGTTTTTTTAATTGCATAATTAATACCCTGTTACTAACATTCGTTACAGGCCCGTAGGAAGCAATTTCTATTTGGGGGGCACAGCCATACATTTTTCAGTTGAGAGTTGAGGGGGCACTACCAAAAATTTCCTGACAAGCAAAAAAAAAAATTGACAGTTGAGGGCGCACTACCAAAAATTTCCTGACAAGCAAAAAAAAAAGGGGGTCATCATACGTTTTTATTGAGGGGGCACAAGCATATAGTATCTATGTTTACTATAGTAATCTGTTTATCGGCAAAATTATTGGGGGCACCCCCCCCCCCGTGTCCTCCCCCCCCCCCCCCCCGTTCCTACGGCCATGCGTCAACGGCTTTCTCCTATTACTTTTTATTGCGTTCCATTCAATAGTTTTTATGCCTCCAGATCGAAAGATCCCGGGGGTATATTGTTTTTGTCCTGTCTGTCTGTCTGTCTGTTTATCTGTTTGACTGTCTGTCTGTTGTCAACTTTAACCTTGCCCATAACTTTTGATTGGTTGGAGCTATGACTTTCATATTTCATATGTTTATTCCTTGTGACAAGATCTTCCTTTGGGTCTCATCACATTTGACCTTGACCTTGGAGTTTGACCCACTTTAATAAAATTTTATGAGACTTTAACCTTGGCCATAACTTCTGAACAGTTGGTGCTTGGGGTTTCAAACTTCACATGTGTATTCCTTATGACAAGACCTTCCTCTGGATATCAACCTCTTTGACCTTGACCTAGGAGTTTCACCTACTTTTGAAAAACTTTAACCTTGGCCATAACTTTTGAATGCTTGGAGCTAGGGCTTCATACTTCACATATGTAATTCTTGTGACATCGCCTTCCTTTGGATACAAACCACTTTTACCCTTTGACCTTGACATTGGAGTTTGACCTACTTTTGAAAACTTTAACCTTCGCCATAACTTTTAAACAGTTGATGCTAGGGCTTTCATACTTCACATATGTAATCCTTGCGACAAGACCTTCCTTTGGATATCAACAACTTTGACCTTGACCTTGACATTTTACTTACTTTTAAAAAACTTTAACCTTCGCCATAACTTTTGAACAGTTGCAGCTAGGGCTTTCAAATTTCACAGGTATATTCCTCGAAACAAGACCTTTCTTTGGGCACCAACATTTTTCATCTTTTGGCCTGGATTTTGATTTGCTTTTGAGAAACTTTACTTTAACCTTCGCCATAAGCTGCCATACGTGGGCATCAGTGTTTCACAAACACATCTTGTTCGAAATATTTTAATTAGTTAATATAAAATCCCTTTCTAATTTCCTGTTCATTGTACCTTAGATTAATTAGTCATTAATCTACTAAATACTGTCCTTCCTGATATACTTTATTTAAGCAAATTATAAAACATGACTATTTTTATATCTTATTTGCTAAAATAGAGTATATCAGGAAGGACAATACTCTCTCTCTCTCTCTCTCTCTCTCTCTCTCTCTCTGGCATTGGAAGTTCATGAAAATAAGAGTATGTGCATTTATACAAGCATAAACTATACACGATATCTATATTAACTTCCAGTACGCGTTATCTCCGCTCTCTCTGGTTAGAACTCGAAAATGAAGTTAATGAGAAGATGCCCAAACTGGCTCCGTCTTCAATTCTTGGTTAAGCGAAGATCGAAATGCGAAAAGAATGTCAGAACAGGCGTCCATACTTCTAAGTTATAGTTGACCGAGATTAAAAAAAGGTAAATCTACCAACATATTTAAGCCGATTGAATAAAGACAACTACTGTGAAAAATGTCATTTATCGTACTCTGCAATTGATTGAACCAATTTACATCTGCTTACACTGGAAACTTAATGGATTATAGAAGAATAAGCGGAAGTTGTCCTTAAAAAAACAATTGAAACAAGTGGAATTTATAAACAATGTCACATGGCGAAATTCTCAACTTCCTTGTCTCCTTTCGTGGAGTCGTTGATTGATTGTTCAAAAAGTTTTTATTTATATTATTGTATACCAAAACAACTGTTCACTAACTTTATAGATACAACATGGAGGACAAAGAAATTCAGACAGAAAGAGATCCGTCTGCGGAGAGCAGTCTGACAACAAGTCTTCTGATCTTAGATCTCGAAGTATGTATACTGGTATTTTAAACAGAAAATTACAAGGGTCAGCTTATTTCATTAATTTCCTTTCTAATTTTCGTATACTGACTGCCTCTACTTTGGTAGAATATTATTTTGCATCTGAACAGAGAGGCCACAAATGGGCTTTAACTGACCAGGTGTTGCTGCTCTTTACAAATGCCGTACTTGTAAACAATCATTCAATGCAACTGGTCAGTATTATCAGTGCACTGCTAGTTTCTCTGTTTCATATGCATAGTAGTATTCATTTCATAAAAATCAAACATCCAGTCGATGAGAAATTTGAAACTTCAGCACGCTCCATCAAACAAAGTGACACGCTGTTTTTAGAATGTTCACGCAGGTACCCGTGACAAGAAAGCAGTCGAATGTAACGAATGCTGGGTACACCGCAGTGCTGATATAGGAGATAGGAAAAGTAATATGACGTATGTCGGGACGTGTTCAGCTTGCTTGATCAGATTCTGAATTCGAAATTCTATAAAACAGAGGTTGTGAGATTTGGACGGTATAAGTGTGTAAATCAGGAATTCCATGTATAATTGAGTTGAAATGTACTTTCAAATTCTGTATCTTTAATATGGCCGTAGGAAACGGAGGGGGGGGGCGTGCCCCCCCCCCCCCAATAATTTTGCCGATATATAGATTACTATACAAAACATAGATACTATATGCCTGGGCACTCTCAATAAAAACGGCTGATGACCTTCTTTTTTTTTTTTTTTTTTTTTTTTTTTGCTTGTCAAGAAATTTTTGGTAGTAGATAGTGCCCCCTCAACTGAAAATGTATGGCTGTGCCCCCCCTCCCCAACTGAAATTGCTTCCTACGGGCCTGTTTAAAAAATCTTAACTCTTTAGGTCCGTAGCAGCGGTTTTAAAATTGGAAAGGGGAGAGGGGGCAACATCCCAACCAAAAAGAAATTTGACAAGCAAAAAAAAAAAAAAATAAAAATAACCATGCACTTAACTTCTCCGAATTCGAAAATCCTATTTCGTATGTCTGTGTGTGTTGGGGAATGGGGGGGGGGGGGGGGGGCAAGATGAAGGGGGGTGTTGAACCTTTCTCTTACTTTTTGGTACTTTTTTTTTAAATCCTGGAATTTGTCAGTGCTCGACCTTACTGCAACAAAAAGTGGGCCGGGAAGATCATCATCTAAATGTCAATTTCCTATAGCAAAATACTATACTAAGAAAAAGTGCCCCCTGTCCCAACCCCGGCGTTCTATGGGCCTGTTCGTGGACCGTTACAAGATCGAAAAGCCCACTCCCTTCCCGTTTTAATTGAATTAATGATTTATTTTCGATGAATCGGAATTTAGTGAAATTCATGAAAATTGGACGGCATCTTTACAAAAAGCTTGCGATTTCACTTGTAAATATTATGAATAAATTTAAAATCTAGATATTTGACTTGATTCGACTCGAAGCAAAGCCAAGTAAAGATTCTGAGATGCCGAGACGACCTTTCTTTAAAATATATCTGACAGACGGAGGCAACACCTCCATCTTGTCTTAGAATGGTAGTTTTCCTAATACTATTACCAAATTGGTATATTTTCAGCAAAAACTGACAAATCTGACACACTTTATGCACCAGTCCACTCTAGAGCACAGGCAAAATTATGCAGCGATCAATGCCCAGCTTCACCTTATCAACGAGAGACTGCGATCTTCTGACCCTATCATTGCCAGTAGAGGAAATGTCTCCAACATCAATTTACAAAGAGAATTGTTAAGATGTATAAGCAGAGACAAATCCAAAGCCACCGGTAAAAATAGCACATTTTAAAATGTTATTAAAAAAACGTGATCTCTATTTCAAGGTAAAGAACGTATCGCTCTCTTTTAGTATGTACATTTTGTATTATGTTTTTAAGCTGCTGATCACCCTTTATTTTTCTCAGATGAGCTCGAGAAGAATGACTTAAGTGGAAGCGAGACTCTTCACAGAGAGTGTCTGATGGAAAATCTAGAAGAGATGGTAAGAGATATGGATTTGAATAGCACACATCTTATGGACGAATTACTTGACAACGAATGTTTAACACAAGACGAAGCTTCCGATATCTCACACATCAGCACAAGGAAAGATCAAATACGCAAGCTTATTGTGCTCTTTGCCAAAAGAGGACGAGGAAATTTTGTCAAATTCCTAGAAGTGATTGGAAGAAAGCATCAATATCCTCATATTGCTAAAGAATTAAGAAGAATTTATGACCTGAAAACATCAGAGGGTAGAAGTTCTGAATGTCTGTTGTGTGTCATCAAACGTGATGTAGATATACGTGACGTTGTAGATCACCTTTGTCGCCATCAAATCATTGACATAGAATTCTTGGACCTAGTGATTTCAGGACAATCTGGGAACCAAAACAGTCTGTGGGAAATAGTGTTTTCTAATGTGGATAAATCATCTAACAGAAAACAGAAAATTCAATACCTCCAGGAAGCTCTATCCAAAAAATATGACAAGTTGGCATCGAAGTTAGGTTTTCTTGTCCCAGCTCAACTTGGGAACCACATTTGTTCTAAACCTATCACAAATTTTTCGCAATCATGGCGAAGTACAGGTAGTATGAGCAGTATTGGTGACAGGAGCACAACCTCAGAACCTCCAAGAAAATCAGATTCAGGAAAACCTGGGAAGATTTCTTCATACGAACAGCTTCAAGTTGAGATAAGTACCAACATTCCTAAGTGTATAGATTGGTTAAATACGCACACATCGCCGACTGCAAGTTCTGATGATGACACCAAATTACTTTCTGTTACCCCTGAAAGTACTGACAGTGGGATAGAGTCTACTGTAAATGGTAATAGTTTACATACTGAACCGGAAGCGCAGAAAGTAACCATTAATAACATGGAGGAAAGTCCAGATCATCGATTGTCACATGAGACTATGGCTATTTCCATTACTAGTATATCCACCGTAAGTGAGGAAACGGATAGACTTGATCAGACGAACAAAGACTTTTAGCGACAAGAAAGCTATCCTCTGATGGATACGGCATATTCAGTGTGTGTGACGAAGGTTATGTCAAAAAGGAGGTAAAGACTGAACATGAAATAACTAAGCAAAATCAAAATTAATTAATGAAGTAGATTATGTAGAAAAATTCTTAGAGAGACCTGGATAAAAGAGAAAGACCGAAAACTGTCCATTCTGTGAGAGAAAGAACTGGTCGAGAGCCACCTGTCCAAGCTCTGGCTTGAAAAGAATGGAAAAGGAAAACTGTAAAAGGGCTGGAATAAATGCGAATTAAAAAAAAAAAAAAATTATCAACTTTGCTACAAAGGAAAAATAAACTATATATAGTAAACATATTGTATGTATATTATACTATATATATAAAACCAACAACACTGTATATCCTAAGTGTCGGATCTACTAAGTAGATACAAGGTCACGTATGGAAATTTATATAAAGCACTAAAAAAAAGCCAACGACACGAACAATAAAAATTGTCAAATTTTCGGGACGGGACAGGTCGTCCCGAAAATTTGACAATATACACCCATTGTGGCCCTTAAGTTTTGGATGGCTTCAATGATCGTTTTCATTGAACATTGTTTAAGTATGGTCTATTATCTTCAAATCATTTTTAAATTATTTAGTTAATATACAGCAGCCAAGTCAGACATGCATAGAAATGCCGCTACCCCGAAGTATTTAGAAATAACTGAAGATTCAAAAAAATGTTGAAAGTCAGATTGCGTAGTAAGTTAAGTGTATACGGGGGACACAACCAACATATGAAATAATAATTAGACTAGCGATCCAAACAACGTCCATTCCTTCCCGTTCGCTAGTCTAATCATCACAAACCTGCGTAGCAGATTGTCCTCTTTTTGCGTTGATGGAATAGATTCTAAACAAGAACTGTAAAAAAAAAATTGTAATTTTTGACGTATTGTGTCTTTTGTGTTTATTTGATGAATAAATTTACTACCAAAAATAATTTCCCTTAATTAGACTCGATTGTTTAAATATATTTATGAACGTGATAAAAACAGCTTCGGGGTTTAACAGAGCTTAACGGGGCTCAATAAAATTAACACACTTGTAATTAATTTCATTTCTACCGAGTACCCTACTCGATCGGAAAAACGTCCGAGTAACCGATTATCAAAAATTGACCGATTTGACATTACTAAGGGGTACCCATCACTTATCCGCAACTCATCTTATACCGCTGAATAAAATTTTATGGGATATTCACAGAATCTTTGTTACATAGTGCCATTATTCAGTTCTTATTTCACTTATTTTGGATCTCCCATAGCAAAACATAGACACTGCCATTCTTTCTATAGTATTGAGAGGTACCCATCTCTAATCCGCAACTCCTCCTATACCACAGAATAAAATTTAATGAGACTTTCACAGAATCTTTTTTACATAGTGCCATTGTGCACCTCCTAATTTACATTTTGATCGGGCACTTATTTCTTGTCTCCCATTGCAAAACATGAACTTTGCCATAATAAACATATGGGAGGCGGGGGTATCATTTTGTAGCTAAGAATTCACAGTACTTCTAGCTTATATTTGTAATCTTGTGATTTGTTTTTGAAAAATTGATGATATTCATATTCGAAAACTTGTTATTTACATATAATCATATTCGAAAATCTTGTGATGTATAGGCGATTATCTTGTGATTTATATGCGAAAAGCTGATAATCATTTTCGAAAACTTTCCTGTATGCAAAAAATTGTGATTGATGTTTGATAATTTTGAGATTTATATGCGATATCTTGTAATTCAAATACAAAATATTCGTAAACTTCATAATTATATGCAACAACTTTTGATTCTTATTCGATAATCTTGAGATTTTTATTGCTTATAAACAATAATATTTCGCATATTAATCATAAATCTATTGCATATAAATCAAACGATTATCGAATGAAATGTGAAGATGACCAACAGTGATCATTCTCATAAGTCCATTTAAGTAAATAAATACAAATTATGAGCAGAGCCAACTCGGACCTCTGAAAACAGAGGTGGGATCAGGTGCCATGGAGGAGTAAGCCTCATCTATCGACCGGTCACACCCGCCGTGTACGCCTTGTTATAATCGGGAAAACGAAAATATCTGTTGACAATTAATTCAGTGTGAAAGTAATGGCCCAAAAATAATTTATAGAAATTGTGAAATGTTGTTGATATTTTTGTATCATCAACTTATTTGTCAATAGAGTGACTGCAGCAAATTTAGTCTGTAAGGACAATTCTCTACGAACTGTGACCAAAAAGTTAAAAACTTAGTTTTAGACCATAAATTTTGATCCTCAAAGAAAAGGTGTCTGAACCTATTTCATCTTTAACAAGTGCAAACTGGAAGGTCAAATAGAACTCAACAGTATTCACAACACAGTTAAGGACTCGCAGTATCTTTGACCTTGGCTTTTGACTACTAGTATTTAATGCAAAAATTAATAGGATGTTCCTCCAGCTATCCACCACCTCTGCAGCTACTCTGAGATATAAACTTGATCAAATGATACTTTATATACTGTAAACATATTACATTTGGCGGTGTCTTCAATTCAGCAGCTTTTGAGGAAATCCCACTAAATCAAGTATAATGCTAAATGTCATGTTTATTTCATTTGTACATTTAGTAAAACTTTGTGAAAAGTAATATTTTTTATTACACATCATGTTTCTCAGATTATTTCATGTTTGTTTCACATAAAAAATTGCGTTTATATAGCGTGTATATCTTTAAAATGCACTAACCACTGCACAAGTTTACTGAAATATGTCAGTGGTCACAAAAATTGAGGTTGCCTGCACTCAAACAGGCCATTTTATCACCTTGCAATTGTAGCACAAAATAATTATGTCGATTCAATCCTTGTATAAATTCTTCATGCTATGAAAATTCTCAGTCAGCAGAACACTTACAAAGAACTTTATACAGTAAAGCCCTATCCTTGCCCCCCTACAAGTCAAATTTTGAAAATCTCGAGAAATGTGCACAAAATTATATATTTTATAAAATGAAGCTGAGTTTACAAAATGCATTGCACAGAGAGAGAAAAAAAATGACATTTTTATCTCTGTGACATCACAAACTATGGAGATTTCCCATTATTTAAAAAAAAAGAGAGAGAAAAATGAAGGAATTTTGTTCAATTTTGACTTTTCATAGAACACAAACTTGCTGAGGATTTTTTTTCCCCACACATTTCTTCATATTATCATTCGGCACATTATTTCAAAAGATGGAGTCTAAGCAGGCCTGCTCTTGATACTTTTGAGTCAAAATTATTGACGTAAAATACACTTTTTTCTTTTGAAATGATTGAAATGTTGAATTAATATTTGTCTGACAACATATTTAACTTCAGTCACAACCAATAAAAACGTTTCATGCTTCAAAGTTTGCATGCATCCTTAGAATATACTTTCAGATTTCCCTATCAAAGTTTGAATTGGGGGGGGGGGGGGGGGCAAATACTGGCCATTACCAAACATAGTCCTTTTAAGTACTGAGCTTCCACATATTAATACCATAATTAAGGTAAAAACATGTCATCCTATGAAGACCATGTCATTCTGCTGAATGAAAATTTTAATACTAAACATCATTTCAATACCATATTCTATGATCATCATGCACAACAAATCAATTTTTCACTAACTTTCCATTTTATTATGTAGGTAAAAGATTTAAACATGGCATCAGAATCTGATTCATTATACCAGAAACTAGATGTAATAAAATCACGTCTATATTTTTGGTGGTTTGACATGGTTATCCAAATGAAATATGGCTCCTGTCTCAACCTGCAAAGCAAGAAATGGACAATCTAAGTTGAACAAACCTACGTAAAGTTTAATGTTTGAACATAGCTTATACTGCATGACGTAATAACTTGAGTGATAACATGACTGAAAATCTGTTAAAATGTTGACTGAACTAAAAAATTTTGCAAATACTAACCGTTACATTCATGATTTATACCTGATTATGGTGATTTTTCTGCTGAGGAGCGGCTTTCTTTTTCTTTTGATGAGGACCTGGAGGAACCATTTTTCTTCCTTTCTCTGCTTTGGCTTCTCTTGCTGTGTGATCTGGACCTTGAACGGCGGCGACGTTTATGACGGGAACGACTTCTTGACTTTCTAGACCTGCTCCTTGACCTACTTCTGGAACGCCTAAAGTAATAAAGCATCTTTCATGTTAATATTGTTTAATAAATACCACAGTAATTAAATTATCAGAATAGCTCATTAAGCCTTCGGCTCAGGTGAGCCTTCAGCTCAGGTGAGTTAATAAGATATAGACTAAATTGGTCTATGTATTAAAAAAAAAATAATAAGTTTCAGTATATACCTGGATCTTCTTCTTGACCTTGACCTGGATCTCCTGCTTCGTGATCTGGATCTTGATCTTTTGGATCTTTTTCTTGAATGGCGACTTCTGGATCGAGATCTGGATCTACAGAAATATAAAAATGAAACTTATTCAATTCTCAAAAACAGTACTTATTTTTTTTTTAAAATGATACACAGTAGTAAATCATTCTGTACCTCCGACTTCTGCTGCGTGACCTTCGTTTCCTGTCTCTACTGCGACTTCTAGTTCTTTTACGACTGCGGCTCCTGCTGCGTGCTTGGTTCATTCTGGCCTCCTCTTCTGCTTTTTCTCTCTCAGCACGCTTCAGCTTCTGTTCCTCTCTCTCCTTTTCCCTTTGCATTCGCCTATCAGCAATGCTTTTCTGTAGATTAAAAGAAAGACTATAATGCTGAAATTTTTTTTAAAGTTGTCAAATCAAACTTTAAAAAAAAGTTCTAATGAACAAACCTTTAATTCTTCTAGCTTTTCTCTAATTGTAATGAAGCCAAGGTGAAGTTTTCCACCAAAGTGATCAGCTAGACGTCGATCATTATCATGGATTCCAAGATATGCTGAGCACACTTCACAAACTCGCAATTTTTGCTGCTGGTAACTGGATGCTGGCATAGAATTTCTGTATTCTTGCTGAAAATCAAATAATTTACATATATTATCAGGAAATAGGGAAAAACAAATATTTCTTTTCCTTATAAATATTTATCTTGATAAATACCTCTGCAGCAGCCTTTTGCTTCTTTAAATTTTCAACTTCTTCCATCAATTGCAATGACTCCACCACCAATCCTTGTGCACCAAGATCCTCTGCTTTGGCAAGTTTTGTCCCCATTTCTTCCCCTAACTTGTGAATCATCTCAGCCTGTAAAATATAAATATTCCATCATTTAACTTCCACACATTAACATACTAGATTATTCATTTTTTGTTTATGGATTTCCTACATTTAATATGTGGGTGAAGCACATTATTTTGCATATAAATCTCTTCTATTTTGATTACACTGACTGTACAATAATTCTAATATGCTTATTTCCATACACTCAGCTAAACAAATATTTTTTGTTTATAAGTTAAATAAATAAAGAATTCTAAATTACTTTTCCATTAGCCTCCTCGCTTAGTTCTTCCTGTGTTTCTTTAAGGCGACGTTTCGCCAACTCGGTTTTCCTGTCACAATCAGCTATAAAACTAGACAGATGCTCCATTGCCTAAAATTGCATATACAAAGTAAAATTCGTTATAAAATGTATGAATACCTAAATCAATAATATTTTATTTAATGAAAATGTCATCTACATTTAAATAAAACTTACATCAATGTCATAGTAGTAATCCTTCCTTCTGGAAGCCTGTTCATAGTCTGCACGCAGTGCCAAGTCATGGATTTTGGGACATTCTCCAAGGTCCATCCGCTGCAAGAACAGGGCATCTTGCAATAAAATCTTCATATTTGATACAATCACATCAACATATATAATACAATTCCTACAAGGGTGGAGCATGTTTATGCTCATGGATACATTTACATCAATCCTGTGCAGATGACAACTTACATGATCTTGGACTCGCGCATGCTCATCAAGTCACTTTTACTTACCTTAGAACAAATGTAACAAAATTTTAAATTCTCATTTCAACAAATAAATATAGAAAAAAAAATTTTTTTTTCATTGAATGGTTTTTAAAAATTTTTCTCATGAATTTTTTTTTCTCTCTCTCTTCAATTCAATCTTCTTGTATTCACATTGATTTAATTTACAGCAATACATACCGAAAAAAGGTCTGACAGAATTTTGGGGGAGAGGCAGAGTGAGTTATTATGTACGTACCGTGCTAGAAAGAATATCATGTGGACAGCATCCCAGCAGGAAACTCTTACATACCCGAGCGTCATCAAACTTCACTTTGTATTTGCTGTTCTCGCCTAAAATTGTTAGTCACATAGAGTCAACAAGAGATCAAAATACTCACAAGCCCGCACCTGTAAAATCTTAATACACACAGTTTTAAGAGTCCCTTTCTCCACCAGCTGCCTTCATTTCTAGAACAAAATTGGACATTTTGACGAAAACAAAGAGAAAAGGGCTATCTTAGGAAGAAAGAAAAGAATGGGCCATTAAGAATCACAGATTTCATTACATACACACTGCGCAAGCTGTCAGATGTATCCTGCTTATGCCCAGCCCCCATATCTTCTATAATATGTACCTGTAAAGTAAACTAGTCTCATGGCTTCTACAGTTCATTTACTATAACCAAAGACTCCTTACCATCCAATGCTTTTCTAACCAACTTTTTGTCAAGTCTAACTTTAATTGTATCTTGTTCCTCTTGAGTCATGAAATAATTTTACCTTCATATGTATTTAAATATGAATTAACCTACAGTAATAAACATGAATGAAATAAGATCTATTGCAAACTCACGAATTGGCCTTCATCACCTTTCAAATTTGACTGGATTACAGCACAAGAAAAAGCTCCCTTAAAAATAGGGATAAAATCATAAGTATGGAAAATGTCTTCACAGGAATCATACATAAAACTTAAACTATTCAATATAACAATAAGAATCAAATTTTAATACACAAACATATTTTTTATTCTGAAATATGACTGTAAATTATTTTTCTTCCTTTTCATATGTGCTTCTTATACCATGTTACAACAATGTCCAATTCTTCCAACGCATTCTAGGCAGAAGTGAAAAATCAAAGTTCTAAATAAAAGCTTAAACCTCCTAAAGAAAAAGATAAACTAGAGTCCCTTTTAATGTGTACTGTTTAAGTTCAAATAAATAAAGTATCTAGCACTGAAAAGGGACCTTGTAAGATAAAGTAATGGGGTATTGTCCTTCATTGACCAGAAGTTCTACAGTTACATGTGATGATGTTCTCTAAATCATTATGATATTTATAAAAAAAAATCATTGACAAGGACATTTTTTCACCTTCAATGTAATGCTGAGTCAACTTTTTATCTATAGTCCATGCTTAAACCATGTCCACTTACTGAACCTTATCTAAGCAGTCAAGGCTACAATTTTGACAATCTGGATTTACTTTAGTTAATTTACCTGTTCCAATTTAATTTTCATTCTCCAAAATTTAAAGTTATAAACCTTTTTTTTAAAATTACACCTCCATGCATAAATGATACATATTGAATTTTTAATTAATATGCATGTTAGCAGCATGTAATGATGTACATGTATTGATCACACATCTGCTGCAAAATGTCTCTGAAAAAGTACAAGAATGTTAATGTTTTAATGTATTTTGCATTCTTCAATAGTTATCTAGTAGTAATGCATTATTCTATCTAAACTGGATACTCATATTCAATTAAATACAGTATCTCATATACCTTTCAATATTCTTCCTTGCTAAAGTGTTTCACAAGCAATCTAAGTCATTAGGAATTATTTCAGACGATTTTCAGTGTAATTGTTTCATCTGCACATTTCAAGCCCTAATTTTGATTTAATGGTTAATGCTACTTTAAATAATTACTGTTTCTCTAAATATTGTTTCTTGGAAGGTAAACCTGTTCCTATCAAAAATGTGCATTATTGACCATTTAAAGATTCAATTGGTGGTTATACATATATATTAGGAAATTTATTATAAATTTAAAACATTAAAATAAATAAAAAGATAAAGTTTAAATTCGTGGGGATAACGTCACACTGGCACTTTTTTAAAAATACATTGACCAAACTTTGTGCATCAAGTGTCTCAAAAATTTTGAAAAGCTAATTTAACTAATGATTTCAGTGAAGTATATGTGTTTTTGCATAATAAAAATAAGCACTTTGGTAATCAAAAATGTTCTTTTAATGCTCTAATCAAAAGCAATTGAAAAAGATAGACTTTTCAATTACATCGTGTAGTCAACAGATTGGGATCAATTGCCCAACTGGGATAAAATAGCCTGTTTGGGATATAATATCCCAAATGGGATATAAATTTTCAGTGCAAAATATGAAAAATTTTATTTTGGCTATAAATATCATAAATCTGAATCAAAATACTTATAAAGGAATAACTTTTGGTTTTTCTGTATGCTTACTGTTTAGGGTATTATTTTTTTTTATTGACTTTAGACATAAACAAACATACACATACACACCACGGCTGGACAGATTACATACAGATTTTTAGGAATAAACATGAAATGCCAAAAAAAATATGAATACTCAAAATACACTAATACTATCTAGATGACATAAATTTATCTGTATGTTTATGTTTTCAAACAATTTGAAAACTGTTCAGGATACTGATCCCTCGGAAGTTCCTAAACTTCTTGGGGATCAATCTAACAAACTGTAGGGTTGCAGAAAAACTTGCTTGCCAAAAGTTATTTCTTTTTAAGAACTTTGATGCAGATTTTTGATATTTATTATTATAGCAGAAATAAAAATTTTCATTTTTTGCACTCTAAATTTATATCCCATTTGGGATATTATATCCCAGATGTGTTTTTACATCCCACATGGGCGATTGGTCCCAACCTGGTCAATATTGCAAATAGCATTTCTACTAGCTTGGACAAGGATAGTCAAGGTCAGGGACACATTGTATTTGTTTGTTTGCTTGTTACTTCAACATCCCTGTGTTAATTTTTCACTCATATTGAGACACCACCACTTGCCGATTTAGGGCTGCAAATTTACGTAACGGGATGTTTCGCACCCATGCATGGTTCGCCCCACGATGTTTCGCGCCAATTCTGTTTCGCGCTGAGATGGTTCGCCCCACAATGTTTCATTCCAAGTACATAAATGTGCTACTGAGTTTAGTTCATTTAACAAAATTTTAGATTGTAGAACTATATGTAAATATAGATATTTTTGGAACATATTTTTTTAAATTTAAGAAGATTATATTTGAAGCAGATACGTAAATTATTTATGTCTGTGTTTGAAGTATACATACATAGCATAATTATGAATTATTATAACACCGTGCTAATTACGTATAAGTAGATAATTATAATACCGCCATCTAATTAAGTAATTATTGCTGGCTTGGACAACCCACACATCAACTTAAATTCTCACCTTTTGATCTCCAACTTATTACAATTAAATCGTCATTGAAACACTGTTGAATTGTTGAACAGACACCCTGAGCAAAAGGGCACGGTACGATCCGTTAACTATAGCAGTGCATGTTATTAAGTCATGAATTTGAGCACACAAAATATTTATATCATATTTGATAAATAATTTAAAACGGATGAAAATGAGATGTTTCGCGCCCAAATCGGCGCGAATCATCCTGGCGCGAACCATCTCAGTGCGAAACAGAATGGGCGCGAAACATCCCGGATTCCAAATTTAGACCTGTACTTGGCACTCATGGCCTTTGAGCAGTAAGGGATCTTTTTCAAGACAGCACCTACTGCAACATGGGACCTCAGTTTATACGGTCTCATCTGAAGAACCGATCTCCACATCCCGCAGTGTGATTCGAACCCATGACATAAGGATAAACTCCTTACACCGCTACTCTAGAGCAAACACTCTCACTGCATTACGCAGGCGACCATTGTAGAAATAGTTTTTCTTGGGGATGGTATTGCAACAACAATTTCCTGTAAAATTTTATAAGGGGGCGCTTTGACCAAAATCAGGGGGCTTTTTGACCGAAATTGTGGGGCGCTTTGACCGGTACGATTTTGTTAGGGGGCGCTTCGACTCCCTTTTTGACAGACTGTCCACTAAAATGACCGTGAAGCATGTTATTAGGTACTTTTAAATGGTGAACAAAATATGAAACTTTGTAAATAATATATATAATCAACAAGGGCACTAAGAAAATGGAAGTGTATCAAAGCACTCGATCTATTTCCAAAGAACGAATGGTAGATTTCCTTACCATCCCTGGCAGTCCCCATAAGCTCATCTAACATCGCTCTCATCTGCTCTTGAGCTGACATCTTTGTATTATTTTGTTGTTTGCTTTGTAAATATTACATAAAATTGGGTTTTAATGAATACCTATTAAACAAAAGTTATCAAATCTCTGAATCGTTTACATGATTTCTTTATTCCAACATGGCGGAAACGTAAAATTTGCGTATGCTAGAAGCGACCTCTATCGTGAAACAAATTAAATAACTCGTTCAAAGTTGAATATTCTTTTCCCTTTATAAGCCCGCGTATGAAAAAGATTAAAACGATATTTAAAAAAAAATATCGACAATCACTCTGTTTTAAATTACTTAACTGCTGATTTTCGGATCAATGTACAAAAATGTACTGAACCCTCGGTGGTGGTAGTGGGGGGGGGGGGTGTTAAGTTGAAAGAATTTGTTAAAAGAATCCTATCAAATCAGTATTTGTCAATAAAGTGAAATCAAAACAACAATATGAAAGGATTTGAAATAATAACTAACATAAGTTATATCTAATCTAGGCTAACATATTTTAACGGATGTAAAATTTTTATCTTTAAGGGAATAACCTACAACGTATAATTTACTTCTAAATTTTCTCAAAGTGATCCTTTAAAATCAGACTTTTCATGATGAAGCGGTAATATATAAGATGATATAACTGTATAATGTATTGTCGTCGAAACACCTCAACACGTCCGCCACTCTGCAAGCGGTATATACCACTGAGATAGTCTCAACCTTTACAACACTTGCAATTTTTGAATTTTCAGTGAAAAATTCATAAACAGTTGATTAAGTTTATGCAATTCAAACTTGATTCAATTTGTCGAACAATTAAAATTATGGTAGAATGGATAAAAAATTTTCCTGCTCGGAATTCATCAACATGATCAAAGGGGACCAAAATCTTATTCATTCAAATGCAGATTTCACAAGAAAATCAGTAGAAATAATTTAATCAATATACCCGATATAGGTTTTTAAAAATGTTTTAAATAATCTATCTGCTTTTAATTCAAATATTTATTGGTAAATCAAAATTTTCCACAACACACACTAAAAATTTAACATCCACATGATATTAAATCTGAAAACTATATATATAATTCTTGAGCTTGATAAACATCATAGTTTAGAGAGAGAGAGCAACTTTTTTGTATTAGTTACTACATTTATAGTCCCAAGTCATTCGTTACCATTGTTATAATAGTATTTTCATTTAACAGGCTATAATGTTATCCATGTACACAAAATACGGACTCATAAATACTAGAATTGGAGAATTGGGGGGGGGGGGGGTTCTAATTCAGCACACTTGTAACAGTGTTTACAAGTACTCTTACATAATTATGTATACATGTGCGCTGAGATATCCATTAATATAGTGTAAATAAGAAACTTGTCAAGGTCAAACTAAACCATGTGAAGTATATTTTTTAAAAAAAAATTAAAAAAAAAAAATGGGTCTATCGATCGTTTCTTCATGAGTAACACGGAAGCGGCACCTTGTCTTATTGGTAAACATAACACGCGATGTAAACATGTAAGAACCATTCCGATTGGTTGAGGCAAAATGGGGCCATATCAGGCGCTCGTGTCAAGCGAGGTGAATACCGCGAAGTTTTGTATAAAAACATTTTTTTTTTCATCAGACGAGGAGAGATTTGCATTGGTGAGGATTCTACAGCTGTAGTATTCGAAAATAAAGTAAGTTCGCTAGATCATGCATGTTTATAATCAATGTAAAATTGAAAAAAATAATTATAATAGTTTATGAATCATATTTCTAAATTATATTTATTAATAATTAAAGTCCTTAAATCTTGAATATTTATTTATTAAATTAATTCATTTGAGAGGTTTTAAAATTTGATAATTTTTTCCCTAGGAAAAACTCGATACCAATTTTTGATTTCATTAATTCTGAATAAAATTTTGCGGTTTAATTGAGACTGATCTGGTCATCACGTCATACTACTTTTGCGCAGATGCACCATATCGTATTAATTAGAGTAATTGACTTTTTCTCATTTTGAAAATATTATTTAGATCAAAGTCATGATAATTCCGTGATTTTTTTTAATGCATATTTAGAAATTTATACAGTAATTCAATTCAATGAAGGTCTGATATTAACATTTGAAATGTAAATTAAACAACCAATATTTTTTTTAAATCCAGCCTTAGAAGATGCCAGCAAGGATACTAGATGACCCGATTCCAGCAACTGATTTCCCCGTGGAACTCTTAGATGAGGTGGAGTTGGATCCGCCTGTCGTTGAGAGGCGGGCATGTGAACTTGTCATCAGCGGAATATCGTGTCGGCTACCGGAGTCTGAGAATGTGAAGGAATTTGAAGAACATCTTATGAATGGTGATGACATGGTGACAGAGGATGACAGAAGATGGCCACCTGGTACGGTGTTATTAACTTATTTATTATTAGGCCTATACATTCAGTTTCCGTTAAAAAAGAGGAAAGGAGGTTAATACATGTAGTTAGATTTTACGAAAGCGTATATATTAAGATCAATCTATGGAGAAAAAAAATTGAAAGGCATTATAACGCCTTTCGAAAAGGCGTTATTACGCCTTTCTAAGAGGCGTTATTATGCCTTTTCAAAAGGCGTTATTGCGCCTTTCTATAAGCGTTATCACGCCTTTCAAAAAGGCATTATTACGCCTTATCAAAATGCGTTATTACGCTTTTCCAAAAGGCGTTACTACGCCTTTCCAAAAGGCGTTATTACGCCTTTTAAAAAGGCGTTATTACGTCTTTTATTTTCAATACATGACTAACTTAGCCCACCCCGGGGGCTGCTGAAATCTTACCTTCGGGACACAGTTAAAAATATAGGGCTAATTTCTCAAGAAAACAATTTAAACATTGTAATTAGATTTCCAGGGGAAAAAAAAGATTTTTAAATGTGTAAGATATTTTTAATGTTAATCCAACTTAGTCCTTCTCTTATGCCAGACAACTCTACCAAGGGTCATGGATTTCACAAATTTGGTTGAAGGTTATTTGCTTATTATACCCATGCAAATAATTTGCCTGCTTTTTTTTCCAAGAGGAAAATTTGACATGATTTTTTAATACATGGCCAGCAAAGCCCCAAGCTGCATCTGCCTATATCCTGGATTTTCACAAGTAGAGTGTTGACTTTTCGTAATACGCATGCAAACACTTGTCTACGACATGTGCAGGAATATAAAAAATACTTTTAAATATTGCATAAATAAAGATGGCTTTGATTCAATCTTTCATATATTTATCAATATAAAATAACGCTTTCCATCATTGGATATAACGCCTTTTCATACAGGGCGGTAGTACGAATGCGAGGGGGGGGGGGGGGATAATAGTCATGCTATAGTTTAAATAATTCATTTATTGACTGCTTGGTCCCAGAACATTTTGTTGCAGTATGGTTAAACTCTGGAAAATTACTGCATTTAAAAAAGTTTTACCGAAAAGTTAGAAAAACATCCCCCTCGAGTTTAGTTTTTTTTTCGGGGGGGGGGGTTCTTGTTTTTTGTTTGCTTGTCAATTTTTGGGAGGCTACCTCCCCCCTCCCCACCTTCAAAAGCACGGGCCTGTCAAAGGCATAATAAAGGCTCTTCAGAAGGCATAAGAACTCCTTTTGGAAAGGCGTAATAAAGCCTTTTGAAAAGGCGTAACGCCTTTTGGAAAGGTGTAATAACGCCTTTTGGAAAGGCGAAATAATGCCTTTTGAAAGGCGTAATAACTCCTTTTCGAATGGCGTTATAACGCCTTTAAAAAAAAAATTCTCCATAGATTGATCCTAATAGGCTTTCGTACGATTTACCATACTAGTATACAGCAGCAGATATAGAAATTTTTGATTAAGGGAAGGGGGGGGGGGTGATGAGAAAATTTTTCTTCGGCACAATGTATCGTAAAATTTGCTATGAAAGCCCACTTGGCTATTTTCATAAGTTAAAAGAAAATAATTTAAACGCATAACTTTGCGTTATAATTATAACTCGAAAATTGTGTGATATAGCGCAAAAACTTTTCCGTTTTAACGCATAACATTTGCTCGTAATAAGGAAACTTTCACTTGTACCCCTTTTTGTCTTTATTAAATATGATCAGATATCATTTATATAATTAAGCCGCCTCATCTACTTTAAAAAAAAAAAAATTGAATTGGGGCGGGTGGTTGCAACTCCCGCAATCTTCCTCTAGAAATCCCTAGAAATGCCACTGCACCATTAGACAAATGTACATGGTCGATTTGGTTAAAATAAATTCAAGGCAATCATTATACCGTTTACGGACAGGGTTTTTTTAATATCAATTTTTACAAAATTGAGAAGATCTATAAATTTTCATTAATAGGTTTGTATGGATTACCGAAGAGATGTGGAAAACTGAAGACACTAGACAAATTCGATGCAACTTTCTTTGGGGTTCATCCGAAACAAGCTAACAGCATGGACCCCCAATTACGCATGCTGCTGGAGGTGACTTATGAAGCCATCGTTGATTCTGGTAATGAAATGAATAAATGACAGGTGTTTCAATTTATTGATCGAAATTTTTATATATTTTTCGTGGCAAAATTTGTTGAAATATATATAATTCTGCTTACTCTCACATTGCACAGCGTTATATTGACTTAAATTGCATAAAATATGACAATGAGGATGCAAAAATAAAAAAAAATGAATATGTTTAAAATGATAGGTCTATCAGTTTGTCACCGAGTGACAGATGGCGGGATAACAGCGCAGGTATATATATTGATTAGTGATATACTACGCCGAGAGGAGTCGAGAAGGGGGTGGGTGGGGTTCCGGAAATATTGAAAACATATTAAGAATATATCAATGTTTAATTGTTATATATTGTTATCATTTATATATTTTCTTGCTCATAAGACAGCATTGGGACTTTTCATTAAACTTTGCTTACTAGGAATTCGCGGTTGAAATTACCAGTTACACCAGAGACATTTTATTTATGTCTCTGGTTACACTAATTAATTATTGAACCTGGTGTCTGTTAATTATTATCGTTTATTTAAAGAATATACGTCATATGATCATACGTCAGCATGTATCCAAAATAAAGCTAGATAGATCAAAAATAAAGTGCGTATTTAAATGAAAGAGCGTCTATATAAAGTTGATCATTATTGATAATGAAATAGATAGTTATTTGGTTTAAAACCTATAAAGGATCTGTCCCACACAGTTTCATTACATCATATCTACTCTTATTTGATTATCCAAATAATACTAAATAGACTGTTATAAAATATTCTTTTCACGACTGAAAAAGACACAATACGTGAAAATTTTAAATTGCATTTTAAAAAATTTCTCGTAATTTTAAAGGTACGAACCCTTCCAGTATCAGAGGATCTAAGACAGGCGTGTTTATTGGGGCCAGTGCGTCGGAGGCTCACGAGGCATGGGCGACGGACCCCCAGAAAACCGTTGGATACAGCATGACAGGGTGCACACGATCCATGTTCGCAAACAGATTATCTTATTTTTTTGACTTTAAAGGTAAAATCACCAGTTTGTTGTTGTTGTTTTAAAGGAAATGCTTTTCATTCAAATATTTAACAGAAAAAATGCAAATATTTTTTCCTAGTTCCTCGAGTCCATTGGTGAGTTTATATGTGGTTAGGTGGAGAGGGGGAGGGGACCCTAAAATAGATTCAAAAGTAGGGTAATCTCGTGCTATCTGGAAAGGAGGTTGACCATCAACTATAAGAGGAAAGTTGCTTGAATTTAGCAAGATTATTTATACATTATTCTAGGAATACGTATACAGCTAGTAACATGGAAGATTGAAGTGAAAACCTTTACCACATTTTGTAACGTATATAGAAAAAAATGATGTATCGTATAATATCATGTCTGTAAAGATATATTTTGTTTCATTGTTTTGAAGAAGGTTTATGTGAAGTATTTCAATTGGCATAGAAAAAATGGGGGTAAACAGGCATATAGCATCATTTTTCAGGGGTTGAGGAATAATTGACAAAATATCTGTAAAAACTTTGACAAGCAAAAAAAAGAAAAGGGGGGGGGATAGGGATAAGCAAACTAAAACCTTTTCTTGGGGTGGTGTGAGGATGTAATTTACCATACTACAACAAAATGGGAGGGGGAGCTGCCCTTTTAATGACAATTTCCATGCTAATTTGATATAGCAAAACATTATTCTCGTAAAAAAGGTATGATAGACTGGTAGAGATTACCTCAAAGCCTCAAACACACGCTGCATCATTTTGCTATAGTGATCTCATATTGCTATACTTCTCACTAAATAAAGAACAAACACTCATATGATATTATTTTATTCTCGCAAATTTTTTAGTTCCACGTAAATATTCATATTTCCATTCCTAATGGATGTTTAACTTGAAATTTCAGGTCCTAGTTTTGCCCTTGATACCGCTTGTTCCTCCAGCCTTTTGGCCCTCGACCAAGCAGTGAACAGCATTCGACAGGGGCACTGTGATGCCGCCATTGTGGGAGGGTGTAGTGCCTGTCTGAAGCCTCTCACTGCCCTACAATTTCTGAAGCTGGGGATGCTTTCTCCTGATGGAACTTGTAAATCATTTGATGCTAGTGGTAAGAATCAAAATGCCTTTTATTACAATGTTTTAAATATTTAAGGTTGTAATTGAATTTTTTAAGATATTAGGAAAGAATAATTGGTGTAAAGTTTGATATGATACTAAAATGTTATTGCAGGAAATGGGTATTGTCGAAGTGAAGGAATTGTAGCTGTGTACCTTCAAATGAAGCCTGAAGCAAAGAGGATTTACAGCACTGTAGTCCACACAAAGACAAACTCAGACGGTCACAAAGAACAGGGAATCACCTTCCCATCAGGAAAAATCCAGAAAAGGCTGCTTTATGACGTGTATGAGGAGGCTGGGGTGGCTCCCAATAAAGTGGTGTACGTGGAGGCTCATGGGACAGGGACCAAGGCAGGTGACCCCCAAGAGGTCAACTCTATTGTGGATGTGTTCTGCAAGGACAGAGAAGGACCACTACCCATAGGGTCTGTAAAGTCCAACATGGGTCATGCTGAACCTGCCTCTGGTAGGTGTATTAACTGTTGGTTATATATTTCTTCTCTGTCAGTCCTGAACAGTGATAAAGGACTATATGCAGTATTGGAATTAATTTTATATATGTAAATCAATTGCACACATCAGTCATAAACACTGTAGCATAAAGTAGCATCTTTAATGACTTGTGTAAAATGACTTACCATTTTTTGTCTAAATAGCATTGTAAACTTGAGTGCTCAGAGGGACATTTTTAAAGTGTAAAATCAAATCTGACTCCAGGGTTAGAAACTCCCTAAAATTACAACTCGCAAATAATTGCGAGTACCAAGAAAGTGAACTCGCAATTTTATAAGACTACTCGCAATTTTCATATAAAGTTAAATTTATATAAATTAAATACATGTAACTTAAGGAAAAAGTAACTACTGTACAATACACAAAATACAACTAGTGTGACTTTTATTTAAATTACTGATTTAAATCAAAGGCATTGTGTTCTGTCATATTATATAATTTTGCTACAGTTTCAATGCAAAAAAAATCAACTCGCAAGTTTTTGCGAGTTACCTAATTTTTAACTCGCAATTGGGGAATTCTAACTCGCGTTTTGCGAGTTCTATATAGTGAATTTCGAACCCTGGACTCCAGACCTCATTTTCATATATTTCGTAGCATTCTAAACATTATGGTGAAGGCTGGAAAAACTGTGCTTGATATTTCCCAATCAGAAACCATCAATCACACAAAAAGATTTTTTCATTGAAATCTGCAACTAACATCATTTTATTGACATTATATCTTACAAACTAGTTATAATTTTTAATGATTAAAGCTTGAGATAC
The DNA here is from genome assembly GCF_033153115.1 of Saccostrea echinata. Lineage (NCBI taxonomy): Eukaryota > Metazoa > Mollusca > Bivalvia > Ostreida > Ostreidae > Saccostrea > Saccostrea echinata. The sequence goes on from NW_026889759.1 coordinate 8,648,912, forward strand.
AGTATATTCTTTCAGTTAATAATATAATTATAGAATTCTCTATCAAAGTTTGATTTTGGGGACAGAAAATAGTCATTGTTGCATATACATTTATTTCTTTAATATATTATCTCATTAATATTCTGTAGGTCTTGCAGCTGTTGCTAAAGTGATTATTGGGATGGAAAATGGTATCATTCCTGGTAATTTACACTACAGTGAGCCTAATCCAGATATTCCAGGCCTGATAGATGGTAGACTAGAAGTTGTCAAAGGAAATATGCCCATGAAGGAGGGGTTTGTTGGAGTAAATTCTTTTGGATTTGGAGGCTCAAATGTTCATGCAATTTTGAAGTCATCAGAACTCCCAAGGGAAAACACTCATGAAGCCAGCACAGCAAAAAGATTATTTGTCTATTCCAGCAGAACATCAGATGGTGTACAAAATATTCTCCAAATGGCTCAAGACAATAAACACAATGTAGAAATGCATGCTCTGCTGAATGAAAGTGCCAACTTGGATGTCTCTACTGAAATGTACAGAGGATTCACCATTCTCAATGGGTCTGATAACTCCATGCATATGCAGGTACACAAATTCCATTCCTTTGAAGGAACGGTCATCACTTAATTGGATGTTAATGCTCTGAAACACATTTTCACATTCTTAACTTTTATTTTAGTCATACAATGGAGAGAAGAGACCAACTTGGTTTGTTTTCTCTGGTATGGGGACCCAGTGGTATGGTATGGGAAGAGATATGATGGTAATTGATGTCTTCAGAAACTCTATCCTAAAGTCTGATGTTGTTTTGTCTGTGTATGGTGTGAAGCTCTATGATCTGATGATGAATGCTGAAGAATCAGCTTTTGAAGACACAGTTAATTCCTTCATTTGCATTGCTGCTATTCAGGTATGAGAAGTTAATTTGAATTCTTGGTCTATGTATTGGAATTTCTTGAAAGAAAAATTTAATGCTTAGTGTAAATGTCAAACAATGTTTGGCCAACTAAAGTTACCACCTGATGAAATTCATCTTTCAATATAACTTAGGTAGCATTGGTGGACACCTTGAGGGTGATGGGAATCAAACCAGATGGAATTGTAGGACATTCTGTTGGAGAGCTTGGATGTGGCTATGCTGATGGATCTCTGACAGCTGAGGAGACAGTTCTTGCTGCTTACTGGAGAGGAAGGTGCATCAGAGAGTCCAATCTACCCCCAGGAGGAATGGCTGCTGTTGGTAGGTAGATCTGGTCAATGATGGAATAAAAGTTATTATTCAAACTAGAATTCACATTATTTTGCGGAAGTTAGTTCTATTTGAGACTTTGTCAATAATCACTGAGATAAATTAGGTAAGTAATTAAAAAAGAATCCACACATGAAGGAGAATGACTAGAATAATTTTAGAATTACACCATAGGTCTCACATGGGAGGAAGCCTGTGCTCAGTGTCCACCTGGTGTAGTTCCTGCCTGTCACAATTCTGAGGATACAGTTACCATTTCGGGACCCAAAGAGGCTGTGGCTACATTTGTGAGGCAGCTGAAGGAGAGGCAGGTCTTTGCTAAAGAGGTCAACAGTTCAGGAGTTGCTTTTCATTCTTATTATATGGCAAAAATTGCCCCTGTGCTCAAGGCAGCTCTTGACAAGGTAATCCAATATACTGTATACAGGGTTAATTTTGCCCATTTATTTTAGCCCTTTTACTCTAACAAACAATTTTACCCTGCTTTAAATTCACCCAGACACAGTTGCACAGTTGTGTTAATTTGTTTATGCTATTTTTTGAATTTGCCCCATTTGAAATTTGCTCACTTAACAGAAAAGGGGGGGGGGGGGGCAATTTCTCTGTATATACAATTTACAGTATTTAACTCATATCTTAGATTTATTGAAAAATACAAATATGAATAACTCTGATATGCTTTGTAACAGGTAATCAAACCAAAACCAAGAAGCAAAAAGTGGATCAGTTCTTCAATTCCAGAGAAAAGCTGGGACAGCGATATGGCACAGTATTCTTCAGCAGAGTATCATGTCAATAATCTGGTCAGTCCTGTCTTATTCCAGGAAGCTCTGAAACATGTTCCAGACAATGCTAATGTGATTGAAATTGCTCCCCATTGCCTGCTGCAGGCAATCCTGAAGAGATCTCTCAAATCCAACTGCTGTAATGTTGGACTAATGAAGAGAGGTCATACAGACAATGTTGAGCACTTCCTTATGGCACTTGGAAAGTATGTGTCCAACTTAAAAATATTCAGTGTTTTATATAAAAAATTCAACACCTCTTTTAATTAAAATCCATCTTTCCAGGTGCTACACTTTTGGTATGAAGATGAATCCTCTGAAGTTGTACCCCGCAGTTAGTTTTCCAGTTCCAAGAGGTACACCAATGATTTCTCCAGCGATACAAGCCCAGTGGGATCACTCTGTGAACTGGGATGTACCCACAATGGAAGAAATGATGGCTGGAGGTGGTGGAGATTCTGGTTTTGTAAAAGAGTTTACCATTGGACCAGATTCTTCTGACAACTACCTGACTGGACACTGCATCGATGGAAGGGTGCTGTTTCCTGCCACTGGGTACCTGGTGTTAGCATGGCAAGCATTAGCCAAAGTAAAGAATCAAAACTGGGAGGAAATGCCTGTAAAATTTGATGATGTTATGATTCACAGGGCTACCATCCTACCTTCTGAAGGTACATTATGAATCTAAATATTCCCTAAAAGATAGATATATCAATGTGCTATTCATATGCTTGAACATTATTAATGTTTTTATGAATGATTCTTTTTTCCACCAGGAAAAGTAAAATTCCAGGTCGTAATAATGTCAACAACAGGGGACTTTGAGATCAGTGAGAGTGGGTCATTGTCTGTCAGTGGAAAAATCAAGGAGATAGAATCATCAGAAGCAGAGATTTTACCCAGTACAGAGAGACCAGCCATGCAACTCGGTGGTGCTGATGTCTACAAAGAGCTCAGACTTAGGGGATATGATTATGGACCAGACTTCAGAGGAATCTCAGCTGCTGAAATTAATGGTAAATATATCATTTTTATAAATATTTTAGCAAAAAATATGTCATTTACCAAGTTTACAGATACTGCAAACCCCATTGTCTTCACAGTCTGTCATAAAAAAGAAAACAATGTGATTTTCATGTGTGTTAGAAGGGTTTTCTTTGTGACTGTCAATAAATTCACAAGCTGAGCAATCAACCCAACCTCAACCACTGTATTCTTCCTAGAGCCTTCCTAATTGCAAAATTCACAGAGACATTGCCGTCTTGGGTAAAATTTTCGGAAAGATCCACACTGCCTTCCCTGTAATTTTGATAACAAATAATTAAAGGCAAAAGATAAAATTTATTAACAAAAGTAATAAAATGGGATATGACAAGTTTGTGATGTATATATTTACAGGAAAGTGTGGAGAATTGATTTGGAAGAACAACTGGGTTTCCTTTTTGGACACTATGTTGCAGATATCAATTTTACATATGTCTGGAAATGGATTATGTCTTCCAACCAGAATCAAGTCGATCACAGTTAATCCATCCCTACATGGAAAGAATGCCTATACCAATGATGATGACCAATCAGGTAAAAAGCATGTCAAATAAGCATCTTTTATTTTCAGTGCCATAATTAAAGTTGGGTATATGTCTGACGAACTGCGATTTTGTTATTTTCAGTGTTATTTGTGGAAGTGGATGAGTACACAGACAGATGTAGATCAGGAGGAGTCACAATTCATGGACTTCATGCCTCCACAGCTCCACGGCGACAGCAGCAACACAAACCTCCCACTCTGGAGAGATTTGAGTTTGTTCCCTACATTACTAATAACTATGTCAATCAATCCCCTTCTCTAAAAAGTTATGCTGCAATGTGTAGACACTATGCACTGCAGAGCTTGAAGAATCTCCAACAAAGCACCAACAGTATCATCAACCAAGATACACTCCAAAGCATTCTCTCACATCTTTCTGAGGATTGTCAATTGTCAGTTGAAGATGTCTTCCCATATGAGGCAAGCACTTCATTACTGGAACTCCTTAAACAGCAGATAAACACCATAGATATTCAGAAAGACAGGCTGTTGAGAAGTCTTTCACAGTCAGATGTTTTAAAACCTGCTTTGGATATTGTCATTGAAAACTGTACAAGTTCATGTCTGAATGTATTGGAGGTGGAAGCAGAAGACAGTTGCTTCTACAGAAGTGTTTATCCTATGATGATGTCACACCCAATGATGAACATCTGCTACAGAGTCACAGGATGTACAGAAGATATTTCTCAGGAGGAAAAGGATCTCTACAACCTATTACCAGAACAATGGAACATCTCAAATGCACCCCCTAACATTAAACCTTGCAATCTTATAATCCTTCAAAATGTGCTTCACAAACAATCAAATCTCAAACAAACACTACAAAACACTGCCCAAGCTCTTGATGAAGATGGCTTTCTTTTAATACAAGAAGTGACTGAAAATTTCCCTATAATGCTTGCAGTGCTATGTTTGCAAGAAAAGCTTCCAAAAATTGAGGATTCTGACAAGAGATCTGATTACTGTTTTTGCAATGAAGACAAATGGAACCAAATATTTAAAGAAATGGGTCTGAGTCTCATATATAAAAGATCTGATGGCATCATGTCATCCCTGTTTTTACTCCGTAAGATGAAGCCCATAGTCCCTACAACCATAATAGATGTAAGCTGTTACAGTTGTACATGGTTTGAGGATATGAAATCAAAAATATTGGAATTAGCAGATGGAACATCAAGCAGAATGTTATGGTTGTCTTCCGAAACTGGCAGTCCTAATGGAGTAGTTGGCATGGTGAACTGCCTTAGGAGAGAAGGGGGAGGTCCTAATATCAGGTAGACGTTTGAAAACAAGTTAGAAACATGGAAAAGTTGATATGGAAACACTGGCAAAATATAAATTATCTTTTTTTTTTAAACTTTACAATTTTTTTATCGTTAGAGAAAAATAGCAATTAGATTGTCAGTTTCCATTCAACAACTTATGGAAATTGTCAAACTTTCAAAACCAAATACATTTTGTATACAATTGTTTACTAAATTTGAAATATTGTAGGTTGGAAAAAAATTAAATTTTGAAGATATGCAACATTTTTTATGTTATCTCCTCAACAGATGTATCCTTAATAATACTGTGGGTAAGAGCAGCCTGAATCTAACTGAGGAAGTATTCACAATTCTTCAAGAGAAAAACTTACTTATGAACATTTATAGAGATGGAGTTTGGGGATCATTTAGACATCTCCCTATTCAAGAAGGTAGTTGAAAATATTATTTCGAAATGAAATTGTATTTATACAAATCCTATTTAAATGACTTTTGTTAGATCGATGAATTCACGCCAATGTAGAATTTATTTATTTGTATTCACAGATAAATTCATAGAGAAGAAACCTAGTAGCCATGCTTATGTTAATGTACTGACACGAGGTGACCTATCTAGTCTTCACTGGATTGAGTCTCCACTTAGATTTTCTACCTCCATGACCATGTGTTCCGTGAATTACGCTGCTCTCAACTTCCGAGATATAATGTTAGCCACGGGTAGACTGCCCCCTGATGCCATTCCAGGAGATCTTGCTCAGCAAGACTGCATTCTTGGAATGGAGTTCTCGGGGTATAATAGTGATGGAAAGAAAGTAATGGGACTGGTCCCAGCAAAGGTTAGTTTAAAAATAGCAGAGAATCAATACCTTTTTCTACGATTGTTGAGTCTGGAAAAGTATTTTGCTCCCTCTGAAAAATTTTACATTTTACAGTTGTTTCCATGCTTACAAATACCTTTTAAACTACTTAAAACACAAATCAATCCTAAATGTGATATACAAGCCATGTAATTTATATTTTTCATGTTCCAGGGACTAGCCACACACATTGATGTATCTCCAAAATTCCTCTGGTCAGTTCCGATGGACTGGACATTGGAACAAGCAGCTACTGTCCCTGTGGTCTATACCACTGTTTATTATGCCTTAGTCATCAGAGGCAGAATAAAGGCAGGTGATAAGGTCCTGATTCACTCGGGAAGCGGTGGGGTGGGACAGGCAGCTATTTCGGTGGCTCTTCATCATGGATGTGAAGTTTTTACCACCATAGGCTCAAAGGAAAAGAGAGAGTTCCTAAAGTTAAGATTTCCTCAAATTCAGGATGATCACTTCTGTAATTCCAGGGATGTGTCATTTGAAAAGGATATATTAACTGTAACAAAAGGGAAAGGTATGACATCCAAATGCGCTTTATGAAGTGAATATAATTATCATATTACATTGGAGAACTTAATGCATTTTCCAGTATATGAATTTATTCCATTCTTTGTGCAAAATAAAATTAGTATTAATAATTACAGAAAATTACTAAACATGTAGTTACTGGTCATTTGAATCTAGATGATACATGTACTGTAAATTAAAAAATGTGAAGCACAGATAGACGCAAAGCCATTGTCTAGCAAAAAAATAAGGTAACAATTACAGTACTTCATTAATTTTGACACTGCATCTCAGTTAAAAAGTGCTATACTAAGTGGTACATGATTTTTTATATATTACAGGAGTTGATGTTGTCTTGAACTCCCTCTCTGAAGAAAAATTACAGGCCAGCTTACAGGTGTTAGCACAACATGGAAGGTTTCTGGAAATAGGAAAATATGATCTCTCAAATAACACTTCTCTAGGTATACAGCTTTTCACTTTCATGTGCAATCTAAAGATTCCTTATTTTATACATTCATATATCATAAAATCAAAAAAAATGTTATATTGATTCACAGCATACATTCAATACAATGTAGGAATCTCCATACTCCATTCAATGTGTAATTTACAAATTGGGATTATTTCTGTAATGCAACTACATGTATGTTTCACTTACATAAATAATAGAGAAGTTGCAGTAATGCATGAATATAGATTTCTATGGGAAGATCTTTGCTTCATAGTTTGTGTAAATAAGTCCCAAATAAATTTTCATGATATATTTTAATTGATGACTAATTTCTGTCCAGGGATGTCCATCTTTCTGAAAAACATAAGTTTCCATGGTATTCTGTTGGATGCTCTGTTTGATGAGAACAATGCTGACTGGCAGGAAGTGTCCTCTCTGCTGGATGATGGGATACATTCTGGTGCAGTGCAACCTCTGAGTAGCTGTGTGTTTGAAAAGAATCAGTTGGAGGAAGCTTTCAGATTCATGGCTCAAGGGAAACATATTGGAAAAGTGCTTATAAAGGTAAATTTAGAACTCCTGTATTCTGCCATTCCACTTTTCCCTTCTCAGTCTCATTGCTCTCAATGCCAATTAACATGTTTTTGTCCCCGGAGTTGATACACAATTTTAACCATGGATTCTATAATTTTCCTAGTTTTCAGATGAAGTTGCTAACATTTCTTCTGAAAAGTTATCAGTCATTCCAAGGTCAGCATGCAATCCAAACAAAGCATACATAATCACTGGAGGCCTGGGAGGCTTCGGACTAGAGCTTTCTGAATGGCTGATAGAAAGAGGAGCTCGTTTTCTAGTCCTCACATCCAGATCAGGAGTGAAATCTGGATACCAGAAGAGGAAACTCATGAAATGGCAGAGAAAAGGAGTCCAGGTCATCATATCTAACAGGGATCTTCAAAGTGAAGAGGACACAAAACAACTAATACAGGAAACCTGCCAAATAATGCCTGTGGGAGGAATATTCCATCTAGCCATGGTAAGTTTTCAATTTTTGGGGGATGAAAAACTGTTACCAAGTACAAGTGTGTGGAGTCAGGAGTGAGGCATTATTCTTTTACCATATGAATTACCATAAAAAACTTGTGATTTATTTCAAGGTCTTGAAAGATGGGCTGATAGAGAACCAGACTGTTGATCATTTCCAAAGTGTCTGCAAACCGAAAGTCTTTGGAACTATGTACCTTGATAAAGTTACCAGAGAGGTATGCAGGGAGAGTATGGATTGGTTTGTTGTTTTCTCATCAGTCAGTTGTGGAAGAGGAAATGCTGGACAAGCTAACTATGGTCTGGCCAATTCATTCATGGAAAGAATTTGTGAAAAAAGAAAGAAGGATGGATTTCCAGGTAAGATTAAATGCTTAAATCAAAAAGATTTGTTTGGAAGAAGGTATCAGATCTTTATACACACTTCTTTCTTTGTATGATATTCAGCAATCATTGTAATTTTAGGACTTGCAATCCAGTGGGGAGCAATTGGTGACGTCGGTGTCGTCTTGGAAACTATGGGAAATAATGACACAGTGATTGGAGGAACACTTCCTCAGAGAATTATGTCATGCTTATCCACTCTAGACAAGTTTTTGAACAGACCAGAACCAGTTTTGTCCAGCTTTGTTCAGGCTGAGTCCAAGACTGAAAATAAGAGTGGTGGAAGTGGACAGAATCTTGTTCAAGCTGTCTTTAACATACTTGGTGAGTATGACCATATACATGTAGAATAATCATAATTTTAAGTGTGAATTTTCTGAAAAAAGCACAAACATATTGCATATCAAATCACAAAAATGAGTAAACCACGGTTTTGCATTTAATAAACTAGGCTTAAACTTTAGTTAATTAATCTACCAGTATGTAAAGAATACACTTCACATGGACTTGAGAATTATGTGATAACTTTGACATCTTGTAACCAGTAAAAGAACTCATATACATACTATTTTTGCAGGTGTAAAAGATGCAAGCTCTGTCAGTGTGGATACAACTTTTGCAGACCTTGGTTTGGACTCTCTGATGGGTGTAGAGATCAAACAGACTCTAGAGAGAGATTATGATTTGGTGTTATCTACAACAGAAATCAGACAACTCACAATGAATAAGCTGCAGGAATTGTGCAGCAGTAAAGGACTGCAGAAGGAGTCCCATCAGACATTAGGTCTCTCTGACAGATATCAGCTGGACAAAATGATGCCAGATCAAGCCATCATCTGCCTTCAAGAAAAACATAGTGACAAGAGACTCTTCTTGGTGCATCCACTGGAAGGTAAGAATGATTATTTTGGAACCCAATTACATAATGAATGTAATTTTCTTGGCTCACAAACATTCTTCAAATAACAATTAGTACATTAAAGGCAGCCTTTATCTACATAAATTTTGCAACATTTCAGGTGATTGCACAAGTCTGAAGGAGCTGGTCGAAAAATTGCCATATACAGTATATGGACTTCAGTGTTCATCAGATGTGCCATTAAATTCCATTTCCTCTATGGCTTTACATTATATTCAGGTCATTACTTTTTTGCTTTTTCATTTTTCACTGATTAAAAAAAAAGATATTTCCATTCAAAACAAACCATGTAGGAAAATTAAGTTCCAATTGTATATGTTGTGTTGTGTAAGAAATAAATGATCTGATAACCATGGGCATTATTTTTCAGTGTATTAAATCCATACAAAAGAGTGGTCCTTACTTTCTGTCGGGGTACTCATTTGGTGCATGTATTACTATGGAGATAGCAGCTCAGTTGGAGGATGCAGGAGAGGTCATCAGTCAGCTGATCTTGTTGGATGGCTCCCACAACTTTGTCTCAGTATACACTGAAATGTACAGGGACAGAAAAACTATTGAAAGTGAAGCCATGGCTGAAACAGAGGCATTGTGTAGCTTTGTTCAGCAGTTCCTTCCTGGAAACTCTACTCAGGTAGAATTTAAAGACTTGATCATATACATGTATTCATGCTCGAAAATTTAAAGTATTTGAATGAAAGTGTAAACTTATATAATTTTTTGCACTGTTGCAGTTGATGGAACAACTTTCTGGGGCAGAGGATTTTGAGACCAGGGTCAAAATTGCGTCAGATGCCTTGATGACCACTGGGTTGTTCCCCGATGTTAAGGATTTACAGAGAGCTGCCAGCTCTTTCTATAGACGACTCCAGATTGCAGAGAAATTCTCTTTGAGTCGTAAAATTCAGTGTCCCATCCATTTGCTGAAGGCAGCTGACAGCAAGCTCCAATCCAAGGATTCAGATTATGGGCTCTCCGAGGTGAATTTATTAATTTATTCTATGGAAATTCATGCTTCAAGGTGCATTATTATAACTGAAATATGAGAAAATTATTCATGGATGTCTGTTTCAATAAGAGGATACTTAAATATTTGAAGTTTGAAATATAGATGTATTAAAATTCAGCCAAAGATGAATCATTTTTAATGTAAAACTGCTCTTTCCTTCATGTTTTATAAGTAGAATTCTACATTCCCTTTAAATTAAGATCTATGTACTTATATATCTAAAATATTATCACTTCACTAGTGTAAATTTCACAGAGACAAATAATTAAACTGCAGTGAAAAAAGAATTGTTAACAGAACAATTTAAGTATTTTCTAGCACCTGAAGAATGGTAAAAAAGAAAACAATTGTGCATGTAGATTTGTATTTTATTTCAGTATTAATAGGACAAAAAATTTACCTGCATAAAATTACACGTCTTCCAACTTTTCAGTGAATAAAATATCTTTTTATTAATGCTGCCTTTCATTGAATACCATGATCTTTGACTTTCAGGTGTGTTCCGGGGAACTCAAAGTTGAAACAGTCCCAGGCAACCATGAAACCTTCATAAAGGGAGATAATGCTGTGATTACTGCCATACATTTTATAAAATGATGTCAAGTAACAGCCAGTAATACTTGAAACATTCAGTTAAATAATTATCACGTTCCAACAAGATAAGGATCGACTTTTATACCAATGATTATAATATATAGATAATATGTGTGTGTGGATACATAATCTGGTTTCATTTTGATGATCTCAATTTTTACTAGTATTTATTTTTCCCGTGTGTATTTTCTGTGTATCTGAACCAAATCATCCCTGAATTGTAAAATTCATTGGAATAAATCAAGAACATATCCATTACGTGCTTAGCATTGTTATTTATTTTCGATATTGTGATTTACATTTTATTCATGTTTCACATTTATTTCTGTTTTTTTTTTAAGAATTTATATCTGTTAAAAAAGAATCTTCTGAAAGATTTTTATGATTTTTATTTTGGAATTGGATAGTTAGATATGCAAATTTAGACACAAATGGAGTGTTTCATCTTCGTAGTCCCTGTGTTCAAAGGGTCACTACAATCCAAAAAGATTGCCGCATCAAATCACATCATCTACAGATTCAAAACTGCTGAATCTATAACTTGAGAAACCCCCAATCCGAGGATCTGTTTGCTAGGCAATCAAAGGTCTTATTTTAACACAGCGCCATCTATGGCACGCCGATTGCTTCAAAATTATTTTCTGCACAACGATCACGATTTTATACACTAGCTTGATGAAAAATATACACGAGTAAAATAAAAATGCACGTATCGGTAAAAATTACACATAGTTTGAAAGATTTTAACACAAACATAACGAAAAATACACGAATCCGAAATTTTTTACACGATTAAGGGGTATAAAATGCACAAACGTAAAATCAAAAACTGCACGAGCAGAGGAAACTAAAAATTACACAAACAATTTTACTGCGCATACAGCTGCGCATATCATTATTATGCATATAGAATATTCATTGTGTTCATGGTTTTCTGTACTCTTTATCTCTTCTTGAATGCTGGGTGTAATCGAGAGAAAATGGCGTTGACGATGATATGCATGTTTGTTTGCTTCTTTATTTCTTTGCTAAAACTCGATCCGATTTCTAGCTAATGCCAATCGAACGAATGAAATGTTTTCTTGTGAACTGTGTAAAAAAATTTAAAAGTTGTTCGGAGATATTATATTTTTCTTATATTGACCGAGATCCTAGCCAAAATATGGAGGTATTATATGATGCCGGACATAAATTGTGACAAGAAAGGAATTGCATGTTTGTGTTATAATGCGGGGAAAAAAGTGACCGAAAAAAGTACCATTGCATATGATGCACTCGACTCCGAACTAAAAGTAATACGCTCTATGGTCTTTTAAAATTCTCTAACTTATAGATACAACTTTAACGGAAAGTACTTGTATAAAATAAAATTAACACATGCGTAATAAAACAATTAATAACGTGGATTCTTCATGAAAATGATGGCAGAATTATTGCTGATTATAATCATTAAATTGTAGAATTCATTTTGGTACTTCTCATTTGTATTCATTTGGGCAGATTTTTTTTCATAGATTAAAAAGTGGGAATTACCTGACCTTAGATATATACAGTATGTTTTTAAAGTCAAACATAGATTTTTTTTTTCTAATTATACATGTATCTTTACTTATAAAATATGAGAATATCAATTTTGGTTGGATATCTGTAGCCTACACTGTTATGAATTCCTTCCATGATATCGCATATTTTCAGTCATAAACTACTCAATAAAAAAACAAGACATTCCTAAGGGTAAGCGTTACCCTCATTCGTAATGGCGATTACTTGATAAATGTTTTCACTTTTAATAAATAGGACCAGATAAAGGGAAAATATATATACTCTGTGTGCTTTAGTACATGCGGTTTTGTGTTTTGTTACTTAAAATTTGTCCAAATGAAATAACAAAACTCTACTCAAATGATCCGGTAAAACATATCATCAGTGGCGGATCTGGTTCGTGGATTGATAGAGTAGCAACATCTGAATCTATGTATTTATTAAAGTTTCAAATCGTTGGACCATAATGACACATCAGAAATTTTAAAACATAGTGAATTACTAAATACATCTACGTACAATGTTACAAATAAGAAAATGGGAATGGATATTATAATAAATAGAAAGAACAAAGAATGTGTTGTATCACTCTTAAATAATGCAAATAAATCATGTTCTTTATGGAGCTCGAGGTTTCACAAATATTTTCCAAGACAACAATTTCTCTTTACATTTCGAATTCGTATGCATAAAATTTTAATTATTTTCCGAACACTAAGTTTTTGTAATAGGCTAACACTTTTTTACCCAAATCTATAGTCATTATAAAAAGAACATGACTGTATAATTATGAAATGAAAATAATCTTCAATAACATTCAAGGAACATATTTGATACAAGATTCACTTTTTAAAAGACTATTCATGTGCATATCTAACGTTTTTGAAAAATCAGATTATAAGTTAAAAAGCCTAATCTATGCAATTTGTATTTTGTACGAATACATGTACAAATAATTAAAAAGTTTGCTTTATAGCAATATTGTACATGTGTATCAATGGCATCAACCAGGTCTTGTTTTACTTCGAGCATGACTACGAATAAATATAAGAAAACATATGATGACCTCAAGAAATCTTTGTTTTATTACCGTGTGTTTATTATTGTCAAAATCTGCACATTGCAAATAAATGTGCATGTGTAGCCAAGTCCCAGCTAATTAAGTTCATCTTGTATGTCTTCTTGAATTTGGTCTTACAATATCGTTACAGTTCAGTTGAATTGCAATCCTGATTTCGATAGACTATTTTATGTACCCTTAAATTCTTAGAAAATATTTCAGGCACGTAGCATCAGGAGGGGTCTGCCCTCCCCCACTTTTTTTCCAAATATAACCTACTTCTATTGTAAATTTCCACTGAAAAGCTGGTTGCCCCCTCCCTTTGTTGTAGGATAGTTTAAATCAAAGTAATTTGGTATTATAATGTGTTTCGAAAATACTTGTTTTGTTTTTTCAGGTAGGTTGTCAAAAAAAAAAAAATCTGACTCCCCCCCCCCCCTCCCCCGCTTTCAAAAACGATACTACTTGCCTGTATTTTATAATTTTAAATTTTCTTAACTCCTTTATATGCATTTTAACTATTCAAAATAGTCTACCGCCGATACATCAAAAACAACATAAATTAAACTTTAATTTACATAAGTAAAACGACTGTATATTTTTTCTACATTTTCTTGGAGTTTTTATGAGATCACCACACGTTGCACAAAAGTTAAGACTACATGTACTACATGTACTTTGTTACATACATATACCAAAAAGTGAGATATGCGTTTCAATATTAAAATTTAAGTTGCACAATTAATATTTGCTCGATTTTCTTTACTGTTGACTTCCAAAAAGTTTTCGGTCAAATTCCACAACCCAGATGATCGCAACATTGCTTCAAAAAAAAAAATTATGAATTGCTAGTAATATAATCTTTAATCAAAAGGTATTATTGGTGTGTCAAATAGCTATAAATCGATTAGCGTACATGTGTCTTTCGTTCCAGAACCAGCAGGGAAGGATCTCTGTATGAAAATTAAGGTCACGCTTGCACATCCTTGATTATTACCAAAAGTACACACAGTAGGTGGTGGAGGAGAAGAGTTTGATTTGTTGTTAACTCTCCTGTATTATATCACATGTTTTTATTTATTTTTATTTAGGCCTAGCCCTATATGTCATTGTTTTAAACTTTCAAAAGAAATTGCTATATAGAGGAATGACATACTTTTAAAAATCCAACAATTAAACACACAACTGGTTATATGCATCCCCCTTTTTTACGTTATCTATACAAGTATTCTGTGAAGAATGTTTTTTTATTCGGGGTTGTTCATATACTACAAGTTTAAGATTGTGTGCCTGTCAATTTATCTACATGTATAATATACGTTGTACATATATTCTTGAGAGTCTAGCGGAATTTTAAAAGAATCTTTTTTAAAAAGATTACCAACACGTTACTCCTCCTTTTGTAAAAATTTTATAGTATGTTTCAAGCATCCAAACCACATTGAACTGTTCTCTAATGAATATTAATGAAATGTGCGCAATGAGGATGCGTAGCATATTATGTCGATGTTGTATTCTCACTCGTGCAGTTTTCGTTTTTACGTTTGTGTAATTTCCTCACTATAGCGTGTAAATATTTTGTTGATTGTGCAGTTTTTCTATAGTTTGTGTAAAGAAGATGGGTGAACAAGGCGTGCAGAATGCCTATATCTTCAGATATTAATAAAATCATGTTCAATTTGTGAATTAAGTATTTAAAATAAAGTTCTCATTATTGAAATTTATGAAATTATGATTAACAAAACTTTTCTGAGAAAAAAGATCTCGGAAAAAATTATACTTTTATTAAAAAAATAAAATGGTATTCGTGGGATGCGAACCCCTATCAATAAAAATCCGGAGTATCATATTGTTTTGAGACTAACACGCTAACCACTACGCCACGCAGCTCCTGACGAATAGTGGCATTTAAATCATGTTTGTGATATGACCCTTGACTTAATGGACTTCAAGTATTTCTCGGAAAGATGCGAATGCTTTGTCATAAAAGTGTACTTTTAAGGTATAGTGGGTCTTTGCTCCATGTTTTTGTAAACCAAAAAATGTATATTTTTATGCAAACTTTTAGGATCAACTTTCAAAAAAATGGAGCGAAGACCCACTCATATCGAAAAATTTTGTTAAAGTGTGAGAAAATGATCCTTTTTGTCCTCTTTAGTGTGTGTATGCTATTTCGTAGGCAAATAATTTCAGTCTTTGTGAGATTTTTGTAAACTGTAGAGATTTAGCATAAAATATACTTTAATGTTAGATGAAATATCAAAGAAATTTTTTATATAATTGAGATTTTATTTTTCAATTCATGTTTGTCGCACTATAGGCACTTCGCCCGCTTTGTCCACCCATCTTCTTTCAATAGCTTCGTGTATATTTTCCTCACTTTGTGTAAGTTTTTACTTACTCGTGTAATTTTTGTTTTAGGTCGTGCAGAAAATAATTTTGAAGCAATCGGCGTGCCATAGCCATCACCAGCAACGCTTATAGCATGGGTTATGACCTTTAAAATAAACTGATTCTCGAAAATAAATCAAACTTTTTTTTAGCTCTTCCAAGTCTTTTTTATTTAAATATTTTGGATTTCCAACATTTCGGCTTGAGCATCACTGAATAGACATAATCTGTCGAAATGCTCATCTGGTGCATCAAAATTGGTACCGTATATGATTTACATTATGACTCCTGGGTCGAGGCCTCTGCTGGTGGACTGTTAGTCCCCCAGGGTCTCAACAGCCCAGTAACCTAGTACTTAGATACTACATAGTTTGAAAATACGGATATATATTTAATTTCTGTGGTAAAATTTAGAAATTTATTTCAAAATTAAGGATTATCTTCCTTATGCATAGCTCTGATCCTTCGACGTATTTGGCTCCAGTTTTTGGCACCTTTTTTCAGCTCTTCCAAGTCTTTTTATTTAAATATTAAATATTAATCGGAAAAGGAGATATTTTCATACGCCGCAGTTGCGCCAAAAATATAGTCCCAGCTGGATTTCAAACTCAGTTTACCATTTCTATTTAAAATTGTACAATTGTGATGAGTAAAGAAAAAAATGATCTTTTAAATACATTGCAGCTAAGTATTTAAGACATACAAGCAAATATACTTGGAATATTTCGTCTAGTCAGAAACCAGACAAGAATCCCTCCTTAAATATTTTTGATTTCTAATGTCACGGTTTCGGCTTGAACATCACTGAAGAGGCATAATTTGTTGAAATGCGCATCTGGTGCATCAAAATTGGTACCGTATGTGATTTACTGTTATTGTTTATTTATGCTTGGATATTCTCTTATTACTTCTATATATGAAATCATTGAACTAATTCGATGGTGCGTTTTTATGATGATCAGTCTAGAATAGAACAATAAAAACAGATTTCATGAAAGCCTTATGTATAAAGCATACACGATCAGTACCTTCCGAAATCAATGAAAATTTGATTCTTAAGGACAGATGATACAACCTTGTTTCAAAAACCATGAAAAAACAACTTTAGTCATGTTTATTTAAGTAAAAGGAAAGCGTTTAACGAAAATGTTTTTAATTTTTCATTCAAAATTTCACAATTATGTCCTATATAGTGATAAAAATTGTATAGTTTTATAATGGTGATTGCAGAAAGGTAGAATTTAGAACATCATAGAAGGTTTACAATTTCTTAATATATATACACCAATCCAGGCATCCATTTTTTTGTTTGTATCATCTGTCCTCAAGGAAGTTATTTCTTTTTTTCTTTTAACAACATGACATTAACAAAATATGCAAAATTAAGGAAGCTCTAAACACTACACACAGAAGAGTTCTACTTGTAGGGTAGTTTTATGCAATTAGAGTGATCTGCCCTTAAAAGTAAGATAGAAAAATAGTTATTTTCAGTTAATTACACAATTTGTAATAGATTTAAATATTCTTAACATTATATTAGACCAAAAATAAGTTATTGAATTCATTATTTCCATTAATTTTCCCAATGTAAGTAAACAACAGTGATTTCTGTTCTCGAATAGTCCATTGTCTTTGAACATTTTTCCTGCAGAAATAAGGCAGGTACCTTATGCTGAAAATGAATTAATTAATCTCAATATGCACACCTTTTATGTGATATATATTTCTCCAAGTCCAAAAAGCACATTTTGTTAGTGTTTAGAGCTTCCTTAAGTACACGTATACATATTTTGATAATCTAACTTAAATGAACAAGAAGTTTAATAGATTCTATTGTTCAAACTAACTATTATGTTCAAATCAACTACATGTATCTTTCTACTATCTGCAAACACATAAAATCTTAAATTAAACAACTGTTAAAGAATATTATATTTTAACAGCTCACAGATATTAAAGTGGCCTGGACACAGTTTTATTTACAATTTTAAAATTCTATTTTTATTAACAAAATAACTCCAGTTCAATGAATTGACCTTACATGAAAATTCTTAAAATTCAATGACGACATTCTTCATAACATCACGTCAAACATCTGTGTTTGTAAACATGGGCACGAGCTCTGTTATTGTTCATGTTTACGTCATCGGTATGTTCGATTCGTTAACTCAGAATACATCATTGAGCACGAACTGACAATAGCAAGTGGTGAGTCAGATTTATTTTCTAAAATTTTTATAAATTATTTGGATTATAGTTTTAATATTTTTCATTGATACACAACGAATTTTTTATATTACCAGAAGACAGCAATTTGTTTGTTTGTTTGTTTTTTTTTGTTTAGCGTCCCTTTTGAGAATTTTTCACTCATATTGAGACGTCTCCACTTACCGGTGGAGGGCTGCAAATTTTAGACCTATACTCGGCACTCAGGGCCATTGAACAGTGAGGGATCTTTTTTGTGCCAGCACCTATTGCGACACGGGACCTCCCCGAAGAAAAAAATCGAACTGTTAGTTAATTCATTCGTTGTGTGAAAAGTTTGTCCAACCGTTTTCATTGCAATGGTTGTCATCTTAAAGATTTTTAATGTAAATGACACAACTAGTATCTGTGAAACTTATTTTCATGATATTTCATAAAGATTGCCCAAGCCATCTGTGAGAACATTCGTGGACAAAATTTGCCATTTTTTTAACATGTTTCCATGCCAACGGTGAATATTTTGAAAAATGAAAATGTTTAATGGATGTCTAGAGTTTCTGATCTTCATTTCTGAAAACCGATCATGGTAGCTTAGTGGTAGGGTGTTCGCTTCGTGATCAGGATACCGGGTGAACATAGGTAGTGACTGTTCCTTCGCCAAGCGCCCGGCATCAGAAGTGAAAATTTCTGCATGGTCTTTCGGATGAGACCTTAAAAATCGAGGTCCCTTGTCACGGTGGGCGTTGGCACGGTAAAAGACCCTCACTCCTCAATGGTCCTGAGTGCCGAGCATAAACACTATATATGCCTCACCTGCATATAGTGTTTATGTCTCCCAACTGTTTGGGAACACAAGAGCATGTTCGGAGTGATCATTTTTTTAAAATCTAGACATGCTATTTGAGAAAAAAGTGGTGTTACAGGACTTTTAAAATCTCGTTTAAAGTCAGCATACTGCAAATCCTTTGGTAGTTATAATGACCTTGTTTGCAAACACAGCCTATCGTTAGGTCATATTTTGACTGGTCATACTGGTCAATTGTTAAGGCCTTTCTTTTTTCTTTTTTTATAATTTCGACCACCCATTACTCAGTTACATGTACCTACTCTAAACAGAGGGCTCACGGATGTTGTGACCGAATAACAGGGGATACTTACTCCTCCTAGGCACATGATTCCAGCTATGAGGTTTTCATGGGCCCGTGCCCTATTTACGATTCGTATATCGTTTACGGGATCACTGTTCGTTATCTTCACCTATTTCATTACTGGGTTAATTAGTCAAGGTATTCCTATTGATAGCTTAAACTAGAGACAATTCTGATTTTTGAGAGTCGTGACTCGTGAATTTCTGTGATTGTAAATGGTAAATTACGACACTTTCCCCCCGCCATACTTCATATATATTGTATTCATATTTTGATGTTTTGGGTTTTTTGAAGAGGTCACAAAAATTAGGACAGCCTGAATATGACAACAACGATCTGGGTAAAACTAATTCATTTGATTGTTAATCTGTAAGCGTATTCAAACTTATCTATGATGATGATAGATTTATGCTTTTGTAGATCCCTTCAGTTTAAGGGAAAATGTGTGATTAATTTGATTAATGTATTCAGTATCTAATCGGATACGTTTGTGATAAATGGGGAAAACTATGATTAGCCTGTTTGGCACATATACAGTATATGAATTATTCTCTTTAATAGAGAAGTGGACAGGCATCAACCTTCTAAGAAAAACTGCCGGTGTAAAGACGAATTGTGATCCCGGTAGAAAAATGACGGGAGATCCCGGTCATTATTCAACGTCGAAAAATTACTTCCGGTCATTATTTGATGCTTTACTTTCGCCTGTAGAAAAAGTGTCATCACCCTCTGCATACCTTACGCGAGGAAAAATAACTCCTTGTATTTTTTTTGGGATGTATTTTTAATTTTTTGTTTTAATCAAAATTAAGTCCTGTGGGCCAAAATTCTCACCTTAATTAAGAATAGAACGATGATATGTTGGTCTCATTAAATCTTTGTATGGACATACCCTTCCGGGCAATTAATGTATCGATTAAAATAATCTGTCTGTATAGGATAAATTGACAACATTCATCTACTTTAATCTGCACTATGTGGAAATGCTTCCATATTGATTTGACAAATGTAAATGTACATGAATCATTGTTTTAAGAAGCGTTTTTTTTTTAATTTCCCCTGTGGATTTGTTTTCCATTTTTACTTACTTTTGATACACTTAACAATGTCGTTTTAGCAAACTTTAAGGTTTAATATAGATTCTCAAGACCAGACATCGTCCAATTGTGGATGTAAAGTCCCTATGATCAGACGTTTTCGTATATTAAAGAAAGCAGAAATGAGAATTTTACAGGAAAATATAGATTAAATTTTAACATTTTTTTTAAAGATGTATAAGCTAGTTTTATTTAAAAAGGTAAAATTTAAAAAAAAAATTAAAATACTACTGAATACGTCAACTTTAAAAAAAATGTTTGTTTGCCCTCTCCCGACTCAGGATGAAAAAAATGGGACGGCAGGTAGGTGGGAAATATTTTTTGAGTCGGGCTATTTTTAGACAGTCGGTCAGGAGAGAGCAACTAAACATTTTTTTTAAATATGGCCTGACTTAATTAAAATGGAAATAGTTTTTATGGAAGGAAATGAATTGTCAAGTAAAATGACACTAATTAAACTAGTATCTAAAAAGTTTTTTTCTATGGGTATTAAGGATTATACCCATGAATCAAATTTTTTTAAGACTAGGGATCATTTTCTACGGGGTTTATTCGTCTTTACACCGGAACCGGTAACAGCCTACGTTCGACCGATGTTTTAACTCGAATATACCTTGATTTACGTTATTGGCAAGTTAATGAATTATAAATACGATGACTTCAACTTTTCTATCGTCAACTTCCCTTATTTATGTAGCAATATACCACAATCACCTGTTTATGTTGTTTACGTTTCCAAGTTGATTAAATATGCAAGAGCATGTTCTACGTACGAACAATTTCTAAAACGAGACAAGCTATTGACAAATAAGTTGATGATACAAGGATATCAACAGTCTCTTTTGAACTCAACATTTTGCAAATTCTATGCTTGATACAATGACCTTGCTAGCAAATAAAATCCATCATTAAGTCGAATGTTGACTGAAGTTATTCATAAAAATTGTTGGAGCATAATTTTGACACTGAATTCTCTACGGAATTTTCTGTTTATCTGAACATGACAAGGAGCACACGACAGGTGTGACCAGTCGACAGGAGATGCTTACTCCTCCGTGACACATTATCCCACCTCTGATGTTTTTAGAGGTTCGTGTTTGTCTGCTCCCAGTTTGTATTATTTTTGTGAGAGGGGGTGTATAATTTGCGGGATCTGACCTACATTTTCAGTATGTATGACCAAAATAATGTCTTTAGGACAGGTTCATTTCCAAGTAACTATAAGTCCTATGATGAATTAACTTGCATGGATGATGCATCTAGGGATGTACACTATCAGCCTTGCTTCGGATGCTGGATCTGACCGACACTTTCGGAAGAAGTAAACAGGTTAAAATTTTGGAGAAGATTCATTCCAAACTAACTATAAGCTCTACCTGGACAAAAATTGCAAGGATGCTGCATCAAAGATGTACGCTACCAGATTTGCTTCGGATGCTGTATTCTACATATTTTAGATGAACTAACAGTTAAGGTTTTCGGAGCAGGTTTATTCCCAAGTATTTATGTGTATATTAATCTTGCATAGATGTTGCAACTAGGAATACTACCAGAATATTTGTTCGGTGTTTGCTTTACTTATAGATACATTCATCATGTTGAGCTTTGTAATCATTTGATAACCAATATGCATGTTTCTACTGCCTCTATGTATGTATACTAGTATTTAAAAAAATCAGATTCATCAAAAGATATACTTGTAACTTCTTTTTTTGCAGTGAAATAAACGCCTTAACATTAATCAAGATGTTTACATGGCACAACATGGCTAAGGTGAGATCAGGGTGAGTTCTCCAACTTATGAAAATATGTTCACGTATACATGTATCTTATATTCATGTACATATTCGGACTCTCGTGACAGAGTAATTAAAGTACTGTATATAACGTGATTTTCGCGACACCTTATTTTCGCCAGGTTATTATTTGATATTTACGAGCGAGAAAAAAATTTCACGAATTATTATACCCGCACTTTCTAATTGTTACTGTTGTATTTAATCTGTAATGATAAATTTTCGCTTGATTACGCGAATAAAAAAGTAATTAACAGTACTTCAGAATGCTAGTATTAGTAGCCCAAAGCAGGATTTCCATGTAAGGAAAACAGTGATGGCCTCATCTGTTTAAAGTAGCTTAAACTCTTAAAAATTTTGAGAAAAAAATCTAAATAACTTATACAGGTCAAGGTCAGTTGTAAATGGCTAATCGTTATTTTGAAATAAAATTATGCAAATGCTAAAAAAAATGTAAATGTGTTTATTTTGTCTTTCATGGCATGATATGAATCTAAATAATAATAAGGTTAAGCTTGTGAAAGTGCCTAACAGTAACAACAAAATGAAAACTATGATGATCTTATTGTTTAAAGGACATCTGTATCAAAAACTTGAATTAGAACGATGTCACTAATATTGGACTACTTTCATTTGTAACTAATTTATCACTTCCTTTTGTAATAATATTTCTGATACACAGAAGATGAATATAGTGACGATTCATTTTCACGTGGTTTTGTTGTTGGCAGACTGTTCCGTGCTTTACGACACCGACATTATTCTGTCCAATCCACGGCGTCCATTTCTCCAGAATCCATTAATGTTAAACCATTTCATGAGATTCCAGGGCCTAAAGGCAAATATACAATTCCTTGGATCGGAACAGTCCTGATGACAAGATCTATGGGTACTTCTTTCTTTTCAGTTTTCCATGTCTTTGTGAAATAATTGTATTAGATACTGTATGTGTACTTAGAAAAGCGGGCTTCACATTTTAGCGGCTTTGGCGGAGACAACGATGCGCTAATTCATGAATACAGCTAAGAAATCATTTATAAACAAAATATACGGCACAGACATGTATAGCGCTAATTCATGATTTCGCCAACTCCAAACCCCAATGATTGCGCTAAATTTTGAATACGCCAAATTATGTACACGTACAGTATATCCTGTGGGATTAATTTTTAGATTGTTTTTGGGTACCTCTTACAAAAACCCCAACGATGATTGATGTTGAAAATATACGCTGTTTCTTTTATAACAAGATGTACACCCACGAAATTACTTCCTCTCAAACCCGCAAAACCTAACACTGGTCCCATGCCACTAATATTGAATGATTCCAAGGTGGTTTGAAAATTTGAAAAAAAATATTACCAATTTTTCTACATGTAATTGATGCTGGAGGACAAATACGGATTTCTTTTTCAAGATCTAGCCTTTGTTTTTTATCAAGCATAAGGGTTATAGATTATCTAGACCAGATACCGTCCCACTGTGGATGTAAAGTCCGTATGTATGATAAGACGTTTTCGTATTTTAAAGAACAAAATATGACAAATGAATCTGCAAAAAAGTATCTTGCATATTAAAAACTCTCTCACAAAAAATAGACATTAAACTTTTTATAAAGATGAACGCTAGTCTTATTAATAAAAAAAAATAAGATTTTGTTAAAATCAGAATATTGTTGTTTATTCAAAATATAATTGGTATTTATGGAAGGAGATAAATTGTCGTTTAATCTACTTCATTTTGTGTGTATATATATATATATATATATATATATATATATATATATATATATATATATATATATATATATATATATATAAAATATTATATCATATTATATTTTAGGATTATACCCAAAATTCAAGTTCGCAGATTTTGCTACAAAACTACAAGAAACCTTTGGCGACCTCGTGAAGACAAGACTCAAGGACAAATGGACGGTATTCGTTTTCCACCCTGATATAGCAAAGGAGGTAATGGACATACGAATGCCCCATCCATACAGACCACCGATTGATATCTTAGCTGCGTATAGCAGTAGAAAAAATCACTGCCAGAGTTTGGCAACCAGGTTATTTACATGCATCACATTTTTTAAATGCAGCAAGATAATTATACCCTTCCTTTACTGCATCCTTCTGCTGTACAGCGTATAAGATAGGTATTTGATATTTTTAAAAGTAATTTCTGATTTGATCAAACACAATTACACTTACAACTATATATCTGAAAATAGTTGGTGTTGCAAAATTGATTACTTTAACTAAAGTTGCGTCATATAACTTCAATTGAAAATGATAACTTTGTTCAAAGTTAAAATCTGAACAGGAAGGAGGGAGATACAGGATAAAAAAAGACTTGTTTCCATTTTCAACAGGAATGGCGAGGAATGGGCAGCGCTGCGAAAACCCACTCAAGAACTTATAACAAAACCAGCAGTTGTCGCGGATTATGTACACATTCTATCAGATGTCGCAGAGGACTTTGTCGGAAAATACAAAAATGGCGGCAAAGTGGCAGACCTGAGATCAACACTTGTAAATTATGCAACCGAGAGTAAGTAAACTGGTAGAGATTCAAAGAAAATACTGTATTTTAAGAGAACGTAACTCGTAAAGTTCATCAGTTGCAAGCTATCTTTATCTATGACAGATCATGCAAGAGGGATAGGTTAATTTGATGTCCAGACTGGTCTGTACATAGACCAAACCCAAGAGCACGCGAGAAAAAAATGTTTAAAAAGAAGTATGTAATTTATATTGTTGATATTCTGATCAAATGATCTAATCTAAGATTGATAGTATTTCAAATGATGCATACACAAAACCATCTATAAATCCAAGTGATTAAATTGCACTGCATGTCATTTAAGGGTCAACTCAACGAAGTTGAGGGAACTTTTGTAAAACTCTTGGTGTCGGCTTCCAAGGTTAAAGTTTTTGGAGCGATATCTTTACTAGTACCTACATATATGCCCTATATTGATCAGAAATGCATAGATGATGTATCTAGTATGTGTCACTGTACCAATCAGATTTTCAGATGCTGCATTTTCAGCCAAGATATTCCATAAAAATGACAAGATTGAAGTCTTTGTAGCAGGTCCATTCTGAAGTAAGTATAAGCCCTATGTAAACCAAACTTGCATGATTTATTCATCTAGAGATGCACACTACCAAACTTGCTTCGAATGCTCGATCTGACCTACATTTTCAGAATGAGTGACCAGGTTAACGGTTTTGGAGCAGGTTCATTTCAGTGACGTTAAGCCCTATATAGACCAAACTTGCATGGACGATTCATCAAGGGATGCACCTTACCAGACATGTTTAAGATGTTGGATCTGACATAAGTTTTCCAGATGAGTGACCAGGTTAAAGTTTTTGAGCAGGTTTAATCACAAGTAACTATAATCCTTTTGGTGACTAAACTTGCATGGATGATTTATCAAGAAATGAACACTACCAGACTTGCTTCAGATGCTAGATCTTATCTACATTTTTTAGGACAAGTAACCAGGTTAAAGTTTTAGGAGTAGGTCCATTCTTAAGAAATTATAAGCCCGATGATGGCCAAACTTGCATGAATCATTCATCTAGATCGACACACTACTACTCTTGCTTCGGATGCTGGATTTGAGCTACATTTTGTGGATAAGTGACCTTGTTAAAGTTTTTAGAGTAGGGTCATTCAATATGAATTCTCTCAGACTTACTTCAGATACTGGATTTGATCTTCATTTTCCAGATGAGTGACCATTTGAAAGTTCGTTCCGGTGTAACTTTAAGCCTTGCCCTGACTAAACTTGCATGGATAATGCATCTACCAGTCTTGCTTTGGATGCTGGTTTTTAGGAATGACAGATTCATGCTTTGCTTAGTATTTTTGATCTGATGTTCATTTTCTGGATGAATGATCAGATTAAAGTTTTTGAAGAGGTTCATTTCCAGCTCACTACAAGCCCTACATCGGAAAACTTACTTGGAGGGTACATCTAGATATGCACACTACCGGCCTTGGTTTGGATCCTGAAACTTGCTTACAAATTTCCAGGTGATTGAACAGAAAAAAGGTTTTGGAGTAAGTCCATTCCTAAGTAACTAAAAATCCTACTAAGACCAAACTTTCAGTCAGGGGTTCACACTACCAGAATATTTGTTTAGCGTGGGACTTTGCCTTATTTTAATATAACATTTGTTAAGGTGAGCTGTGTACCCTTTGATTACCTTTGCTTGACAAGAAGGAACGAGTTATAAATCTTGTCTTTCACCTGAATCACTAAATGAAAAATATAAGTCAGGTGCAGCATTCAAAGAAAAATATTTAAAAAAAAACGTTGTGTAACAGGTAAAGTTTGTATATCATGTGACATGGTCAAAATTTGTGCCAACCAACTTAGACCATGTAAGAATATTTTTCGTGGCTTTTAGTTCTAATGACAACTTTTCCATTCGTGTTTTCCAGGTGTCGGTATGCTATGTTTCAACAGAAGATTGGGCTGTTTGTGTGATGTTCCCATTATCGACATCAATCTTTTGGAGGATATGTTTGAAGCTATCTTCATAGATTATAATTATCAAGGAGTGAAACTATATAAATATTTTGAAACACCTTTTTACAAAAAATTTGAGAGAGCAGCTGACCATTTGTATGGGTACGATTAATCTTGTAGATTGTTTGATTTCTTTCAGAAAAAAATTAGATGTCTAATTTAACTTTCCTTTGATATCTAGATTGTGTATGACAAGACTCTATGAAAAGTAATTTTATAAATTAGAATTTGCCATGCAGAGATCAGGATTGCGATGGAGAAGCTAGAAGCTGCTAAAAGAGAGGGCAAAATTGAAGAGTATGTTGATGGTCCGAATTTACTTTACTCGATGTTAACCCACCCAAGCATGACACTAGAATACACCGAGAGGTCTCTGATGGATCTTTTTGTGGCTGGAGTAGAGTCGGTAACAAATAGAGTGAAATACTGAAGGGCTGATTATTTCTTTTTGCTAACTTTTGAACAGCACCATACAAAAACCTTGCTCTCGAAACTTTGCATGACCAATATCGGGAAAGAGAGGCTAAGAAACCACCTACAAAAGGGATTATAGTCAAATCTAGTTTGAACCGTCAATATTGAGACCTGGAAAAAAGTATACGTATGGTTTTCTTTTTTTTTTAATTTACAAGCAATGGTAAGCGACAACCTTTCAGACTTGAATGTATTCAACGTCTTTACAAAAGTCTACTTTTAGTGCCTTCATTCCCAGCCAGTTACTCGTTATCATTATTTGTGAATATGCATATTCGCATATATCATAGGCTTACATAGACGTAGTTTATTACATTTTCAATTGCAAGAAAGATGCGATGCACACCTAATTGTCTCGAGACCCCCATTCAATTGTAATCTATTAAAAAAAAGATTCCCTCATTAGATGACTTATCACATGTTCGACAATACTACTCATGAGATGGATAAAATGCATGATTCAGCCTCCTTTGATAAAGTCATACCGATATTCTCTGAAAACACGATTACATAATGAATTAGTTTTTCTGTTTTATATTCGTATTACTTTTGTTGCACATTTGCTTTGTAAATATCAAACCTTTCATTATAGACTGCAAATACTTTAACATTTCTGTGGTTTGAACTGGCAAAAAATCCTGAAAAGCAGGAGAGACTTTATGAGGAAATTATATCTGTTTGTGGAGATTCTGATGTCACAAAGGAAGCTTTGACAAGAATGTCGTACCTAAAAGCATGTGTCCGAGAAATAATGAGGTATACATTTTGTTATTATTTGATATCAAGCTGTAGTAAATATCGGGTTATTTTTTTTTATCAGCATGAATTATTGCTGATATGGTATGCCGGAGAATTGTCCATGCACCATAGATTAAGTGAAAGAGTTTTGTTTCCAAAAAGTTAAAATGATTTGGCTCTCAGATGCTTAAGTCTGTGGTCACAGTCAAGTTTGTCCATACCGTGTTGCAGCAGACCTAAATGGTAATAAATAGAAACCTTGGAAATCTCTTTAAAATGTGTCTTCTCAAAGAGTAAAAGTGGATAAATTGGCAAATAGATCCTCCCTATGTACTCAAGATATTTTGTTCAAATCAGGCCTCATTTGGGGCCCACTTTTGGAAGACGATCTTTATTAACCTTCTCAAGAGCAGGAAGACTACAATTTGTCAAATATGCATGCATCGTCATTCTGTAGTTGTGAGTTAGTTCAAAGCATGACGTCAGAGGAACACAGCCTGATAAACAAAGTATAGAAAAAAACAGAAGATACCCTTTAGATAAAGTACTTCGGTGACTATAAAGGTTCACAGGCCTTCTTAAATGACAAATTTTGTATCCGTAATTATCTCATTTTTTCTGTACTGTCAGAAACTAGGTTTCTTTTTTAGTTGGCCCACTATCTCAAATATTTCTAAGCAATCCTTAAATGTTGCATTGACCTATATTCACCCAATTTTTCCCTTGTTTATGAAAACTGCCACAGATAAACTGATCCAAAAATAAAGCATTTGCACTTTTTCAAAAGATGATATTTTATAAGTTTTTAAAAATATTTTTTCCTTGATATTTCTAAAGCAGTTAAAATCGTATTTTCTTCCCTGGTACTTATACACAATATTTTCTAAAGCGATTACTTTGAGGTTAAGCCTAGCTATTACTGAAATGTATGCGCAATTATAATTTGTAGGGAAAGCCAATTTAATTGTGAAAAAAATATTTACCTTTGATATTTGTAATTAATTTTATTTTTGGTAGCTATTATTTCTTTTTCAAGGTTGTACAGGCCCACAAACTTGCACTTTCGCTATTTGAAAAATGAAGCTGTAATTGGAGGATACCGCATTCCACCAGGGGTAAAGTACTCAATTTTTTTTAATCCTTCAAAATTGTTGATTTTTTACACAAGAGGAATATGCCCATAGTTATAAAAACGTGAAAAATCAAATTTCAATCATAACAAAATTTTCTTTGATACTTCAGTTAACATTAATTACATTTCATATAAAATCTCCACTATTTGCTGCATTTCAAAAGTGTTGAAATTATTCAGCTATAAAATAGCATGTACACACCAAAGAGGGCAAAATGAACACAAATTTTCCATATGAGGTCTTCTCTTCATATTTTTGAAAGTATTTCTTCAGTGTAATTAGAAATATAGAATGTTTGGTTAACAAAAACGTGGAGTAAGGACCCACTATTACTTAAAATAGATTTTTATGACACAAAATTTTTATCATTATGAGAAATATTTGAGATCCAGCTATTCAAGGGTCATGTCACAAACTAACTTTAAATATCATTACCTGTCATGAGTTGTGTAATGTAGTTGTAAATTTCTCAGTCTCAATGAAAAAAAATCAGAATGTTTATGGTTTGTTTTCAAATCCAACGGAAACTGCAATTTTTTTACCATTGGATAAGTTTTGCTAAGGGAATTTTCCACAGAAAAAGATTGCTTGTCTTCAATATTCCAAAGTGAAAAATATCGATTCTACGATCAATATGTACCGGTCCTAACTGACAAAGCAGGTTACAACATAGTCTTTCTTTGTAAAGCTCATTATTTTAGAGGAACTTGGATTTAATTCTAGAAGTAGTAATCCAACTTTAACTCATAGTTCCCTTTCTAGGGAGGAAATTTTTCAAAATCATAGATCAGTTTTAATTTTTCTTAATACTTCCAATCAAACTGAATTTGAAATACCCATACCTTTACTGAATTCGTAAACTTCATAAAATCCTTACAAACAAAGATACAAGGCGGGTTCTAGTAAATGTTCTACTAAGTCTCTTTCTTTACTCCTCACGTAAATATTAACAGTCGTGAATTAGAAACTTCAGGAGTACTGTACAGCAAATGTGTGAGAAGTGGTGTTAATCAGATGTGGATTCTTAAAAACTCGGAAGGAACTTAAGAAAATTTGAAATCAAATTTTTTTTACCAAAATCAATTGCATCAACAGGTACGACCTCTCTACACTTTATACAACCATTCTCCACGATAAATTAAAGACTAGACTCTTTGACATCATAGACAACTGATTCCTCAATAAAAAAAAATTGAACTCGTAAATTTGTATACCTTGTCATTGGTCATCTGTAAACTTATTTTGTTAAGAAACATTCTGATGCTACACACAAGTACTCCGAGGTTAAAATTAAAAAGATATCTGAATTTCTCATTGTTTATATATGGGTTTTCCGAGAACAGGTCTTTCAGTCTGTTGGAATTTCCATGGGTACTAACTGTGCCCCATTATTAGCAGACCTGTTTCTGTATTCATATAAAGGAGAATTTATTCAAAACTTCATGAAAAGAAGAATTCTCTTGCTGTGTCCTTCAATTCGACATTTAGATATATCGACGACGTTTCATGAATTAATAACATTCAGTTTCATTCCTACGTTGATTCGAAATATTCCTTCGAACTCAAAATAAAAGACGCCATAGAGTCTGACACATGTTTAGCTTTGGATGTTTTACTAGAAAATGACAATGATGGCAAAAATGAGACTTTGATAAACGTAATCTTTTACATCCTTTACAATATACCATAATCACCTGCATAAGGAGTTTATATCTCCCGATTGATTCGATAACCAAGAGCATGTTCTAGGTACGAACAATTTCTAAAACGAGGCAGGCTATTGAAAAATAAGTTGATAATACAAGGACACCAACAATCTCATTTAAAGTCAACATTTCAGTGAACTTTGACTGTCGATACAGTGAACTTGTTTGCAAATACATATATAATCTGTCGGATGTAGACTGACGTCATTCATACAAATAGTTAGATCATTATTTTCACACTGTATTGACTACAGATTTTTTTCTTACACTCAATCATGACAATAAGCATACGGCGAGTGTAACCACTCAGCAGGGGATGCTTACTTCTTCATGGCACCTGATCCCACTTCTGTTTTCCAAGCTCCGTGTTGGCTGTGCTCATGTTGGCTGTGCTCATAGTCTATATTGTCTGAATGGAATTTTGAGAATGATCACTGTTCGTTATCTTCACATTTCATTTTTGTCATAATTTCTTGCCTAATATTAATAATTACCTTGTCCCATATACTAAAGTTCACAGTGTGAATGTGCTTTTTATATACAGGAAGCTGTGTATTTCCAACCCTTATTCGCCCATGTTCTTTGAATTTTATCACCTTTAAAAATTTATCAGTGTCAGAAAAACTTTGTTTAAGATTATCAGCATGCCCCAGTAACCTGTAAATTTTTTGGTCCTATGAACTATTGGCCATCAGACTGATTAGTCATTTAGTTTGTGCACTAAACATGTAATGCAGTATGTACAGAATATGAAATTTGAAGTTTATAAAAAAAAACACACTATTGAGATATTATTTTTGTAGCTAACATAACCTTGACCTTGGAGTTTGACCCAGTTTTGCAAAATTTTACCAAACTTTAACCTTGGCCACAACTTTTGAACAATTGGTGCTTGGGCTTTCATACTTCACATGTATAATTCTTGTGACGAAACCTTCCTTTGGATACCAACAAATTTGACGTATTGACTTTGACCTTGGAGTTTGACCTACTTTTGAAAAACTTTAACCTTGGCCATAACTTTTGAACGGTTGGTGCTAGGGCTTATTCTTCACATGTGTAATCCATGTGAGAAAACCTTTCTTTGGATACCAACAACTTTGACCCTCTGACCTTGACCTTGGAGTTTGACCCACTTTTGGAAAACTTTAACCTTGGTCATAACTTTTTAACATATGGTGCTAGGGCTTTCATACTTCACATGTGTAATTCTTGTGACAAGACCTTCCTTTGGATACCAACAGCTTTGACATTTTGACCTTGACCTTGGAGTTTGACCTACTTTTGGAAAACTTTAATCTTGGCCATAACTTTTGAACGGTTGGTGCTAGGACTTTCATACTTTACATATGTAATCCTTGTGAGAAGACCTTTCTTTAGATACCAACTACTTTTACCTTGACCTTGGAGTTTGACCCAGTTTTGCAACATTTTATCAACCTTTAACCTTGACTACAACTTTTAAACAATTGGTGCTGGGGCTTTCATACTTCACATGTGTAATCCTTCTGACAAGACCTTCCTTTGGATACCAACGAATTTGACGTTTTGACCTTGACCTTGGAGTTTGACCTACTTTTGGAAAACTTTAACCTTGGTCATAACTTTATTGGCGCTTTGGCTTTCATATTTCACCTGTGTGTTTCTTGGGAGAAGATCTTTCCTTGGGCACCAATAATTTTGACCATTTGACCTTGACTTTGATGTTTTTGACATACTCTGAAAAAAAACTTTTTTCATATCTATTCAATGGTTGCTGCTAGGGCTTTCATATTTCACAGGTTTATTCCTCGAGACAAGACCTTACTTTTGGTATCAATATATTTGATTTGCATGTGAGAAAGTTTAACCTTTGCTATAAGTTGCCATAAGGGGGCATCGGTGTTTCACAAACACATCTTGTTTTGTATTAGTTTTTATATTAAACTACTAAAAGACACTATATAATTAGGTAAATATCCTCTATGTATAGCTAGTGATAAATATGACAGCGGCAATGTCTCTGTAAATCTTCTGTTAGAGAACATGGACAGATGTTCAAACTATGATGGCAAGATTAATGCTACTAAGGGGTCACATCTACCCCTCAATATCGTATTATTGATATTTTTATTTTTATTTCAGAGGGTTGTCAACGGGTAACCGGTTACTCGATTACTCGTCGAAAGGTCCGAGTATCGCTTATCAAAATCGATATTCGAGTACTTGGAAAAATAAAACCATGAGATATTTCTTATTTTCATCATACTTTGTCAAGCACATTCTACTTTAAGAGTTTATCGTACCGTTATCTCAATTACAAAGCTTGGATTTTAGACTCTCGTCATGTTTTGACAACAATTTTAGTCATTAGCACCTTGGTCATGTAGCGGTTTATGGCCAGCTACACACCATTAATGGAATTTACACTTCAAATTAGTTCAATAAAAAATAGCATGGATATCTTATATTACTATATGTTACTTAGAAGGAAAAATGCTTCCTTCTTCCAATAATATAAATCTGGAAATGTTTTAAACGAATCTTTAAAATGTTAATTATTTAAAGCTGAATTTACTTCCATGAGAGGGACAAACAATATGTTAAATCATTTACGTACCAAGCATAGTGATATCAAAATAACACCGAAAAAAAAAACAGCAAAAATTTGACATGCACAATCTGATGATATAACACGAGCAACATAGTTGAGATGCTAGATCTATTTGGATTATACGCAGTTGTGAATGATCGAGAACATTATTGAAGATTGAAATTCATGAAATATATTTGGGTCATTTGATACTGATAATCATTCCAAACTTCCCTTACGACAAAATTGAATGTTAATCATGATTTATATCTTCATATTTATTAAAATTTATTTGGCTTTTATTATTTTTTTTTCTCCATACTTAATTTACGTCGGCATTTAGATCATGAAATTATGTTCAGTGGCAATGAACAATATACGAAAGTGAAGATACATATGTTTAAATTTTGATCTTTTTTTCTTGAATAATAATCGAGTACTCGAAAACTCGCGATCGGAAAGACAGGCGAGTAACCGGTTACCAAAACTTGTCGATTTAATTTGTCAACACTCTTTCGGACTAATGTCCTTGTTTGTTCGAAAATAATGGGTAAAGATCCTCGATTTTTCAAAAGTCCGGAGGTTTTCCTTCCAGAGCGATTTGTTCGTGGTGATGGAAGCTTAAGTGACGAATACAAAAATACTCATCCATATGCTACACTCCCTTTTGGATTTGGTTTAAGGAGTTGTGTCGGACAACGGTTTGCAGAAACAGAAATGCTTGTTATAACGGCAAAGGCAAGTTTAAAAAAATAAAGAAAAACTTTCTTCAGCTTTCTTCATTTACGATTTTCATCCATCAAAAGCCTATAAAGTTTCATTACGATACGTAAAAATTAAAAAATGTAATGAAACATTAATTAAGATAAATATAAGAAGACGTGTTAAGTTTCATATTGTTTAAATCAATACTTAGAGAGCAGGTAATATTTCCTGAGTCAGAATATTAATATAAATACATTTAATTACTGTAATGAAAATTGGGGGGTGGGGGGGGTGTATCATTGTACATAAAATGATGTTTTTGTTTTTTGTAACAAATTTCTTTCTACTTACAGTTTTTCCGCTGCTTTGAAGCTGTTCTGTCCCAGGAGACAAATCAAACAATGGAATTCGTTGATCGAATATTTACAGCTCCGAAGAATGAAGTGTCATTGTTAATCAAACCAAGAAAATGACATCTTGAAATCAGTTTAAGATATTATCTCTAAATACAGTAGTATTTTTATTTTACAGTAATATTATCCATTTGCATATTATAGTTTTTAATAAAAAAAAGAATGACTTTTAAAATAGAGAGAATGTAATATCAAAGAATTGAAATTTTGTGCAGTTTACAAAAGCTCAAAATGATAGTGTATACATAAGGCCTTACACAATACAAATATGACGTAACGTTGGACTTGGATCGTTGTATAAACCAAATCGTTACAGACAAACTTCTAATTTTTATTCATTGGTTCCGTCTTGGTTATCAAACAATTTAAAATTAACATAGTCTTTAAATGAGTTAACAACAGTAACAACCTCTCTATAGACTACATATAAATCAGGAATGGGGTATTTGAAATAAAGTAATTGTAATGATTATCGAGTGTAATTACAAGTAATTACATTTTTCATAATAATTGGAAGTAATTATACCCACACTTTCTAAAGAAAGCCCGGGTATACTGTTGTTACCCTGATCCGTCTGTAAGTCCGTTTGTCACACTTTATTCTTCCTCAAACTCGTCGTTTATTTTAAGCAGTACCCAATTAATTTTTTGGAATATAATGTTAGTTTTTTTTTTTTTTTTTTTTTTTTTCCAAATTTATTTCCCAGATCCTACTTATTAACAATTTTTGATATATATATATATATATATATATACTAATAAGTTGGCAGCTGCCAGGGATGGGGCCCTGACTAAGCTCCATTACAAGTATAACATTGTAATTACATGTACATGTTGAATTTTCTTGATTTGAAATTAGCATTTCGTAGAATGCTTAGATAATATATGCAAACAAAATAATAAATATAATTATACAATTTTAAACGAACAAATACTGTATAGCTGTCAGGAAAATCATCGGTATTTTACATTACATATGTAAACAATATATATTTACGATATATAGAAGGGAGGTAAATCTATCACCATCTCAGAGTCTCTAATTTTACCTTCCTTCTTGTGTACGTCCCGAGGGCCTGGTCCCCCTCAAAGACAAAAACATCTACATTTTTCTTAATAATTTTTTGAAAAATATGGAATAATTTGTATTTCCCACAGCATGTAAAATTTCAGAATACTTTAAAATACAAGATTTTAAATTAAGTAATATTCTTTCAGCTGTTTCATCAACATTTTCTAATCGACAATACATTTTATATTTATATATCTTAAAAGCCACAAAAGACAACAGTAAATTATATATGACAGTGGTTTCATTTCTAACATTGTAAAAACCAAAAATTATGTGTTTCCATTTTACATCAAAACCTAGAAAATCGCTCACTCTATTCCATAAAAGCTGCACATTTGCACACTCAAAAATTAGGTGCTTTGAATTTTCTACAACTTCGCTACATATTTTACATATGTAATTAGAGTTTTTGTTTATCTTGCTTACAAAATAATTATTTGATAGTATATTATTTATTAGCTTATAGTTAAATTCCGCGATTTGTTTATCTTTCATTAACTCTATCTTATTTATATAGATTTTTTCCCAGTCGCTTTTATGTATATTAAACTCTTTATTATATTTTGCTTGCACAACTGGAACTTGAAATTTGCTCTTTAAAAATTCATTATAAAAGAATTTTGTTGAATATTTATTAAAGCATGGGGTATTTAATGACATTTCCTTATAATGTTGACACACATTGAAATCATATTTTTCTTCATATTTCTTGAAAATTGATTTTATTATTTTATATTCACATAACCAATTACTCTTATTGATTAATATCCCTGCCATTTCATCTGGTGGTTTTAAAGTCCCATTTTCGGAAAATATGTCTTTGACAAACAATATACTGCTCTTAAGCCAATTCTTAAAGAAAATTGTTTTTCCTTTATATGAATATCTTAGATTTGACCATATCGGTTGTTTAAGAAAATTTTCAATATTGAGGTTGTCTTGTATATGTTTACATGCGTTGAAGCAGGTGAATACTTGTTTATAGAATAAAGGCATATTTTGTATTATTTCGTAATTTTCTATATTATTTTCCGTTGTATTTATCACATAATCGATATCTATATTTATTGGAATACAGTAACTATTTACGTAATTCTTTATGCAGTGACCTGTTTCTTTCAATCTACGAACCCATGTGGCTTTTAGTGCTCTAAACTTAGATTCAATATCAGTTATCCCTAAACCACCATCCTTAACATGGCCAACCATTGTGTTCCTTTTGATCCGATCAATTTTATTCCATATAAAATTGAATATTAGTCTATTAATGTTTTTAATATAACTTCCATTGGGTGTTTCCAAAACACTTGCTATGTAAATGAGTTTTGCTAGTGCTAGAGAGTTTATTATAGTACATTTCCCAAATATTGTTAATTTTCTTCTCTTCCAAGATTCAAATAGAGTCTCTATTTCATGATAGACTTTCATCCAGTTCTTATTATAACATTCAATTTTATCGTGACCTATATAAATACCTAGACACTTTACTGCCTCGTTTGTTACTGTAATGCCCTCTATTTCTCTAAAAAGATTTTTTAGAGGACCAAGAAGAATGCATTCAGTTTTGTTAATGTTTATTTTAGAACCTGCATGGATGCAGAAATTGTTTATAGTTTCCAAAGCTTGTTTCAGAGATTCAATATTTTTTAATGTCAGTGTCATATCGTCAGCATGCTGTAAATTTTTTACTTCTTTTTCCATGTAATCAGCTTGAAAACCTTCTATACTTTCATTCTCTTTAATCTTAATAGACAAAATTTCCGCAACAAAAAGATACAAAATGGCTGATATTGGACAGCCTTGTCTGATTCCTCTTTTCATTTTACATGTTTTTGAAATCCATCCATTATTCTTTAATCTAAAGATAGGGCTGTAATACAGGGTTTTTATCCACTTTAAGAAATTCGGACCGAAATTAAATTTTTCTAAAGTTTTGAATAAAAAATTCCATTCGACTGAGTCGAAGGCTTTTTCAAAGTCTAAAAATAATAAAATTCCTTCTTTGTTATAGCTTTCACAATAATCAAAAAAATCTAGTATAAAGCGGGCATTCAATCCTATAAATCGGCCTTTTATATACGCTGTTTGTTCATATCCTATTTGCTTGTAAATAATCTTCTGTAATCTACGTGCACGTAGAATATAATGTTAGTTGGTGTCCTGTAGATATGCAATGGGGTTTTTGGAATTTTCAAATTTTGTCCAAAGGGCAAAATGGGGGCCAAAAATGACTTTTTTCCTCCAAAAACCTGGTTCCAAGAACTCCCTCTACATTTTACACCGTAGCCTCATCATTTTTGGAAGATGATTGGTGGTCTTCAATTGATGTGCAATAAGGAATTTTCATTTCAGCCTGGGGGTCAAATGAGGCTCGAAAAATAACTTTTTATACGAAAAACCCCTAGTTCCCAGAACTCCTCTTACATTTAACGCAGTAGCCTAATTATCTTTTGGAGGATGATTGGTGGTGTCCTATAGATGTGCAATAAGGTTTCGGAATTTTCATTTTCACCCTGGGGGTAAAAAAATGACGTTTTTTTATACAAAAAGCCCCTGGTTCCCAGAACTCCTCTTACATTTTACATAGTAGCCTAATCATCTTTAGGAAGATAATTGGTAGTGTTCTGTAGATGTGCTATAAGGTTTCCCCATATGTTCCTATGTAAAACTTTGATCGCCTCTTGTGGCCCCACCCTATTCCTGGGGGTCATGATTTGGACAAAATGAATCTACACTATGTAATGAAGCATTCACATATAAGTTTAAACTTTTCTGACTCAGTGATTCTTGAGGAGAAATTTTTTAAATTTTCAGTCATTTTTATCTCTTCTTAAAGAGGGTTTGACCCTTCCTTTGAACAAACTTTAATCTCCTGTATCCAAGGATACTTCAAGGAATTTTTATTGAAATAGAATTGCCTATGACCCGAGGGTGTGTCATAATATTCACCCAAGGTCATTTGGGCAAATTCAAGATCACTGGCTGAAAAAAGTATAACAATATTATCCTGTCTATAACTTTGTAATGGAGAACCACTGGAACCACATACTTGTTAACGAGTTTGCCTCTGATTTGTCTAATCTTGACCCAAGATTATTCCTTTAAGTTCAAGGTCCATGGTAGAGAAAAGTATTAAATTCTTGTTTAGGCAATAACTTTTAATGGAGAATTGCTGGAAACTCATTCTTGGTGCAGATTTTGCATGTAACCCCAAGGTGAGTCTTGATCTTGACCCAGAGTCATTCTGGCAAGTTCAAGGTCACTGGTAGAAAATGTATAAAATTCTTTGTCTGACTACATGGAAAATCACTGGAAGCTCATAAATGGTACAGGGATTGCTTATGACCAACAGGTACAGAAAACTCGATTATAACGAAGTCACTGGGTCCTGTGAAATTACTTCGCTGTATCCGTAATTCGTTATATCCATATAAGGAATTCGTTAAATTTATATAGCTGGGGATCTAAGAAAACTTCGTTATAACCGTGAATTCGCAATATCCGTGTTCGCACTAAACGAGTCTTACTGTATATCATGACCTTGACCAAGGTCATTCTTTCAAGGTCACTGGCAGAAAAGTATGAAATTCTTGTCTTGGTTTTAGCTATGTAATTGAGAATCATTGGAAAATTTTTTTTATTCTTGTAATAGGATTTTGAATTTCAATATTCAAAAGTTGCCCGCGTGGTGCAGTAGTTAGAGCGTCTGCTCTAGAGTTGCGGAGTAAGGGACTGATCCTTACGTCGAGTGTTCGAATCCACTGCAAGATGTGGAGACCGGTCCTTCGGATGAGACCGTATAAACTGTCGCAGTAAGTGTTGGCACAAAAAAAGATCCC
The DNA here is from genome assembly GCF_033153115.1 of Saccostrea echinata. Lineage (NCBI taxonomy): Eukaryota > Metazoa > Mollusca > Bivalvia > Ostreida > Ostreidae > Saccostrea > Saccostrea echinata. The sequence goes on from NW_026889759.1 coordinate 8,688,011, forward strand.
TCAATGCTCAATGGCCCTAAATGCCGAGTATAGGTATAAATTTGCCGGCCTCCACCGGCAAGTGGTGGCGTCTCCATACGAGTGAAAAATTCTCGAGAGAAACCTTAAACAACAAACAAGCAAAAACAATATTCAAAAAAGGGCTTCTATCAGAATCAGTACTGACATGCAAAATTACATATCATTTTATACCCCTTTATGGAAGCATCAAAGATTCAAATGAAGGAAAGTCTGCTGTTAGAGAACGGCAGGGCCAGACTTGTTTCAGTAATAGGAATCATCTATGGTAGAGCCACAATGAGCATCCAAAGTTTTTATAGGAATACATATATATATATATATATATATATATATATATATATATATATATATATATATATATATATATATATATATATATATATATAATGTTAAAGAAAACTCATGAACAGCAAAAGCATAAAAAGTCATATTGATATGGGAGAACTCTCAGGTTGTGTACATTCAAATCATGACCCTTAGGGGAGGAGTGGAACACAATAGTCAATCAAAGTTATTAGACCCTGCCTCCTTTTTGTAGCCTTAAATGTGCTGCGGATTGGAAAAGTTGAGAGGGGGAAGTGGAAAGTGAGAAGGAAAGGAGTGGGACTGTACAGGGAAGTTAGGGAAGGGTATTGTAAGGAAGGAGAGAAGAGATAAGATTGGAAAGGAGTATGAGATTGAAAGGAAGGGATAGGTGGGAAAGAGTGGAATAGGAAGAAAGGGATAAAGATGGGTTGGAATTGGGAAGGGAAAGATTGTATTGTTAGGGAGGGTAAGGGAGTTATGGTTAGGAAAGGAATTGGGACGTGAGAAGGAATGGGAGGGAAGAGTATGGGATGAGAGGGAAGGGTTATTGGTTGGACGGGAAGGGTTTGAGGTGGGATGGGAAGGGAATGGGTGAAATGGGCAGGTAATGGGTAGAGGGGTGGTATGGGATCGGTCGGGAGGGGAATGAATGGTTGGAGAGGGTTTGGTTAGGAAGGGAATAGGAGAAGGGTAGAATGGGAAGAGAAAGGGAAAGGGTGGGATGGGGAAGGGATGGGAGGGTTGGGCTGCAATTTGTAAAATGGTGAAGAATCCTATGTGTAGAATCGTGAAATGGTGGTGGGGAATCCGATATGTAAAATGACGGAGAATCCTATGATGTGTAAAATGGTGAAGAATCCGATTTGCGAAATGGTGGAGAATGTGATATGTAGAACGATTGAGAATCTTATATGAAAATTATGTTGAATCTGATATGTAAAATAGTAGAGAATGCAATGTGAAATATGATGAAGAAAATAGTTTGAAAACGAGATAATTCAATGAAAAATGATAGAGGCTCAGATTTTATGTAAAACATAGAATCAAAATGAAAAAATGTCCACTACCCTACGAAATATAGGGGTTAATTGAAAGAAGGAAAAGTGGTTGGGGTGTGGAAACAATGACAGTAATATCAGAAATTATTATTGAATTGATTGATTCTCTAGTTCATAAATAATTCAATGAAATTATGTATCCATCATTTCTTAGCATTACAGTAAAAGATATAGTGAATCTTGGGGACATAGTGAATTTACTTCACTATATATATAAATTGTTATAAAAAATCGTTTTGACATATATTTAAGAAATGAACAACAGTTTCAGTGAAGATTTTGCTGTGAACAACATTATCTCTGCAGCAATATACCTTGATCTCCTAATCATTGAAATAGGCAATTTTTTTTAAATTAAAAACGTGTTTTTACAAAAAATAATGCCAATATTTCAAAATTAAACTAAATAAAGATCTCAAAAATTCCCTAAAAAAATGTTAATTATGTTATTTTTTAACTTTTATTGGTTACACAATCAATTTGCTCTATCCACAAATTCGTTAAATCAGAGTTTGATATACATGTAACAGTAAAATTTTGCAAAAAAAATTGGTCAAATTTCCACCAGTGATGCCAAAAATCTTTACTATATCTGCAAATTCGCTTTATGCATGTTCATACTAAAGAAACTTTACTGTGCCTCCTAAGAGCTTACATAATGCTCCTTATTGAAAACATCTGATAACATAAGTATGGATCCGGAGAAATGTGAGTGGATTTTTCAGCAAAAAAAATTTACAAAATTGATTTTATAAAATATTTTTATTTTTGCATTATTTTTGTGCACGATTAAGCAATTCATGCATGTTGTACAATTAGTAAGATTTAGATTACTTATTGAAAACATCTGATAACATAAGTATGGATCCGGAGAAATGTGAGTGGATTTTTCAAAAAAAAAAATTACAAAATTGATTTTATAAAATATTTTTATTTTTGCATTATTTTTGTGCACGATTAAGCAATTCATGCATGCAGTACAATTAGCAAGATTTAGATGAGAATTGGATATATAGAAAAAGCCATCTTTAAAAACATGTTAGTTTGCCTTCTCCCAACTCAGTAATTAAAAAAATGGGTAGGTAGGAAGGGGGGAAATTAAAAAGATTTTTGAATATAAAGTTAAAATAGTAATTAATTGGGTAAGAAAATTACAGAATGGGTTATATATAAACAATAAATAATTGTTTCCTAAAGATTGAAACAGTCAAAGTTTCAAGTTGGGTCTTTTTTAGTCGGTCGGGGGAGGGCAAACAAACATTTTTTAAAGATGGCTTAGTAGCGATAATTGTTTTATTCTAGTCAAACTCCATTTAAATGTTAACATTAATAAAGGGGGCATGAAAATGTTTTGTGAAATGATAAATACCTTGATCGTTTTCTCTGGTTGTTATATATAAGATGGAGATTAAGATTATCAGTATATAGCTTTATTTGTCAAAGACAGAGTGCTTAAACATTGATTTATCATCCATCTGCAATATTGTCGTCGTCATAGTTAACTTTTCACAATTTCATCTTCTCCTACAGAACAACTTGGCTAATTTTGACCAAACTAGCTACAAAGCATTCTTGGGCAAAAGGTATTCAAGTTTGTTCAAATGAAGGACCACGCCCTCTTTCAAGGGGAAATAATTAAGAAATAGTGAAAATTTGGTGGCATGTTTTAAAATTTTCTTCTCAAGAACAAATGGGCAAGGAAAAAAAACTTATATGGAAACATCCTCAGGTAGTGTTGATTTCAATTTGTTCAAATCATGACCCTGGGGGTAAGGCGGGGCCACAATATAGATGATCAAAGTTTTACATAGAAATACATTGAAAATATCTTTAATTTAGTTCATTTTTGCATACTCAAAATCCAATTCAAACAGTTCTGGATGAAATTAATTCTGAAAACAAAATGAAATACCATTACGGAAAGTTGATTTAAACAATATTTATTCAAAATAATGAATAGATTGGGCAACAGGCAATGCCTATAAATACTCTCTCTATACAAAAATCAAAGTTACAAAATACAATGGACTGAGTGAATATATATTATAATGCGGGTAAACACACACAGACACACATACAGAAACACACACACAGACACGCACAGATCCACATGAATTAAACATAACACATAGTATTAATAAAATATAGTAAAAAATATATATATCAAAAGGAAATGTATTTAAAACGTTTTGTTGACCTAATATATTCTTGTACATAATTTGTAATGTTGATGTTAGTTTGATACGATAACTTCGAACACCCAGGTAAAAGAATCTTTAGTTCATACGGTATACCTAGCTCTTGTAAATTCTTTCTTAGTTCATTTCTTTGTATGCTATATGCTGGACAATTCATAAAATAGTGCTCATTATGGAAAGTTCATTGGTGTTTTAAAAAAGTGATACTCAAAACAATGCATTGAGTAACATGGAAAGCAAATACATATATATATTTGTAACTCTACTGTTTTTATTATCAAAACTTGCTAGGAATATGTATGGTTTATAGCTAATATGGAGCATACCTTTTTATTTTATTGATGCAAACACTTGCTGTCTGAATGAATTGTTCAAATTGTTTGGGAGTAGCTACAACACAATATATATGTAATGAGTGAAATACATAATTATTAATATTGTAGAATGAAATGACATTGCATTGTGCAAAACAAACCATGCTATACTATATTTTCTGAAATTCATAAAATAGATGGAAACAAACTTTTGATACAAAACTTTTCTGGGAAAATTGAAACCTATGACATTTGCAAAAGTAGAATTAGTGGCTATGCTTAATTCAAGTAAAAAAAAAAATCAATATACTAGAGATAACTTTTCTTTCACCTATACAAAATTAAAAAAATAAATAAACACTGGCATAGTATAAAATTAATGTGAAATGCTTTGATGTGATCATACCCAGTGGAGAAATTGATGCATCTACATGTATTTTATAGTTCTGGCTGATGTAAATGCTTTAAAATACATGTATATACATATAAGACTGACTTAATGTACATGTAGTCAGACAAATGAAAATTCAAATATTTTATCTTCATTAATGTAGAAATTCTACAAATTTACAGCCTAGTGATACAGATAGATAAAAGTTCTACGGATGAATTTAAAATATAAAATATAAACATATAAAATATATATAAAATAATATAAAATATATCAAATAAACATATAAAATATAAAATATGAAGCACTGGTAAAAACTGAAATCTTAAAATTCACATATTTTTTATTGCCAGAGGTATAAATTAAAATTTATAGGGTCTTATACTCTTGTATGTACAGTGCACATACATTGTACACTGTGCAGTTTGACTTCACAAATACATTGCAAGTGTGACTGCATCAAAATAATAAATTGATATCATGACATGCTGTGCTTATATTATGTAACATGTTTGTACTGTATGCCAAAGGACAACATCATTGCATGTTTAAAAGTGTGCAACTTTCATAATGTGTGTGTTTGTGTGCACCGCATTACAGTTTGTGACGGATTGTAATAATACATCTTATTGTGCATGTTCACGGTTATTTTACATCAATGTAAAGAATAGTATGTCTACATGTTAATACCTATGCGCATACACACCTTAATGAACAGAAAGGACCGAGGGAGGTAATCCGGATCGTTTCATTTTTCCATGATTTCCCGAAATACTAGTAAGTCATCATCTTCTCATCAAAAAGATAAACAAGGCCTAGGTCTCTTATTTTATCCCTATTCTCTTTAACGATTGACTGATTGTTGCATTTATCCACTGCATATCTCAGCTGCTGTCGCCATGTTTTTCGATGTAAACAACATTCCGTGTCACCGAGTGCAAGCGCTTGACAGAAGCCGAATGCAGCCAAACGACACAATAAAAAGAGAATTATTTCGAAGACGTGTTATTTATATATAAGAGAAAATCACTAATGTTTATTTATTTAAACATGAAAATATAGCCATTCATAACAAATTCTCGCAATCATCATTAAATAGCTTTTTTTGAGCTCTATTTTAGGAATGACTCTAATTCTTGGCCAAATTATTCGAGTATAACCTGGTTTGGGTCAGTTTACGCTTTATAATCCGCGAAGCGGATTATAAAACAGCGTAAACTGACCCAAACCAGGTTATACTCGAATAATTTGGCCAAGAATTAGAGTCATTCCTTATAATTTAATTTTAAAATCATTAAATAACTATGGGTGTAAAATTTCGTTGCTTTTTATTAGTTCAAATTTGCCGCTCAATAATACAACCTTAGTAACGGAAGTGATGGGAAGCGAGGGGAGGTAAAAACTGATACAGAGGCCTAGCAGCCTTGCTGTTTGTTTACATGTGGTAAGATCGAATTATTGTTTGAAGTTAAAGGTACATTTATCAAATCTGGAATTTTCCATGAATCCCGAGGACTGGAAAGGATACAGATGATTCAGCTCGTTGTCAGGGGGGTGTGTCCCCATACCAAACCATGTTATACAGAAATAATTTGCGTAGCTTTTTGGATATTAACCAATCAGAGGTTAGAATACAAACAAAATTAAATTATTTCCTTATATAGATCTATCAAGGCGGAGCAACTGTCATGACGTCAAACCTCATTATGACCTCATTACCATATTATCTTCATGTGAAGCCTTACCTGTACTGCGCACATGCAAATCAAAAAAGCATGGTAAAACTAGTACCGCTGCTGTTATTCGGGAAGGGTGCTTGTAACTTTGTGAGGTTGCAAAAACGTCATCTAGAAATTTTCCAAAGCGGGTGGTCGAGACAAATATGATGGGAAAACAAAAAACAAATGAATTTAGAATGTGTATTTGGGCGAAGTCAATTGGGGTCACCCAGGTTGATTTAGAAAGTATCCCCCCCCCCCCATTATATGCCAATTGGTTTTTTTTTTCAAAAATGTATTGGCATCTAAAGTTTCAATTTTATCAAAATTGACATATTCTTAAATTTCATTTTCTGTTCTGCAACAACATGAACATATTCAACAACTTCCAAACATAAATTTTCTTTACAGAAAAACATTCCCAAAAAACTTTCTTAAAGATAACTCTTAAACAGACTGGTAAATTTAACGAATTTATTATTGAACAACAGCGTGCTAACACAAAAGGCGTTTTGGCCACATGCTCACCTGTGATTTTTTCCTCAATGCATTAATATACCGGGAATTTTATGTAGGTACTGTAGATCACCAAATATTCGCGACACCTTATTTTCGCGAGATATGTAGTTGGTATTTATAAGCGAGAAAAAAAAATTCACGAATTCTGGGTAAAGTTGTATATAACCTTTACTAACAAAAATATGAAATTTTGAACGAATGAAAAATAAGAATGAAATTTTCGCGAGCAGACTGTCTCGCGTAATTACGCAAAAATTAAGTTCTCGCGAATATAAAGTGATTTACAGAAGAAAAAATATGGAATAACTATTGTGTATTCTTCATTACTCAGGTAGAGGTGAGAGTTTAGAGGCAAACACTTATATGCGGGTATTACTGTCTTTTGACAGCATCTAGTTTGTAATTCTTTTTCTTTTTTATTTATTTGTAATTTAATGAATTACATTGGAAAAATACCACGGAATTTCAGTTACTTTTCGATTACATTTAAATTACTCTGCTCACTTCATATTCATAATACATGTATAACAGGAAAACCCTCTTTCTTGATGCCACTAAGCAAGCCACCTGTATAGATTTTTTGAGCAGTGGCTCTTCCGTCAATGAAACATACAATGGTGTACGTAGCAATAGAGCAATATTTAATATACTTGGTCCTATTTTATATGATTATTGAATTAGACATAAAAACAAACAATGTCTTGCAGCTATTGAAGAAAAGAATTACATAACCCGTTCATGCGAATTATGTATTTTTTCTGCACCATTAATTCTCATACTACCAACCAAAGAAAGCATTTTATTGTTTAAATAATCAACATTTGCAATTTACGATGTTGAGCTTACCAACAAATGAAATAATTTAAGGGTGGTTAGTTGTGGCTCATTTACTCTAATGTCTGCTTTTAATCAAATTTTATAAGGTAAGCAATTGGTGTATGTGCACATACAATAGGTTTTGCGTGGAGGATGTTTGTTTGTATGTTGTTTAACGTCCCTCTTGAGAATTTTTCCCTCATATGGAGACGCCACCACTTGCCGATGGAGAGCTGCGAATTTTGTCCTATACTCGGCACTTACGGCCATTGAGCAGTCATGCCAGCACCTACTGCGACACGGGACCTCTGTTTATACGGTCTCATCCGAAGGACCGGTCTCCACGTCCCACAGTGGGATTCGAACCCGCGACGTAAGGATCAACTCCTTACTTCGCGACTCTAGAGCAGACGCTCTAACCACTGCGCCACGCGGGCGACTTTGCGTGGAGGAAACACACCCACATTAAAAATTTAAAAGCTGTCAAATTGATCCCAGATAATGGTATTTTAATTGAAGAAAAAGACAAAGTAATAATAATTTAGTAATTATTTTTTTAATGTTAGTTCCAGAATTTGGTAACATTGAATCTATAAATTGTATTAATTATAATCCATAAATTGATTCATTCCTTCATGTCATACATGCAAAATATGGCAAGGAAGTATATTTACAGATGATATTAAATTTGCAAGGAAATCCCGGCATCCTATCCATGTCTGACTTAAGTCTGCCACACACTCTTCCTGATTACAACCTTGGTTCAAATTATGACTAGAAAACTAGTATTTAAAAAAAGCTACAAGTATATATAACCCAGAAAAGCTCTAAGAAGCATATATTATTTATTCATACATGTATGAATGAAAATAGTTGTTAAAACAAACTGAATACACAGTATCCATCAAAGGCAGAGTATAATTTTCCATTCACTGTTGTTTAAAACTTCCATAAAAAATGTACATAAAATGTTAAAATAATGAAAAATTGCTTCCAATACAAAATGTTATTTGAGTCTGAGTATGAATGTTTGATATGCATTCAATTACTTGAAATTTAGACTGGCTGATTTTCGATTTCAACTGGTGTAACAAGGAAACTAACTGGCTTAGGTAATAGCATAAAAAAGAGGAAAGATAGGAAGGACCACAAATTGAAACTGCAATTCATCGGATGAAAATTCCAGATTCTACTGAAAAGGTCACAGATCCTTAACACAAGGTCACAGATCAATCACTTAAGTTCCCAGATTCTTAACACAAGTTCCGAGATCCTTCACACAAGGTCACAAATCCATGAAACAAGTTCACAGATCCTTCACACAAGGTTACAGACGCTTAAGGTCAGATGAGATGTTCCTCGATAATAAATAATTTTTCCTTATAACTTGTGATTGATATATTGCTACTTTCATAAGCTTGCTCACAAAAAATGATTGAGGTTCATTACCAGACATTTGTGTTGGATACCAGAGGATATTATTACCTATATAATCCTATTGGATATTACTTGAAATCCTGATATCAAATGTTTGTCGTGTTTTATTTTTAAAGACATTCTGATGACAGTCTAGAAATCATAAGATAATAATAATTATAAGTACTTATATATATGACAAGGAAATACAAAATCAGATATTCGAGAAAGGTCTCGTCAGATCTTAACACAAGGTCACTGATCCTTACGCAAGGTCACTGATCCTTTACACAAGTTCACAGATCCTTTATACAAGTTCACAAATCTTGTACACAAGGTTGCAGATCCTTTACACAAGGTCACAAATCCTTTACACAAGGTCACAGATCCTTCATAAAAGATCACAGAAACCTTCAAACAAAGTCAGAATAGAGTTCAACATCTTCAGTAACAAATGTCTCTCCCTACATTTCTATTGCTCCATGACATGAACTTATTCTGATGTGTTGCACATCCTTCTATGCTCCACAAATATCAAGACAGATCAGATGGTTCATTTTGATGTGTTCTATCAAAAAAGAAGCAAAATTGTCAGTCAAATTATAAAATAGGATTTCAAATATACTTTAGCATACAAAAACCAAGCAAGGTTTGTTGAGTTTAAAAAATATATAAAAACCAGCAAGTACATTTAAATATTGAAACGCGAGGAATATAGGACTTTACAGTCAAAGTTTCATTCAGAGTTTCTGAGCCACAATATGTGATCTTTTTTTTTTACGAATATGTAAATCGCTAATTAGTATCCCTTTGTTGCTCTAAAGGGCAATGTTTTAGTCTTTGGATTTATGCTACATAATGATATTTTTGAAATTATCAAATTGATGTCGTATATTAGAGAAGATTTAAATAATATTATTTAATAAGAAGATATAAGTATACTGATTTCCCTCCCTTCCTCTCTCTGATTTGATTATGAAGTATGATATTGACTGCATATGAATTTGACAATTTCTTGAGAGAACAAAATTTTGATTTTTTTTCCTCTTTCATGTTCTTAGGAGAATAAGTTTGAGTTTATTTGATTTTTTACCCCATGAATATTCAATGGCATTGTAGCCTTTGAAAAGAAAAGTTTTAAAGAATCATATACATGTACATCCTTTATATCACTCTACTGATTCTAAGCTACATAAAAAGGTTTGCATGTACACATACATATTTATAGATATTTGACAATTTAGTGTCTTTCTCCTACATATCTATGTAAAACTTTGGAGTCCCTCTCTAGCCTCATCTTTATCCTAGGAGCTAAGGTGTAAACAAACTTGAATTATACTGAATTATACAAAACCATGCCTGCATAAACATTAGGCAATTTGTGACCCCAATGATAGGTTATATTTTCTAACAAGGTCATTATAACGACCAAATAACATATCTTTAGTTCTGTAAGAGGCATGGCTGTGATATTTTAGTTATGTATTGCTTTGCACTATGGAGTTTGTAAAGTATTGTGGATATCGACCTCGTGACCTTTCAACCTGACCTTTGACCTACTTTTCAAAAATAATTCATTATGCCGATATGCAGCATATTTTTGGACATTTAAGAGGTAACTTTGTGCTTTTTATAATGTGCACTGTGTGTTATAAGACAAGAAAAATACAAGCGTTACAGTCCACTTGACCTTGACAATTTCATTATTCATTTTAGCATTGAGGATTGGGGAAGTATATTTCTATTTGATTGTCACACTTTATGATAAATGCTATTCTGATTCTATTGCAGTCTTAATACACGTGGATATCTTTTCTTTGCAGGCAAATGCATGAACTATAATACAAGTATGCAGATAAATAGCTGATCGCTGTTAGATTTATTTATATCTTGATCCTAAAACAGGCGACACGTGCGTTCTTTGAAAGAGTAGTTAAATTTTTCTTCCCTTCAAAGTTATGCCAATGCAAGACATATTTCCACAACTTTGACCTTTCCAAAATTATCATAATTAAAAGTCTAAGTACATCCCTCAAGTAGTCTTATAAAAAATGAGACTGACTCATATTCACATATTCAAATAGTACATATTAATTCTATTAAAAAAAATTGGAGAAAAAATTATTGGTTATAATCGACGAAAAATAAATACTGAGGTTAACAGATCGTTCAACAATGGGATATGAGTCAAATACTACTAGTATATATTAATTCTACCGAAAGTGTAAAAAAAAAAAATTATTGGATACACTTGACAAAAAATATTACAGACAGACAGATCATTAAACATGGGATTTCAGTGTAATTCCTAACATTGTTTTTTTTTTGGGGGGGGGGGGGCATGGGGGTGAAGGGTAATAGAAATTGAGAGTATGCAGGGTGTAAGCATAGAACCTTATGAATTATCATCATTGATTGGCTTGTCTAGTAGTTCCATGAACTCTTCTCGCTTTTACATCTGATCTTGGTCTCATCTTAACCTTGGGATTAAAGACAGTCTTAACATCTGCTTGTTTACAAAGAATATCGAGAATCTAAAGAGTACTTTTATTCTAACAAGATATGAAAAAATACTGCCTTAGAGGGTTGCAGATTTTGAGTGATTCTTTCTTACCCTTACACTTCACAAATTGGCAGCTGTTGACTCCTTCTTAAGATTCAATTCCTAGAAGGTGATCGTCTCCTCTTCACCCTGGAATAAAGGGTTCCGTTCCTTTACTTTGCTTTTATAAGTAAGAAAAAAGATTTTTTTAAAAATGTTGCAATCCTTATTGAAATGAGTCATAAAAAAGAAGAAATGAATCTTACCATTTCTTCCATGGTTGATTAAAGTTGATCCCTGCTCTCGACACTTCTGCTGACAGTGGAGTTATACCTCTCTGTAGGGCCGACGCTTGCCTAACCATTCTGCAATCAACACAGAAAGTCAGGATGTAAATGAAGTACTCTAACTGCTTTTATCCAGCTATTCATAGAATAAAAGCCAGGGAACCAAAAGTGCAACAATGCAGCTCTTTTTACTTATCACTTTTGCAAATGTTACCCACTGGTTATAGCTAGGAATTAGACTCCATTTCTTCTGTTATCCGGTCTTTGTCCTCATCTTTATGTGTCTGCTGCTCCTCTTCTTCTGTTTGTCGACCTTCGTCCTCTTCTTCGTGCGTCCTGCTGCTCCTCTTCTTCTGTTGATCAGCTTTGGTCCTTCTTTTGTTAATGGGTCCTACTGCTCTTCTTCTGTTGTCAGCCTTAGTCATCTCCAGGGATTCTGCTGATCCTCTTCTTCAGCTGGCTGGCCTTGATAGTCCTCCTACACATGGGTCCTCCTGTTCCTCCTCTTCCGTTGGTTGGCCTTAGTCCTCATCTTCATAGGTCCTGTTGCTCTGCATCCTTTCAATTAGAAGTCAGCAAGTCAAATCCTGTCTCAGACAATTTCAATTGAAAAGAAGTTTAGGGAACGCATGCAGGAAGGAGAGCCCAAATCTTCCCATTTCTTTCATTGGTGGCTGCAGTTGAATGGGAGACAAACTCCTCCTCAAGTATGGGATCCAGGTCAGCCTCAATCTCCTTCTGCTAACAAAGCAAATCAAGTAAACAACAAATATAAATACTTTGTATCATGTGAGAAAGAGACACTAAAATGCAAAATGCAAAGAGTAAGTCGAGTTCAAATCTTACCCTCACTTTGGGAATTGGGAGCAGTCGATCCATCCGTTTGCGAATTTTTCTTTTGTATGACGGTTTCCTTTTTTACCTCTTAAGCCATGACAGCCTAATCCTCCTGTTGACAGAAGCAGTCAAATGGTCAATAAATTGCAAAGATTTCCTTAAAACAGAGTACGGAAAGTGGACAGAGTGGAAGGTATGTGGATGGCGTCTTACTTCACGTCTTTTATAGGCGGCAGCCCATCGCTGAACTTTTGCTGGAAGGTGACCGTCTGCTCTTTTACTACAAAACAACACAATACTGATGATGTACCTGTTCAAAAAGATGTCTACAGGTAAAAGCAAATGTAAAGGTTCGCAACACAGAGAGACAGAGTAGGGAAGTCGAAAGAGTGTAAGAAGTACAAATTGCATAGGTTACCGGTACCTGCCTTAATTAGGTTGCCCACAATCCATTCATGAACTCATTAAACATTTTTTGGTCTAGCAGACCACAGACCGATCTTCGTCTTGGGATAGAAAGTATCCTAATCCTGACCTGTTAACATAGAATGTCAAGAAGTCAAAGAAGTGTGTATGGACATGTGAAGTAATATGAAATTATGTTAACAGAGTGCAGGGTGTACACATTGTCTCTTACCGTGGGTTGGCCGCAGTTCATCCCTGAACTCTCAGCAATCTTGCTTTTCAAGTGAAAGTCCTCTCTCTCTAGAGCTGAAGACAGAGAACTGCCTTACAATGCATCTTCAATGTAGGAAGACAACAGTTCAAAAGAGTTCAAAATCTTCATGAAGTGAGAATGACCAGAATCAGCACAATGCATGTCATAACTTAAATTTTACCTTTATTTAAAGGGTTACCTGTGATTGATCCCTAATTCAAAGACACCTGCTAAAAAAAATTGAGTTGTACGTAACAGTAGTAATGATGCTTCCCTAATCATTCCACTGATAACACTGAAAATCTGTAAGTAAAAGGAGCAATAAAAGAGCATTCATCAAAATAAAATGGAATCACAAGTTCAAAAGTGCAATAAAATAAGCTTCTTACTTACCTCTTTCATCAATATTGAGTACTGGGCATAACTGGACAATAGACTTTTCTTCTTCAACATACAATCAATCATTCAATCTTCCGTTGGACGGCATTGGTCCTCCTCCGTCGTCCATCGTCCGAGGCCCTGAAAATATACAACTGACAGAAGATTAGTAAAAAATCAGAATACTGAAGAAGAAAGACACAAATTCGCGTACGCGTAATCATTACATGAAAATTAGAGGAAAAATAAGTTAGCAAATGAAGACAGTTAGGTCAGGAAAGGGTAAAGGGGAGGAAGGGAAGGGGGGGGGGAAGTTAGTTATGTTAGAGATTGAAGGAAATTGGAGAAGACGGAAAATAGACAAAAAGGAAAAAAGAAACAAAAATCCTTCTCTATGAGGCTTCCTGGCTGCGGAATCGGCTCCTAGCGCTCTTCTTCTGACGGGCCCCGTCGGTCTGCATCCTGTCAATTAGAAATCAAGAGGTCAAGGCCTGATAGGGTCAACATCAAATGACATGGTCATGAAAGGATGCAAAAAGTAAAGTTTGAATCTTACCGCATCTTACAGGGGTGGCTGCAGTTGAATGGGAGACAAACTTCGTCTCAAAACGGCATCCGGGTCAGCCTAAACCGTCTTCTGCTAACATATAAAAAAGCAAGATATAAAAGAAAAGCGGAGACTTCATATCAAGTGAGATAGAGTCATGAAATGCACAGAGTGCTAAGAGCAAGTCGAGTTGAAGTCTAACCTTCACTTGGGAGTTAAAATGGAAATGAGGAATTCGAAAGTGCAACAAAAGCAGCTTCTTGCTTACCTCTTTCATCAATATTGGGCACTGGACATAACTGAGCAATGGACTCTTCTTCTTCCGTTGGGCGCCATTGGTCCTCCTCCGTCCTCCATCGTCCGAGGCCCTGAAAATATACAACTGACAGAAGATTAGTAAAAAAATTCAGAATACTGAAGAAGAAAGACACAAATTCGCGTACGCGTAATCATTACATGAAAATTAGAGGAAAAATAAGTTAGCAAATGAAGACAGTTAGGTCAGGAAAGGGTAAATGGGAGGAAGGGAAGGGGGGGGGGGGAGGAAGTTAGTTATGTTAGAGATTGAAGGAAATTGGAGAAGACGGAAAAGAGACAAAAAGGAAAAAAAAAGAAACAAAAATCCTTCTCTATTAGGCTTCCTGGCTGCGGAATCGGCTCCTAGCGCTCTTCTTCTGACGGGCCCCGTCGGTCTGCATCCTGTCAATTAGAAATCAAGAGGTCAAGGCCTGATAGGGTCAACATCAAATGACATGGTCATGAAAGGATGCAAAAAGTAAAGTTTGAATCTTACCGCATCTTACAGGGGTGGCTGCAGTTAAATGGGAGACAAACTTCGTCTCAAGACGGCATCCGGGTCAGCCTAAACCGTCTTCTGCTAACATACAAAAAAGCAAGATATAAAAGAAAAGCGGAGACTCATATCAAGTGAGATAGAGTCATGAAATGCACAGAGTACTAAGAGCAAGTCGAGTTGAAGTCTAACCTTCACTTGGGAGTTAAAATGGAAATGAGGAAGTCGAAAGTGCAACAAAAGCAGCTTCTTGCTTACCTCTTTCATCAATATTGGGCACTGGACATAACTGAGCAATGGACTCTTCTTCTTCCGTTGGGCGCCATTGGTCCTCCTCCGTCCTCCATCGTCCGAGGCCCTGAAAATATACAACTGACAGAAGATTAGTAAAAAAATTCAGAATACTGAAGAAGAAAGACACAAATTCGCTTACGCGTAATCATTACATGAAAATTAGAGGAAAAATAAGTTAGCAAATGAAGACAGTTAGGTCAGGAAAGGGTAAATGGGAGGAAGGGAAGGGGGGGGGGGGAGGAAGTTAGTTATGTTAGAGATTGAAGGAAATTGGAGAAGACGGAAAAGAGACAAAAAGGAAAAAAAAAGAAACAAAAATCCTTCTCTATTAGGCTTCCTGGCTGCGGAATCGGCTCCTAGCGCTCTTCTTCTGACGGGCCCCGTCGGTCTGCATCCTGTCAATTAGAAATCAAGAGGTCAAGGCCTGATAGGGTCAACATCAAATGACATGGTCATGAAAGGATGCAAAAAGTAAAGTTTGAATCTTACCGCATCTTACAGGGGTGGCTGCAGTTAAATGGGAGACAAACTTCGTCTCAAGACGGCATCCGGGTCAGCCTAAACCGTCTTCTGCTAACATACAAAAAAGCAAGATATAAAAGAAAAGCGGAGACTCATATCAAGTGAGATAGAGTCATGAAATGCACAGAGTACTAAGAGCAAGTCGAGTTGAAGTCTAACCTTCACTTGGGAGTTAAAATGGAAATGAGGAAGTCGAAAGTGCAACAAAAGCAGCTTCTTGCTTACCTCTTTCATCAATATTGGGCACTGGACATAACTGAGCAATGGACTCTTCTTCTTCCGTTGGGCGCCATTGGTCCTCCTCCGTCCTCCATCGTCCGAGGCCCTGAAAATATACAACTGACAGAAGATTAGTAAAAAATCAGAATACTGAAGAAGAAAGACACAAATTCGCGTACGCGTAATCATTACATGAAAATTAGAGGAAAAATAAGTTAGCAAATGAAGATTAGGTCAGGAAAGGGTAAATGGGAGGAAGGGAAGGGGGGGGAGGAAGTTAGTTATGTTAGAGATTGAAGGAAATTGGAGAAGACGGAAAAGAGACAAAAAGGAAAAAAAAGAAACAAAAATCCTTCTCTATTAGGCTTCCTGGCTGCGGAATCGGCTCCTAGCGCTCTTCTTCTGACGGGCCCCGTCGGTCTGCATCCTGTCAATTAGAAATCAAGAGGTCAAGGCCTGATAGGGTCAACATCAAATGACATGGTCATGAAAGGATGCAAAAAGTAAAGTTTGAATCTTACCGCATCTTACAGGGGTGGCTGCAGTTAAATGGGAGACAAACTTCGTCTCAAGACGGCATCCGGGTCAGCCTAAACCGTCTTCTGCTAACATACAAAAAAGCAAGATATAAAAGAAAAGCGGAGACTCATATCAAGTGAGATAGAGTCATGAAATGCACAGAGTACTAAGAGCAAGTCGAGTTGAAGTCTAACCTTCACTTGGGAGTTAAAATGGAAATGAGGAAGTCGAAAGTGCAACAAAAGCAGCTTCTTGCTTACCTCTTTCATCAATATTGGGCACTGGACATAACTGAGCAATGGACTCTTCTTCTTCCGTTGGGCGCCATTGGTCCTCCTCCGTCCTCCATCGTCCGAGGCCCTGAAAATATACAACTGACAGAAGATTAGTAAAAAATCAGAATACTGAAGAAGAAAGACACAAATTCGCGTACGCGTAATCATTACATGAAAATTAGAGGAAAAATAAGTTAGCAAATGAAGACAGTTAGGTCAGGAAAGGGTAAATGGGAGGAAGGGAAGGGGGGGGAGGAAGTTAGTTATGTTAGAGATTGAAGGAAATTGGAGAAGACGGAAAAGAGACAAAAAGGAAAAAAAAGAAACAAAAATCCTTCTCTATTAGGCTTCCTGGCTGCGGAATCGGCTCCTAGCGCTCTTCTTCTGACGGGCCCCGTCGGTCTGCATCCTGTCAATTAGAAATCAAGAGGTCAAGGCCTGATAGGGTCAACATCAAATGACATGGTCATGAAAGGATGCAAAAAGTAAAGTTTGAATCTTACCGCATCTTACAGGGGTGGCTGCAGTTAAATGGGAGACAAACTTCGTCTCAAGACGGCATCCGGGTCAGCCTAAACCGTCTTCTGCTAACATACAAAAAAGCAAGATATAAAAGAAAAGCGGAGACTTCATATCAAGTGAGATAGAGTCATGAAATGCACAGAGTACTAAGAGCAAGTCGAGTTGAAGTCTAACCTTCACTTGGGAGTTAAAATGGAAATGAGGAATTCGAAAGTGCAACAAAAGCAGCTTCTTGCTTACCTCTTTCATCAATATTGGGCACTGGACATAACTGAGCAATGGACTCTTCTTCTTCCGTTGGGCGCCATTGGTCCTCCTCCGTCCTCCATCGTCCGAGGCCCTGAAAATATACAACTGACAGAAGATTAGTAAAAAAATTCAGAATACTGAAGAAGAAAGACACAAATTCGCGTACGCGTAATCATTACATGAAAATTAGAGGAAAAATAAGTTAGCAAATGAAGACAGTTAGGTCAGGAAAGGGTAAATGGGAGGAAGGGAAGGGGGGGGAGGAAGTTAGTTATGTTAGAGATTGAAGGAAATTGGAGAAGACGGAAAAGAGACAAAAAGGAAAAAAAAAGAAACAAAAATCCTTCTCTATTAGGCTTCCTGGCTGCGGAATCGGCTCCTAGCGCTCTTCTTCTGACGGGCCCCGTCGGTCTGCATCCTGTCAATTAGAAATCAAGAGGTCAAGGCCTGATAGGGTCAACATCAAATGACATGGTCATGAAAGGATGCAAAAAGTAAAGTTTGAATCTTACCGCATCTTACAGGGGTGGCTGCAGTTGAATGGGAGACAAACTTTGTCTCAAGACGGCATCCGGGTCAGCCTAAACCGTCTTCTGCTAACATACATAAAAGCAAGATATAAAAGAAAAGTGGAGACTTCATATCCAGTGAGATAGAGTCATGAAATGCACAGAGTGCTAAGAGCAAGTCGAGTTGAAGTCTAACCTTCACTTGGGAGTTAAAATGGAAATGAGGAATTCGAAAGTGCAACAAAAGCAGCTTCTTGCTTACCTCTTTCATCAATATTGGGCACTGGACATAACTGAGCAATGGACTCTTCTTCTTCCGTTGGGCGCCATTGGTCCTCCTCCGTCCTCCATCGTCCGAGGCCCTGAAAATATACAACTGACAGAAGATTAGTAAAAAATCAGAATACTGAAGAAGAAAGACACAAATTCGCGTACGCGTAATCATTACATGAAAATTAGAGGAAAAATAAGTTAGCAAATGAAGACAGTTAGGTCAGGAAAGGGTAAAGGGGAGGAAGGGAAGGGGGGGGAGGAAGTTAGTTATGTTAGAGATTGAAGGAAATTGGAGAAGACGGAAAAGAGACAAAAAGGAAAAAAAGAAACAAAAATCCTTCTCTATTAGGCTTCCTGGCTGCGGAATCGGCTCCTAGCGCTCTTCTTCTGACGGGCCCCGTCGGTCTGCATCCTGTCAATTAGAAATCAAGAGGTCAAGGCCTGATAGGGTCAACATCAAATGACATGGTCATGAAAGGATGCAAAAAGTAAAGTTTGAATCTTATCGCATCTTACAGGGGTGGCTGCAGTTGAATGGGAGACAAACTTCGTCTCAAGACGGCATCCGGGTCAGCCTAAACCGTCTTCTGCTAACATACAAAAAAGCAAGATATAAAAGAAAAGCGGAGACTTCATATCAAGTGAGATAGAGTCATGAAATGCACAGAGTGCTAAGAGCAAGTCGAGTTGAAGTCTAACCTTCACTTGGGAGTTAAAATGGAAATGAGGAATTCGAAAGTGCAACAAAAGCAGCTTCTTGCTTACCTCTTTCATCAATATTGGGCACTGGACATAACTGAGCAATGGACTCTTCTTCTTCCGTTGGGCGCCATTGGTCCTCCTCCGTCCTCCATCGTCCGAGGCCCTGAAAATATACAACTGACAGAAGATTAGTAAAAAAATTCAGAATACTGAAGAAGAAAGACACAAATTCGCGTACGCGTAATCATTACATGAAAATTAGAGGAAAAATAAGTTAGCAAATGAAGACAGTTAGGTCAGGAAAGGGTAAAGGGGAGGAAGGGAAGGAGGGGGGAGGAAGTTAGTTATGTTAGAGATTGAAGGAAATTGGAGAAGACGGAAAAGAGACAAAAAGGAAAAAAAAGAAACAAAAATCCTTCTCTATTAGGCTTCCTGGCTGCGGAATCGGCTCCTAGCGCTCTTCTTCTGACGGGCCCCGTCGGTCTGCATCCTGTCAATTAGAAATCAAGAGGTCAAGGCCTGATAGGGTCAACATCAAATGACATGGTCATGAAAGGATGCAAAAAGTAAATTTGAATCTTATGGCATCTTACAGGGGTGGCTGCAGTTGAATGGGAGACAAACTTCGTCTCAAGACGGCATCCGGGTCAGCCTAAACCGTCTTCTGCTAACATACAAAAAAGCAAGATATAAAAGAAAAGCGGAGACTTCATATCAAGTGAGATAGAGTCATGAAATGCACAGAGTGCTAAGAGCAAGTCGAGTTGAAGTCTAACCTTCACTTGGGAGTTAAAATGGAAATGAGGAATTCGAAAGTGCAACAAAAGCAGCTTCTTGCTTACCTCTTTCATCAATATTGGGCACTGGACATAACTGAGCAATGGACTCTTCTTCTTCCGTTGGGCGCCATTGGTCCTCCTCCGTCCTCCATCGTCCGAGGCCCTGAAAATATACAACTGACAGAAGATTAGTAAAAAATCAGAATACTGAAGAAGAAAGACACAAATTCGCGTACGCGTAATCATTACATGAAAATTAGAGGAAAAATAAGTTAGCAAATGAAGACAGTTAGGTCAGGAAAGGGTAAAGGGGAGGAAGGGAAGGGGGGGGAGGAAGTTAGTTATGTTAGAGATTGAAGGAAATTGGAGAAGACGGAAAAGAGACAAAAAGGAAAAAAAGAAACAAAAATCCTTCTCTATTAGGCTTCCTGGCTGCGGAATCGGCTCCTAGCGCTCTTCTTCTGACGGGCCCCGTCGGTCTGCATCCTGTCAATTAGAAATCAAGAGGTCAAGGCCTGATAGGGTCAACATCAAATGACATGGTCATGAAAGGATGCAAAAAGTAAAGTTTGAATCTTATCGCATCTTACAGGGGTGGCTGCAGTTGAATGGGAGACAAACTTCGTCTCAAGACGGCATCCGGGTCAGCCTAAACCGTCTTCTGCTAACATACAAAAAAGCAAGATATAAAAGAAAAGCGGAGACTTCATATCAAGTGAGATAGAGTCATGAAATGCACAGAGTGCTAAGAGCAAGTCGAGTTGAAGTCTAACCTTCACTTGGGAGTTAAAATGGAAATGAGGAATTCGAAAGTGCAACAAAAGCAGCTTCTTGCTTACCTCTTTCATCAATATTGGGCACTGGACATAACTGAGCAATGGACTCTTCTTCTTCCGTTGGGCGCCATTGGTCCTCCTTCGTCCTCCATCGTCCGAGGCCCTGAAAATATACAACTGACAGAAGATTAGTAAAAAATCAGAATACTGAAGAAGAAAGACACAAATTCGCGTACGCTAATCATTACATGAAAATTAGAGGAAAAATAAGTTAGCAAATGAAGACAGTTAGGTCAGGAAAGGGTAAAGGGGAGGAAGGGAAGGGGGGGAGGAAGTTAGTTATGTTAGAGATTGAAGGAAATTGGAGAAGACGGAAAAGAGACAAAAAGGAAAAAAAGAAACAAAAATCCTTCTCTATTAGGCTTCCTGGCTGCGGAATCGGCTCCTAGCGCTCTTCTTCTGACGGGCCCCGTCGGTCTGCATCCTGTCAATTAGAAATCAAGAGGTCAAGGCCTGATAGGGTCAACATCAAATGACATGGTCATGAAAGGATGCAAAAAGTAAAGTTTGAATCTTACCGCATCTTACAGGGGTGGCTGCAGTTGAATGGGAGACAAACTTCGTCTCAAGACGGCATCCGGGTCAGCCTAAACCGTCTTCTGCTAACATACAAAAAAGCAAGATATAAAAGAAAAGCGGAGACTTCATATCAAGTGAGAAAGAGTCATGAAATGCACAGAGTGCTAAGAGCAAGTCGAGTTGAAGTCTAACCTTCACTTGGGAGTTAAAATGGAAATGAGGAGTTCGAAAGTGCAACAAAAACAGCTTCTTGCTTACCTCTTTCATCAATATTGGGCACTGGACATAACTGGGCAATGGACTCCTCTTCTTCTGTTCTGCGACGGACTTCTCTTCTGTCGTTGGGCGACCGACTCCTCTTCCTCCGTTTGCGACCTTGGTCCTCCTCCCATCGTCCATCATCCGAGGCTCTGAAATATACAAGTGACAGAAGATTAGTTAAAAATCAGAACAATGCAGAAAAATGACAAAAATTCGCGTACACGTAATCATTACATGAAAATTAGAAATCAAGAGGTCAAGGCCTGGTAGGGTCTACATAAATTGACTTGGTCATATGGGAGATTAAGGTAAAAATATTGACGCGGTTGATAAATTCTCATCAAATAATGTATAAGTACGTTAGGTTTCATAAAAATATCTTAGAATAGTTTCTTTGAAACTGATCTGAACACAAATTTAAGAAATGTGAATCTAAATTAAAGGAAAGGTCAACGTAAAAAATGTTGATGAAG
Source organism: Saccostrea echinata (assembly GCF_033153115.1). Lineage (NCBI taxonomy): Eukaryota > Metazoa > Mollusca > Bivalvia > Ostreida > Ostreidae > Saccostrea > Saccostrea echinata. The sequence continues at coordinate 8,709,762 of NW_026889759.1, forward strand.
TTGAATAGGTGTATCAACAAATGAAGTTTGATAGAAAATATGTTGATTTGTTTCTTTGCAACTTAGCAAAACAAATACTTGAAATCCAGATGAAAGGAAAGGTCAAGATCAATAATGTTGACTGAGTTGTGTAGATATCACCAATATGAATCAACATATTAGTTTTGATTAAAACATCTTGAATAGTTTCTTTGAAACTGAGCTTAACACCAATTTAAGAAGTGATCTCTAGGTCAAAGAAAAGGTCATGTCAAAAGATGTTGATGAAGTGAAATAGTTCTGACCAGTGTGTATCAGCAAATAAGGTTTGATAAAAATATCTTGAAAAGTTTCATTGAAACTGAGCGAAATACTTAATTTTAAAACCTGATGTCAAGGTCAAGGGAAAGGTCAAGGTAGAAAATCTTGATGCAGTTGAATACTTCTCAAGCAAGATAGTGTACTAGTTATTGTACATTTCGCAAGCAAATTCAATATAACATTAAAATGCATATTTTTCCTCCTTTTGAATTATTTTTTTTCTTGAAATCTTCAAAGTTAGTGATGTAACTGTCTAAGGCCTGTCCGCCATTTTACCCAGACTTGTTTCACGGTAAGTACGAGTGCTCTTTTTTGCAGCGATTTTGGAGGGTGGGTGGGGGCTGTTGAAGCGGTATCAATTGCTACTCAAAATGAAAAAAAAATATAATTTTATTTTACTTTCTTGAACGAATATACATGTATTCTTAACGTAATGCAATTATTTACCCGCCTACGTATTCTGAGTAAAATTTTATGTTTTTACTTATTTTTTGGCAATTGCAAAATACACTGAAATTAACTCAGATTTACCTGTATAAAGCAACGCAACTCACGAGTGATCTCTTGGCTTACATTCAACATATCGAGACCACTGGATTTTCTGCTGTCAACATAATTTTGCATGTTAAATTAGCTGTTTTCTCAACTGACCAATCAATTCAATGAGTTGTATGAGGCGCAGTTTTGGTATTTATTGCCATTTAGTGATATAAACTATTCGAATAGGTAATATTATTTATTAGAATTGAATAAGTGATATCACCTACTTAGTATTTGAATGGGTGATATCACCTATTCGTTTTGAATTTGTAATATCACTTATACGAATGGGTGATATCACCTATTCGCGTTTCTTACAACATTATAAATCATGAATGGTCCCTTCTTCAAGACAATCTAGCTTCAATCCAAAGTAAAGGAATGACATTTTAAAAAATCATTCGAAGAACAACTTTAGCACTGATTCAAAAAGGAAATTGATTTCTTTACTGTACAAACTTTTTATAAAGCTTATAAAAGATTCTCTAGACTTGTTGAACTTAATTTGAGCCATATTCTCTACTATTTCAACATGGATTGACCAAATAAACTAAAGATTTGGCCATTGGACCCCTGACAAATTTCATTTGATATTTTACGGGCTTACGTCTCTCATTGAGAAGCACCAATCAAATCAGGGCTTTCATAAGTTGACATAAAATGTAAACAGAAAGTTAGCAGTTGACATCTCAATGCAAGTATTACAGGTTGTTCGTCGCCGAAAGGTTTAATGTGATTTGTCGAGAGTTAAATCAAGATTTGTATTTTTTCCCGAAAGACGCCGCTGCAAGTCAGTCCGTTAAATATCGAGTGAAATTTGTCAGGAGTCCAATGGCCACGAGTAGACGCAGGACCCCTTACGTTGGGAGGATGATTCGGGCCATAAATTCACGAGTAACACCTTTTAAACTATATGCGATACATTTCTCTTTTATTACTTCACAATAAGCCTCTCTGCGTATATGCACATTTCACTTTAATCAAATCAAAAAAAAATTCCATAATTTTAATATTTTTAATTTGTTTTACAGAATTATATATCAAGATTTTTTCTTGACTGATTTCAATATGTTTGTTTTCATTAAGGGTCTAGATTACTATTCGTTTCGCGGAATTACTGCTGCATCTTTAGTATGTCGTCAACATCCACTTTTTCAAGTTTAATTAAATATGTCCTAATAACTATCATTAACACAAACACACACACACACACACACACACACACACACATACACACACACACAAAGTTGGAATTTGGAGGGCTTTAACCGGAGACTCTAAACACAAAAAAAGTTGTTTACTATAAGGCTACGCACACTGCTAAGAAATCTTGCGTCTTTTGTATATTTATAGTCCCGTGTTAGTCTTTTGGAAAATAGGATAGCTGACGTGTATAATAGGTTTTTAATTTGAAGACCTAGTTAAACCAAAAAGATTTAAATATAGCAGAATACTATGATATCAAAAGAACATAACACATGCAAGATTTCTATGGTTTTAAGTTGGTTCAAATACACAAATGTGTCTTTTTTCAATGCTCACTCAATAGATCTGCATATATCAAGCATGCAAAATCTGTAAATTTCATTGATATTGTTTCAGATGATTATGGCATTATCTTTGCCAGTACTGGTATAATTTTGTATTTGTTTACAGCTAGATTTACTAAATATCGTAAAATATTGAAATACATTATGTTGGATGTTTATAAATGCTCTATATCGCAGGCCATGTCATATACTAAGTGCGCTATACCCCTGGTTTATGAAGCCTTATATCAACTTGTTAAAGCTGATGTGAACTCTTAAATATGCGTTATTTTCATTCTTGTACTATTTATTTCATTCCTGTACGCTATTTTCTGCCATTGTTCTTTCAGATACTCTGCCTTATTCTACCTGCAATATAAATCCTGATGCATTTATTACATTTGCATGATTTTCTGGCCTGACTGTCGACATGTACACATCCCCGATAGCAAAGTTTTTAACCCTCCATGAATAGACCAGAAACATGTTTTAAACGTAAAAATCCAACCAACAGGACCAGTAAGAAGTAAATAAATTTTGAATACTTGCTATGTAGAACACTCAAAACGGCACATGCATGTTTAATGCACATAAATATTTGAACATCACCATAAAATGGTGGCCATGCATTTTTCCCAGTTACACCGTATGCACTGTTACAATTAGAGCTCTATGCTTACTAAACGGTATACGCCCATTTTATGCATTCATGTAATATAAATTCAGAGAAAGTGCATGCCGAGAAAACGCGTCGAACGCTGTAACGCATGTCTACCTGACATACTACTATCGGCCCAAGGATATGCACATGTCGAATTACATCATTTTTCCTTTTATTGAAATATGCATCACAGAAGAAAGAACTCCGTTAAGGGGGCTCTCTACAACGTCACAACATGGCGTACTTCCTTTTGAAACGCCATTTTGGTCCGAAATGAACTGATTCTGTCCTAAACAAATTCACAGAACACCGATAAATCACCGGGTATAACACAACTTGCGAGCTGTATACTAGCTCTATTTTGAATGGAATCTAAGACTATCCCATCGAGGCGACGAGAGTGGCCAATGTACCTTTCATTAAACATGAATTGTTTGTCAATATATTCAGTTTCAACTTTTTTATTCATAAACAATATAATTTATTAAAATAAAATATGATTAGAAGTAATAAAAAGTTAATATGATAAACCAAAGCCTTGTCACCATGATATTTGATCACTGCGTGTCAAACCCACTCATATGTTTCCATAAAGTCCTAAATTGATGCTTCTCTCCAAAAGCATATGTTTCCAGCGAAATATATCCAAAAATGAAAATTTAAACAGATAAAGCATATGTATCACCTTCCCATCGCCTGGAGGAGACACCCTGTTCCCAACAAGTATACACCCCGCATGTGTGGTTATACCCGGTGAAATTGAAACTTTTCGTGAAATCACCAAAACGCTTCGATAATAAGTGGAATTATATTAACTCAAACGTTTGATCAACATCGATTATCAGCTGTTTTGTATCGAAAACGTGCACTCGGTGCAGATTTGAAACAAAGTATAAAGGAATTTCGTTATACGAATTTCTTTAACACGCTTTTGACCATTTACGTGTCATGTCATCCGTAGCACTGGATAATACATGTACATACAAGTTGGATGAAAACGGTAAGTAAATCTATCTTTCTCAATACTATGAATTCCCTTTACATGTTTTGATAGAAATTACGTGTGGGTCTTCGCTTAAATTCATTCAAAAACAATACGAACTTCTTTCGATGTCCTAGTTCGGCATGTACCTGTTAATTCTTTTTTTTTCAATACCTGTGCAAGTTTTAGAAGAATTAGATTAATATATTTGAGCTCACTCTCTAAACGGATCTTGACACCTAATTTTTTGTGATGGTTAAAATTTTCGTCAACTTTTGAATTTCATTCAATTTCTTTTTTCATCCTTTGATATTATATCTATTGTCAGATTTTGCAGGAAATCCAACCAGTTCTTCTCATGAAAATGCTGTTTTAGTTTTTCTTTTGTCTATTATTGTAAATTCAAATAAAAATTATGTAGATTTCATTTATAACTTTGTTGGTTTTCATTTCAAGATTTTATAAAATTAAACTTTGAATAGAAAATTAAAGCATAAGGCTTTTAAAAATAAAGAATCAAGGGGTTTCTACAAAATAAATTAAATATTTTAAATATTTCCAAAAAATAAAGTTGAAAACTTTGTAGCTTTATTTTATTGGATATTGAATCTATTATTAGAAACAAATGCATGAAACAAAAATCATTTACACTTCATAGGTGTAGAGATCCTCCTTAAAAATATGTCATTAGCACTTGGACACACGTGGTCCCTGCCGATCAGCTTTTTTGGTCAGGGAAAATATAAAAGAGGGAAATGACACTGGTATTTCCTGATTGGACAAACTACGCAAATAAAACGATTAACAAATTTAAATATAGGTATTGTTGGTAATGTAATAAATTATATTTATGAATGTGGCTTCATTATTTATTACATAAACTTGCACCATTGTTAGAGATCTTCGTTACAACTTTTAAAGAAAATGAAGGGGATGGCAAATGGAATGTGTAAAACATTTTCCTTTATTTCAAAGAACGTCGGAAAAAGGTCGCACTTTTCCTCGATCATATATATTTAAATACGTTCAATAAACTGTTTTGCTTCAACTGTTTATATATAAACTAATATCACAAATAAAAGTAATTTATGCACACTAAATGATTTTGATTCTTTGGTATATGTACATGAATGATAAAGATATGACTGCTTAAGTATTGTGTCTTGAAATACATGTATTATAATTAATCGTTAAGACAATTAACAAGAAGGGAAAGCGACGTGTTTCTGACAACTAAGTGTCCGTTTCCTACCCCAGAAATAGTTTGTATTCTATTCAACTGTTTTCACGTCATGTTCTAAATCATTTTCGTACACCACATTACTCATGCAGTTTAGTTTTAGATAATTACAAAAATCACCAATTAAAAATTGCCTTGATAAATGAATCCTGAAATGCATTATACACAAAGAATGTATACATGTTTAAGAACTTAGATAATTTTCTGTTATACTTCGTGAACACCAATCATCAGAATTTATTAGTGATTTCTTATTATTTTTTTTAATTCGTTTTTTTCCAGTTGCACAAATGCTAATTCTATTTCTCTTTTGATATTTTCCCTGACCAAAATCTGATCAGCACGGACTAAGTGTATCCAAGTGCTAGACTGTATGGTAAAGTGCCAATGTGTTTATTGTTGAGTTTTATGGAGTTCGTTGTTGTTTTTTTTTTCAATCTGTGATACAAACCGGTACAAGGTATGGATTTTACAGCGTTTGACGCGGTTTCTCGATAAGCATTAACTGTATATTTGAATGCATATGGACAAACATAGCAAAGAGGCTGGTTGTTTGTTCCATTCCTACGGTAGGTACATGTAATTGGAAATTGTTTTTACAAGTTTTACAGTGCATTACTTCAGGTTTATTGTGCATATATTGGTGTGCTTTAAAAAATACACGCGCAGCTGGGTTTTTTCTCCTTCCAAAGAGATGGGCGAACAAGGCTTGCAAAATACCTTTAGCTTCCAACACTGTCAAATTTATAAAATTATTCATATTCAGTTTGTGAATTTTTACCAAGTTCTTATCATTGAAAGGTATGAAATTATGACGAGCAAAACTTCTCTGCGGAAATTCTTTCGGCAAAAATCATTCTTTGACTTTAAAAAAAGTGGTATTCTTGGTGTTTGAACCCAAGCAATAAAAATCCTCAGTATCAATTTTCTCTTCGGACTAACATGCTAGCCACTACACTATACCGCTCATAATAAATAGCCACATTTAAATCGTGTTTGTGAAATGACCCTTGATTAAATGGACATTATATACATGTATAATCTTTCAATTTCAGCCTTAAAAAGTAAAAAAAATGTACAGTTTTGCTTGATCAAGTAATTATCACCCTAACAAAAATTTACTATAGTTTACTATAGGAAATACTTTGGTACTTTGATTAACTATATGGTTTTGCTCGAGAATTTTTTTTTGAGAGTTAAAGCCTTCAGTATTTCTAAAATTTTATAGAAAAATTATAGGTGTGAAGGAAAAACCTAGATGCATTTTGTTGACAAACGCCCAAAGCATATCCTGTCTTTGGGTGCATTTGTGCATCAACATTTATGCATTCATGCATGTCGAAAATAATATCTCGTACTTATATTTTTCTTTGATCCAGATATCATTAAATAAAGCATTGTGCAATTTTTAGTATTGTATTTAATGTACATGCAAACGTCAAGGTGTTTAGGTGGTATTTGGAGCAACTATTAATCATCTAAAACAATTTCAATATTTAATGTGAGGATGGAACAATATCTCTGGTATATAATCTTTCAGTTTCAGCCTTATAAAGTAAAAAAGAAGATGTACAGTTTTTCGTGACCAAGTAATTATTACCCTAACAAAAATTTACTATGGTTAACTATATTTTACCATAGTAAATACTTTAGTACATGTACTTTGATTATCTATAGAACTTTACTCGAGAACTTTTTTTTGAGAGTTAAATTCATTATTTTTTAAAAATTTCAATCCAACAAGTAATATTTTCTGTTAATATCAAAGAATCCAATTTTAGAGTAAGATACATGTAACAAACTATAACAATTCGTAATTCATAGACACTTTAATTTACTATAGTAAAAACTTTGATACTATCGTAAAAACTTTGATACTATAGTAAACCATAGTTAACTATAGTAATTTTTTGTTAGGGTATGGATTAAACCGTCCAAAACCATGTCGCTATATGGAATCGTAAACACGTAGTAGACCGTATTGTTTGCGATTCATTCAATTGATTGGAGAATGAGTTTGACGAAAACATTGTCACGTGATGAAAAATGCCTTCCTTAAAGGAAGTTTACTCAACCTGTTCAAGTAATGTCACCTAGATCTAAAATTGTGTTCATTGGCAGATCAAATTTATATCGGCTACTCGGTACGCTACTGAAAACTATACCTTTTTTTATTATTTATTTATTTTTTTATTTATTTTGGTAATTCGATGTAGTGTTTAAAATTCCAAGCATTTATATCTTCTATCAGAAAAATGAACAGCATTTGTTTGTGAACAAAAAAAATAATAATAATAAAATAAAAAAAATGCCTGTGATGTTAGAACCTCAAGCATATTCTGAGGTGAAATATTTATATTGCTTATAACCAAACAACTCTTGATAAATCACAGAATTTTTACCATAGTTTGGCTTGAACCTACAAAATTCAGATTTTAAATCCTAAACTAGAGTTAACCCACCAGTAGTAAAGCTAACAGAAGCGTGGCTTTACTATATACAACATAAGACTACTTCAAAATATAATACATATTAAGTAATTAAAGTGTGAATTTGATGCTCTGAAAAAAAACTTTACTTATTACTTTATTTATTTACACATTTAAACAGACGTATTCTTTTTTTTAAAAAAAAAAAGGGGGGGGGTCTAGACACTGTTAAGATTGCTATATAGTTTAACTTTACCGTTATTTAAACCCACTAGCGAATCTGTGTCACTCTTAAAATACCTTTCACATGCATAAACAATAGTATAAAAAATCACAAAAAATATTTTTCCTCCTTTTGAGTAATTCTTATCCTAGGATTTTCAGAATCGATGAAATGTCTGGAAAAGGACTTCTCGCTATTCTATTGAGAATACTTTTCATGGTGTGTACAAATGCGCTTATTATGCCTCCGTAATCAAAGATTCGGGGGGGCATATAGTTTTTGCCTTGTCCGCCCGTCTGTCTGTATGTCTGTTTGTCCGCAAAAACTTTAACCTTGCCCATAACTTTTGATTGGTTGAAGCTATGGCTTTCATATTTCACATGTGTATTCCCTTTGACAAGACCTTTATTTGGGTACCATCATATTTGACCTTGGAGTTTGACCCAGTTTTGCAAAATTTTACCCAACCTTATCCTTGGCCATAACTTCTGAACAGATGGTGCTTGGGCTTTCATACTTCACATATGTAATCCTTGTGACAAGACCTTTCTTTGGATACCAAAAACTTTTACCCTTTGACCTTGACCTTGGAGTTTGACCTACTTTTGAAAAACTTTAACCTTGGCCATAACTTTTGAACAGTTGGTGCTAGGGCTTTTATACTTCACATAAGTCATCTTTGTGAAGACCTTCCTTTGGATCCCAAGAACTTTTACTCTTTGACCTTGACCTTGGAGTTTGACCTACTTCTGGAAAACTTTAACCTTGGCCGTTACTTTTGAACAGTTGGTTCTAGGGCTTTCATACTTCACATATGTATTTCTTGTGACAAGACCTTACTTTGGATACCAACAACTTTGACCTTTTGATCTTAACCTTTGAGGTTGACCTACTTTTGAAAAAACTTTAACTTTGGCTATTACTTTTGAACAGTTGGTACCAGGGCTTTTACATTTCACGTATGTAAACCTTGTGACAAGACCTTACTTTGCATTCCAACAACTTTGAACTTTTGACCTTGGAGTTTGACCTACTTTTGAAAAACTTGAACCTTGACCATAACTTTTGAATGGTTGGTGCTACGGCTTTCATATTTCACATGTGTATTTCTTGTGAGAATGTCTTTCCTTGAGCACCATTAATTTTGACCATTTGACCATGACCTTAATGTTTGACTCACTTTTGAAAAACTTTAACTGTTTCCATATCTCTTCAATGGTTGCTGCTAGAGCTTTCATATTTCACAGGTTGGGTACCTACATATTTGATTTGCAATTGAGAAAGTTCAACCTTCGCTATAAGTTGCCATACGGGGGCATCAGTGTTTCAGAAACGCATTTTGTTTTTTGTTTGTTTGTTTGTTTTTTTTTTGTCTGGTTGATATCGTAATCAAATCTTTAAACGTCAAATATTTCAAACTGATTGTTCAATTGTAACTCTTGCAACATTTTTTTTTTTTGCTTCAGTGTATTTTTTTTTAAGGATTGAGACCCTTATGGAGAGAGAAATGAGGTACTTGATATAGATATTTTTTTCTATTCTTTATTTTCTTTAGCTGCAGTGATCAATTTAATATGGTTATAAATGTCTTCAGTAATATATTATGGACGTTTGCTTTAATTTACTGACGCGCAAAATACACAGAAATCAACACATATTTAGCAATGCTGCACTTGAGTTATGTCATGGCTCGGGCAGATTCCGAATGTGATCCTTAGCACCACCAAACTGTACATCCTAAGTGAGCTTTCCAGTAAGTAGCTGGAATCGCGGTAACAGGGGTGCATTTTGGGAATATATTTTAGCTTACTCAAACTGAGCTATAAACCAGATATAAATGTCACCGAAAAAACTAATACCGCGAACAAGTTTTGAGAACTCACAAAAATAAACTATTCAATTATTGTGATCATCTGATAACTCAGTCCTTACTTTAATTCTACACCTTGCTCTCATGCATATGTAAATTTCCACTGGCCATTGTTATGATTGTTCGTTTAACTTTAACCTTAAACCTACTAGCAAAAACTGAACATTCCCTGTTGAAACATATTTCACATCATAAATACTCACAAAAAGCCTATTTCTCCTCCTTATTGCATTGGTAATTCGTATCTTGCAATATTCAGAATAAGTGAAATATCTGGAAGAGGACGGCCAGCCATATTACTGAGAATACTAAATACTGCTCACGGTAATTCCGGAAGTGCGTAAAAATGTGCTTTTTATAATTTGAAAAAATTCAGTATTTTAAACTGACTAGCCAAACGTAACTAAACATAATAAAAATTCATAATTTTGTCTTTTCTTAAATGTTTTACTTTTAAAATTGATGATTCGGAGAGAGAGAGAGAGAGAGAATTGTTTTTATTGTCTATCTACCGTGTATATACATGTCATTTTTTTCTGGACTATGGTGGCATATTTCTGCCCCCTGTATGCAAGTTATTTTTCTAAAGATTATGTCAACATGCAAGATAATTATGTTAACATGCAATATAAATATGTCAACATGCAACATAACTATGTCAACATGCAAGAAAAATATAATCAATTAAGGATTTAAAAATTTTCCAAAATTAACAAATATCGCCCACATGTGACTTCCAACATGCTAGATGCAACTAATTTATGTTGACATGCGAGATAAATATGTTGACATGCAACATATTTATGTCAACATGCAACATATTTATGTCAACATGCAACTTATTTATGTTGACATGCAACTTATTTATGTTAGCATACGAGATAAATATGTTGACATGCAACTTATTTATGTTGACATGCAACTTATTTATGTCGACATGCAATTTACTTATGTTGACATGCAAGATAATCATTAACATATAACACAAACTCTAGTATATACCACTACATAAAATGTACTATATGTTTGCATGAGAGTTACTATATTAACCGCCTTTGAATATAAATTTTGTGCCAAAACATCTTACATGTTTGTTCGGGCACTAAAATTGTTTACGACAGTCATTTAAAATTCAATCCTAGAAACTTCGTTTGTTATGTATATTTTTTAATATTCTTTACAGAGAAGATCAAGTTTTTCTTTAATTGTTACTCTTTCGTAATGCTCCTGGTGCTGTAAGATATTTAATTTGAACTTATGTTATTGTTTAAGTATTTCCAATAAATCCATGAATTAATATTAACCCGGTTTAATCTCTTTGCGACAGGTAAATTGCGGAACGAAGTCCTTAAGGACATTTTGGCAATTTTTGAAAAAAAATAATCATTTTTACTTTTCTGCAAAAAGTTTTATTGCCTTTCTGCCAAAATATATAGATACGCGAACATACTTATCTTGCATGTCAACATAAATAAGTTGCATGTCAACATAAATAAGTTGCATGTCAAAATACAACAAGTTGCATGTCAACATAAATAAATTGCATGTTGACATATATATATTGCATGTTGATATATTTATCTCGCATGTCAACATAAATAATTTGCATGTCAACATAAATAAGTTGCATCTAGCATGTTGGAAGTCACATTGTGGCGATATTTGATAATTTTGGGAAAAAAAATTTAAATCCTTAATTGATTATATTTTTCTTGCATGTTGACAGAGTTATGTTGCATGTTGACATATTTATGTTGCATGTTGACATAATTATCTTGCATGTCAACATAATCTATAGAAAAATAACTTGCATAGATGGGGCAGAAATATGCCACCATACTGGACACATAGCAAACGTATCTCACAATTTGAATAAGAATAATTACGTACATCCTCACAATGTCAAGGTTTTGTGATTTCGTAACTCCACACAAACCCTAGGTTTGACATTGTGAGGATGAATTACGTAATGTTTGTTAAATTTTCATTAAAACAGACAGAACAAGCATTAATTACTATCCAGTATGTATGTGGAGATGCAAGCAATTTTAACCTAAACTGCAAGTAAAACTTCCCAGAAACCGCAAATGAATGGAATCCAAAAAAAAAAACTTGATCAGATAATTATTCATATCTCGTCCCAAATGTGCATTGTAAATGTTCCATCTTTGATTTTTTTTTTTTTTATTAAGAGGAATGATAAATCTAGTCCAAATAAGAAACATCAAATTTGTTCAAATATGCAATTCGTTATGCTGTGCAAGCAAACATTTAGGTCGTCCAAAAAATTCAGAACAAACACATTTTAATCTACTTTCTTCCAAGTTTAAGAGTATCTTTAATTCATCAAAGGAAGAACTAATATTTTTTAACTTGACTCTACACCACCTGAGAATGCTTCCATATAAATATGACCAATCATGGCTTTGCTGTTCTTGAGAAGAACAATTTTGAAGATTTTTCCTATATACTCCTATGTAAAACTTTGATCATCAATTGTGGCTTCACCCTACCCCTGGAGGTCATGATTTGAAAAAAATTGAATCTACACCACCTGAGGATGCTTTCACATAAATATGTCCAATCATTGCTTTGCTGTTTTTTAAAGATTTTTCCAAAATAGTCATATGTAAAATTCTGATGGTTCACTGTGGGTCCATCCTACCCCTGGAGGTCATGATTTGAACAAAATTGAATCTACACCACCTGAGGATGCTTTCACATAAATATGACCAATCATTGCTTTGCTGTTCTTGAGAAGAAGATTTTTAAAGATTTCTCCTATATAGTCTTATGTAAAACTCTGATCGTTCACTGTGGCCCCACCCTACCCCTACTAGGGTCAAGATTTGAATCTACACTACTTGACAATGATTCCATATGAGTTTCATCTTTCCTAGTCCATTGGTTCTTGAGAAGAAGATTTTTCAATGATGCCTTTAATTTTTCGCTATTTCGAAATTGTGTCCCCTTGGAGGAGGGGATGGCCCTTCATTTGAACAAATTTGAATCCCTTTTACCCAAGAATACTTTGTGCCAAGTTTGGTTGAAATTGGCCCAGTAGTTCTGGAGAAAAAGATGAAATTGTGAAAAGTTTACAACGCCAACAACGACAATGGACAAATTTTGATCAGAAAAGCTCACTAGAGCCTTCGGCTCAGGTGGGCAAAAAATGAAAAAATAAATTTATTTGCCATCAATCTGTGCAGAAATTTTCAAAATGCTTTGTTTGAGACTGTTGAAAGCCCCGTGACATCAACTTCTTTCTCAGTATCATGCCTGTTTAAAAGTTGACCATACTCAGAGTCTGCTCTAGCGTATCCTCAGCTAGTGCAGACTCTTGTGCATTCTAGTTATTGCTTAGGGGTAAGGTGGGCCAAAATAGGGAATCAAACTTTTACCTCGTTGCAAAAGCAGCAATGCAACAATGACTCATGTTTTAAAATATGCATCTCAATGTAGTGCAGATTCATATTTGTTCGAATTATATCCCTGGAGTCAATTAGAAATCAGATTTTACATAATACATCCACATAGAAAAAAAAATCTTCTCGAGAACAAGTTCACTTTTGTAATATTGATATTCAGCATCCCCATGTACATGTACTATGAATTTAAGTTTGGTTAAGTCATGAACCATTAGGGCTAAAGTGGGGCCACAATTTGGGGGTCAAAATTTTGCATGAGAATATATATAAAGAAAAAAAAAATCAGGTGACCCTGGTGAATGTTGTGGCCCTTTGCCCTCCTGTTTTGTTTATTCTATTGGGGTTTAAGAAAAATAAAGAAAAGGATATCTTGGAATTATATGAAGGCTGAATTCTTAAATGTTCTGGGGGTGTTTTGTGATTTTTTTTTTTTTTTGGCACTTGTTGCTTTTTAAAAGCAGTGTTTTTTGCATGTTTGACCACAATCAACTAATATGGATGCAAAACAAAATCAACTCTAGCTATTATTGTGTTCATTCACACACATTATTTATCTAGAAATATCACAGTATTTGAGGTAATTATTTATATAACAAATTTATAAAGAAACAATAACAAATAATATACAATATTGATTGGTCAATTTGAACATTCAGAACTTTCTACATTAAATGTGATGTACATCTGATCAGCAATTTTGCAAATGTTAATACAAGTACATGTACTAGGTAGGCATACTAATTTTTTTTTTTACTCAAAGGTTATGATGATTCTAAAAATTGCAAAACAAACAAAATTCAAGCAGATTTTCTGTGAATAAAAATTAAGTAAATAAAAATTAGTTTGTCAGTCCCCCATATCTGCAAAAAAAAAAAAAAAAAAAGAAAAGAAAAAAAAATTCCTGAAAATAGCAGAGCATTTACAGCTAGATTTGGGATCTATGAGGAAAATTTTGATATAAAGCAATGCAAAGGCATGCTCCAGCAAGTTTTATCTCTCTTACAGAATGTTGTCATATGTTGTTACTCAACGTCTTTCAAAAATAAATATTTTTTTATAATAGTGAACTAATATGTTTGCATCATGCATGCAACATCAACATAACGATACATTTTGAAACTGATGAGAATTTTCTCCCTAGTCATTTTTTTTTTTAAAATATGAACCATTTCTTTGACTTGAGTGACATCAAAAAGATATACAAAATTGCAGACCATAACACTGTAAGTACATAATCTGATAAGTACATAGGCTTGAATTTATAACAAGTTTGTTAACAACAATTGATTTTGTTCAATGAAACCAATTAATTCAAAATATCATCACCCTTGATCAAATCAACTACATGTATGTACTTTGATCTACAAACACATCAAAAACACAAAACAGACAGCTAAGACAAATACCTGCCCGTATTTATCACAAAACAAAAAGCCATTTAGGTTACAAGACAGCACTATTTATAACACACCTTCCTTATATAACAGCTAGTAAAATCTACACAGTAATTGGTGAACACATCCCTGAGTTTCATTCTTTTAAAATGGTAGAAATGAAAGAAAATGGGTTATGAAAGATATGTATGATAGATTCCATCAAAATTATAATATTTAAGAAATAAGGTATCATTTTAAAATTTTTATCTGGATGTAAATTTTGGTTGGTCATGTGATTAAATCCCATAAAGCCCCAAGGGATTTATGGTACCGGTATTGGGGCATTATGGTAGGTTTGATCATGTACCAATACGTCTTTACATTCTGATAAATGTTTAAAAATGATACCTTATTACTTATATTTACATTTGAGACTGATTTAAATACACCTTGTTCAAATAATGTTATATAAGGAAAAACGTGCAAATGTAAAAAATTTAGATTATATCATATAGATTGTCTTAATAATTTTCTTTCTTTTTTTTTTAACTTTAGCTTGTCAGTTTAAATAATGCATAGAAAAAAATTAAATTTGCTGAGTTTTCATTGAGAAATATTAAGATTAATGAAATGATATTTATGAATGCTATGATATCAAGAACACATTTTCATACATAATGATTTGATTAAAAAATGGAACTTAAATATAAATACATGTAATGTCATGCCCTTACTGTGGCAAGCAGTGTGCACAATAGAAATATATAGTGAATGGCAAGGCTTCAATATCATTATGGTAACCCATCTGGATACATATATCAATTAATTGAAAAAAATATTGAAGTACACAAGAGGTCTTATATATGATTACAGATTTCTTAATATATAGTTATGATAATCTACCATCTTCCAGTAAAATGAATACTACCATTTTGGTAAATTTAAGTAAGTTGAACTTCAGTATCTCAAATACTGATATGTTGATAATGGATATGTTGATGTGATTTTATGGTTCCAACCAGTTTATGAATTTCTGAACTTCAATATTTTGAACATTTGGAAATTTTTTTTGTTGGTCGATCTAGTCGACCTCAGGAAAACAAGGTTTAACTTTTCCTGATAATGGAAAGGGCAGTCATAGCATATGTACAGTTGTGTGGGTTTTTCTTTAAATGAATCCATATACATGTACAATTTTATAAAAATCAAACAATATTACATTACATTCAGGATTAATTCTAAGTATGAATGAAAATGAAAAAGCAATCATTAAAATCAAATGGATGAATCAACAACATCTGCACAACAAACAACTGAAATACATCTACATAAATAAGTTAGTAACAAATATTTGCTGAACCATAATATTAAACTGTTTATGTTAAAATTGCACTGTTTTTCTGGAGTTTTTGATTGTCATATGTCCATTGCTGGTAGTTCTGGAACAGTCTGCAAAAATAATAAATAATGTACACTTTGTAGATTTACCCCTTTATTTGAATATCTCAAAGAGATAAAAAGAAATTAATGAATTACCAGTACGAGGTTTTATAGGGAATATCAGATTTTGCATCAACTCGGATACTGTCAAATTTCCTATATTTCTGAAACCTTACCTGGAGGTCCAGTAAATGATATGGTACATCCATCACAATGTCTTTGTTTTTCACAATCAGGTGACCTCGTTTTGAGGATGGACCGACAACATCCACCTCCTCCCCCCGAGAAAGCACTGCTCCATTCACAGGTCCCTCTGACGGAAAAAGAAATAAAAAAACATGAATAAACTTTTTCCAAGAGGAATTTCCTATATACCTGCAGTTACAATTAAAGTCATGACTTCTTTGCACAAGACCCTTAGTATATTGTTTGAAACAGATTCTCAAGGTAAAAATCTTGTAATAACAGAGAGCCTACAGTTTTTGAATATTCAAAATATAAATTCTTTTTCAATACTGAGTCAGAATTTAAAATTACATGTTGTAATGATCCAAACTCTTATGTCATAAAATAAGGTATATGTCAGTGAATAATGTTTGAATTTATCCAAAATTGATTTGTTTAAAAACAAATATATAATTATAGTTTATATAAAACTCAACAATGTTATAGTGACAAAGTTTAATTATTATGTACAAAAACACATATTGGATCATGGGGACTGACAACTGACTTGCAGTGCATTAATTAAAACTGATCTATCTCCAGGACATGGGAGATAAGCAAAGTATACATGGTAACACATAAGAAGCAAAAAAATTAATAACAAATGCACGACTGATAATTAAAATATATCCAGTTGAACTTCGGTATCTCGAACACAGATATCTCGAATACCATGGATATGTCGAAGTTACTGGGAAGTCCTAACCATGCACGTATTTCTTAAGTATTTTACCCTCGATATCTCAAACCTTTGGAAGTTTTTTCTCGGTCACATTGAGTTTGAGATAACGAGGTTTGACTGTACAATACATGTGGTAAACAAACGTACAAGTAATAAATAAACATTAACCTCCTGGAGAAAATTTGGGAGTTATTGGTTAGATAATTTCAGAATGCATGCAAGTCTTTGTAAAAATATTTTGCTGCATGTTCACAATTTTCCTTTATCAAATATCAACAGTGCAAATTGATATAGGTATCAGGCTTCATTACACCCTGAGTAATTTTATATGCAATATTCTAAAACTTTTCATTTTCTATGTGACTGTACATGAAACGCAGAAAATTTGACTATGTCATCTTAAATGAAGGAAGAATAAAACCACAACTAAAAATAAATTACTGTAAACCAACTATTATTTGCGATAATTTTTATTTGTGATTTGTCAGTTTGAAATCTATCCATGGCAACTTATTTTCACGACTGAGGATATATTCTGCATAAATACACAATGAAATAAATAGTTTGAGGCAAGAAATATTCATGAGTAAAACAAGGTAATGAAACTTGCAGATATTTCTCACACACAAAGAAAAGTTGTAAAAGATCACCTTAATTATAAAAAAAAAAAATTGACAACTTACTTGGAAAATCATCCTTCATGATCCTATGATGAGGATATCCTAACCTGACATTTTTCCCGGCTACACAGTAGGATCTGTTTGGGGGAACTGAGGGAGCAGTCTCCTGTAAATTCAATATATTGATTCAAACTTTCATATAATGTGACATCCTAACCATAAAAATTCCTGTACTGATATCATCAAAACATCTCAGTCTGCATGACTTCAATTACAAACACACCTACCAAACATATATTGTAATACTTCGATGCTTGCTGTAGAAGATTCTCATCTTTTCTAATGATGCCAATTTTCTTTGATTTGTTTGATTTCCTAAAAAATGAAAATATACAAACTGTCAAATTTATTTTCTCGTAATACTTACAAATACAAAAAATGCAAGTACAGTTGAATTTTGTTATCTCGAACACCAAGTTCTCGAAAACCAGGATACATTAAAGTGAGTTTGCCATCCCAACCCCTTATTCTTTATGTTCTTTTACGCTGGTTTTCTCAAATCATCGGATATCTCAAAATATAATCTTGGTCCTGTCGAGTTCTAGATAACAAGGTTTGACTCTATGTAACTTTCTCTTCTAAAACTGCTGCATTATGAATATCTTTCTAATGACATTTACCGTGTGGAGCTGGTTTGAGAGGATTTAACTGACTCCCTATCTGACAGAAGCTGCTTTCTCCTCTTTGTCCAGTTTTTCCGGCATTGTAGACCTTTCCAGTAGGCCTGTATAATGGACGCTGCCTTGTTGATTTTCTCTGCTCTCATTGCCTCTAATTGCTGCCGTGTTCCCTCACTACAAATTAACAACATTTTTACCTCAACAAAGTACTGGTTACTATAGGATCATGACTGGTATATTTTGTCAGGGTTCATTTTTCATACATTTACAACAGAGATAAATATTAATGTACAAACTTTATCTGAAATTGTAAATTTTGAGCAATCCATGAAAACTGATATATTATGATTTATAAATTAATATAAATTGTGTATTACCAATGTCATTCATGTGAGATGAAATGTCATACATAAATACCTGAAGAAGAGGTGTTTTTTCCCAAACATCCATTGTGTGCTGACGTAGGGAAGCTTGCTTTCATCCATAGCTTTTAGAAAACTGTTGAGTATGGCCTTAAGTTAAAAAATATAAAAATTCTACAGTTCATCAGTGGCAACAATATAAGCATTTGGTTTGATTTTGAATACTTTTCAAGTATATGGAGTACATCAGAAATCATAAACATTTATCTTGTCATCTAGTCATATTATAATTTATCTTGCTTTTTCTTTTGGGTGTTTTATAGAAAATAGGGATTCATACCAAGTTATCTCCCTTTAAAACACAATAACCCAGAGATTTGATCTTTACCTTGCACTGGTCCTGCTGAGTTTCCAGTTGATAAGGCTTCATATGACCAAAGAATATCTTATATCTGTTGTTGAATGACTTGTATCTCATTCTATGGGGAATTCCTTTGAATAAATAAAAGACATTAATGCACACATCCATTGGATCAATCTTGATAAAGCAATACATGAGTCACGATTGCAAAAAGTGTACGTTTGAAGGGGGAATGATCACCGAGTTACCTCCAGCCATCAAATGGACAGTCTCTAGAACCTGTAATGACCTGAGCTGTCGGATGATGACGTCCCCATCAAACATGTCCATCTCCCCTCGGTCATTGGACTGAAATAAACACACAAAAAATTACTTCATCTTGTCATGAATCAAACAATCTCAATATCTCACTTTTCTTTCAAGGTATGTTCCAAAGAATCATGTTCGAGTTTTAATATACACATGATACCATAAAATTAACCCATACCTTTAAGCAGAGGACAAAGTGTGGTTTGGCATGCACCAGAGTCCTCAACAGATTGTCTAGCTTGGTTTGGAAATCAGAAGTGAGAGTGCCTCTTGTTCCATTCAACCTAAAATTTAGAATAAAGATAATTCAAATAAAAAAATTTGTTATATACATGTACCCTTATCTATTCATCAAAATTTTGAAGAGATGGTAAAAAAAAATGCTTAATTAATATCTTACTTGAAGTCAGAAGAATTTGGCAAGATTCTATACTTCAATCCTTGAGGCCCTGAGCTTAAATCTGTAACCATTTAGTGTTCATGTTTATGCTTAAATCATGTGACAATTTTAACAAAGAAAAATCAAGGATAATGACACCCTTACTTACCACCAGTGTTTGGTTTGTTTTCCTGAGCAAAAAGATGAGACACAAATCCAAAATTACAGTTCTGTTTAGAGAATACGGCCACCACATCATCTGGTAGAGTGTCACGATTGTTCTCCAGAAAAGTACTGGTATCATACACCACTCTGCCAGCAAAATGGCGGATACCAAAGACACCATCTGCCTTTGGTAAAGGCTCAAAGAAACTGAAATCAAGAGAGTATTCATTAATTTTTTTTTTAATTTTCTCATTATTTCTCAAACACCAAGGAACTTACTCAGTCTTTAGACTGTTTTCATTACATACACAGTTTAACCTCTATCTCTGTAGGACTTACCAAAAAATCTGGAGATATCTGAATTTGTGAGAAAATGAAGATCAACAAACTTAACCTGGTGTTAAACTGTAAAGTTGCTTTTTTTATTCCACATCTTGGCTCTTCAGATACCAAAGTTCAAGTGTAAATCTCCAATTACTTAAAAATAAAAAAAAATATTAATGCTGATGAATACTTACTAATTATTGACTCTATGGTGAGCTTTTACTTTTGTTGTAAATATCTCCACGCTACTTCTAGGTTGAGCACACTCAATATCCAGAATGCTAAGAATTCCATTCCTCTGATAAAAAAAGGAGAAAATTAACAATACTTCATCAAAGAAAAGTTTTAAAAATTATAATAAAGAGAAGAAACTAAGGATTGTACCTGTGAGGTTAAAAGCTCTAAGATTGGTTCATTGTCAAGGTAACGAACTTCAACCTCAGTCTGAATATCTTCATCCCTCAGGGCCTGCATGGTGCTCTTAAATATGTGTGTATTGTAAAAATGCTGAATGGTCTCAGCACACAAATTAACACAAAACTGCTCTAGCTGATTTTTCTGCAAGAAAAATAGTTTATTCACTCTTTGGCATGTTCATAAATCTATTCCAAGCTCTGTAAAAATATTTATCAATGAAGTAAATCATCTATAAAGATTACCTGTGCTGTTTCAAATCCAAACATATCTATGATGCTAATAAAGCCATCATATTTAGTTTTCTCATAACCAGACCTAATGGATGAACTTCTTGAAAACATCTGCTCTGAGAAAGACATCCCTCCTGGATCAACTGAAAATCAAATACAGAAATGGTATTGTAAAACATCTTCTCTTCTCCTTCTGTTGCTTCACCATTTCCATTCACAAAATAATAAGAAAAGCCTACCATGATGAAGATTTGACTCTGTGCTGCCAGATAGCGAGGAGTTGATATTAGGTCGTCTTAAACTATTAGCCCTTTTTAATATGGCTGCAAAAGTTCGACTGTACAGCGCTTTTGCAAGGGCATTTCTTGTGGCATTTGCCTGTAATGTTAAAACATTCATATTTACACTCTATCATATTTCAATAAAAGATTTTCTGAATTGTTTTAAAAATAAAGCTGTTTACTTATTTTTTGGTGACACAGTGAAAATCAAAACTAATATTCAGAATACTGAGTACTTACTGTATTGGCATCTGCCAGTGATTTACACAGCTGACCTCGTGTGTTTCGAGTCCGTGTTGTGAATCCTCTGTAAAGAGCTACCCCAGACACTCCGAGTAATGCTGCCACTGCCTTGATTTCTATTAAATATTACACATTCTCAGTGTTCAGAATGTGCTGTTATTTTTTTTAACTTTTTGGAATCTTTGGAGCAAATATAAATTTAGAAAGTCAAAAGGTTCTCTATATTGTATTTTCAAGATTTTTATGGAAATAGGGATGGAGAAACTTCACATACATGGTAAACACTTTATCCCCTTGCATTTTTTTTCCAAGTGATAATAAAGAGAATTCAAGCTTTGCTAATTGATTTATAAACTAAGAAGGTAACACTTTGTTCTTTAAAAGTACAAGATCTATATAGACTTTATAAATTTACTAACCATTGTTCCCAATAATATCTAGTTCCATTCCAGTGCCTTCCATAAATTCTATGTTACCCAGCAACAAGATGGCGGAGAAAATCCTCATGACATCAGAGAAAGGAATCCCAAGTACACCCAAAGAACTCTACAAATGTCAAGAAAACGAAAACCAATCATCATTAGTCTTAACATATGCTTTTTTTTAATATAGACATTCTTCATTATTTTTTTCCCAATACTGACCTTCCATGCATCAAATCGAGACTTTTCCTCCATTTCGTTCCAGATATGAGTGTTGCCGAGACTGAGGTAGCTAAGGTTATGCATGGAGTACCCTGTCAGGTGAAGTTTGGCTGTAAAAGATATTTACTTAATATAATGTGTGGTTTTTAGTGGGAATTCAGTAATAAACACACACAGTAATCAGTAATGGTTAGAAACAACCATTCTTTATATTATTCATATATAAATTCTTTGCACCTTTTTCTTCAGATCCTAGACCTGCTAACATCTGATAGAAAATGTGGTAGTTTCTCTCATTTTGCTGAACTGAACACACCCTGTCCTGAAAAAATAAACTTACATCTAATGCAAATAAAAATTATCTAAAAATGAAGTTTTTATTACTTCTAAAATGCTTTGAAGTATATACATGTACATGTGTGTACAAACCAAGATACAGATGGTATATATTTATGCAGGTAACTTCAACATACCCTGTCCAGCAGGTAGGAATGGATCTTTGTTCTGTAAATGGCTGAATCTGTGATGAAGTTCTCTATGAAGAAGCCCTTATTGAATGTGCATTAAAATAAAAATTATTGTCATTAAAATAATTAAAAACAAATTCTGTAGAAAAACATTCAAGGAAAAAATAAACCACATAATGGATCATTTATTCATGTATATGGAAAAATAATTATTTTTTTCAATCAAATATGACATCTTACCACTCGGCTTGACTCCGAGTTCGTGACTGTGGCAGCTGAACATAGAGATCTGAGAACTGTCAGTGTGGCAGACAGGTGCTTGAAGGCATCCGTCTCGGAGCCGCCACCAGCCAGGTCAAACAGCTGGCGTAACATATGCATGGCGCAAAATGTCTTACCACTGCCACTCTCACCACTGAAAAGATAGAGAGGTACATGGTAACCTTGGAGTTCCTTTGGAATGAGAACTTAAAACATTAACTTTTAAATAGACTTTCTTCTTGGTAGTCGGTCAAACCTTGTTATTTTTATCATGACTGGTGGAAAAGAAGTTTTCAGTTATCCAAGAATTCAATATATCAAAGTTGAGGAAAAAAGTCAGTATTAAATCATTTTGACATACCAAGATATTTGACATCTAAGTTCAATATACTGCAATTTTCAAAAGCACAAATAATGCATGAACAATTTGTGTCATGTCAGAATGGAAAAATGATGGCTACATAAGAAATGGATGATTACAACTCTCATCTTCAACTTATGTACAAAGTTCATACAAGGCCAGCATCTTAAAGGTATAGTGTCAATTTGTCTACAATTGTGAATTCACAAATTTTTTGAGGGGGTTCTTCCATTGTTTTCGTGGTGTGAAGACACCCACAAATTCATATCCATGACAAACTGTAAAATTTTTAATGTGTAACAATGCTGCACTTCTTCAATCATGAAATCAAATATCTTTGAACCAATAATTTTTCCATAAACCTTGAAATTTTCACCCCTCAAAAATATGTTATTTTACAGTATGTCAATAGAAAAAGATATTGTAGTCATCTGGTATACATGTAATAAGAAGGAATGTATGTGATCCTACATTCAAGTGGGTACCGAGTATATCCTTTAATGATGGAGAATTTGATTGTGGTAATTTGATTTTTCTAATTGTGCAGAAAAATGTTAATATATGCATATTGGATGTAATAAAACCTTAACTTGTTTGAACCCTTTCTCTTTCATAAAAAAAAACCCAATTTTTTTACCATTAATTTGACAACATCACATTCCTTAAGGCATCATTGATATCTAAAAATGACATCTCTTTTGGGTTTTTTTTTCTCATGCTGTTATTCAAGGTGTAATAACTTACATCAAAAAGGAACCTTCACACCATATCCTCTCTGTCAAATCTTCAATTTCTTTTTATCAGATTAAGATTTTTCACACTATTTATCATAAAATATTGACATCTTCCTAGTTCTACCTTTAATAAAATCTTGATGTAGTTATGGCTGTTAAATGAATTGTCTTGTAAAGTACTTATGTTTAATTTATGGTTCTTTATTGGTGTTAATGGAGCAAAACAGCCGACAGACGTTCGGAGTAAAAAATCATTTATTATTCCGCCATCATAAAAAACAGACTTGAATTCATGGGAGAAAAGCAGGTGAAAAAATGCTAAAGAATTTCTGACAAAGGCTAGCAACCTAAAAAATATAATTTTTATAAGGAACTCATCATCCATATATTGACATACATATATAAAACATATTGTCCTTATTTGTCATAGACCTTGAGAATGAAAAAATTGTTGAGTAAACGAATTACATATACATGAATATATATAACCATCTGTAAGAATGTCTATAAATATACCTGCATATGATGGCCTGAGAGTGACCAGTGTCCGTGTGCTGAGTGACCGCCTCTCTCACGAGACTGTCCAGTAATGAGGTAGGTCTACTTGACTCCACCAGACAGCGGGCTGTGGGGCGGTACCGGTAGTTGTTGAGAGAGACATTCACTGGCCCTAGCTTACACTGCAGAAAGGCAAATATTTTAATTAGTCTTAACTAAGGGTGTGACTATGGGATTACTTTGAAACTTATAGAATATGGATAAAAATTAAACTGTGAACTTTAAAGACTTTCATTGTGAATGATCTACCAAGTTTTAGTTATATTAAGCCTGATACTCCTATAAAAAATACAAAACACAAAATGTACCCAAAATGTGATGAAAACTTTGAGATACCTTTATACAGAAATATAAATGTCTTTTTTTCAATGCAATCTTTTAAGGAGAAAAGATAAATTATCTTAAGACATATTCTTTTCCACTCTTAAGGTAGAACCTATGTCTGAAAAGTCTTTGTCACAGGATTTTCAAACTTTCCAAAATCATTAATTAGCACTTGCTTATTAATTCAAATTAAAAGGAATGTTTCCTTGTTAATGAATGTACTGCAGTCTGTGCAACTTGAAACAATCACTAAACACTGCAACTACGGATTTTCATCTGTTTTAAAGGTACATTGTCAAAAGGACTGGACAGAAAATAATAAAAAAAACTTTTTCAAATATCATTGTTTACTGATTTTATTTACTGAAAATTTGTCAGCAATTTTACTCAAGTATAAATTCCTTTTTTTTAAAATAACATAAAAGTTTAAGCCCACATAACATGAAATATTTAAGCAAATGCACTCTAGCTCAATACATATTTTCCAGAGATTTTGAGTCAATCTAAGCCACAATTTTTAAATATTTTCCAAAAGTTTTTGTCACAGGGTTTCCAATCTGTAATATGTTGAAGATTATACCATAATGATTGTGAAAAGTGGGTAAAATATATACCTTTCCTTGCAAAATAATAAAAGATATAATTTTCTTAATTAGGCCATTCCAAGTTTTTTCTATGTTCAGCGTTCACTTTGCGCCTTGGTTTATGACACCCCATATCAGATAAAACAAACAAAATCAGGAGTCCTGAAATTGAATATTATGGTAGAAATCTTTGAATTCTGTCAGTTTCTCTAAGTATTTGTCTACAAGATGTCATATTAGGAATATTTTAAGCATTTGATACCTTGATTTTGCTCTAGAATATATTTTTCTTTGAGAAAAATAGATAAATAAAATAAAATCCTTTGAATGACGTCATTTTTATGACTATGATGTCTGTGTTTTATTTTTTATCTGGTGTGTTTTATGCAAATAGGTAAGTAGGTTTTTGAAAGATGAGTGGACGCTAAACAGAGAAAAAACTTGGAATGGCCTTATTACTACTTCTCTTGACCTTTTTGCATTAACTATATAGATTCAATTACATACATATTACCGGTATATGACTGTTATGGAGTTACTCTCAGATTTACTATGCATATATTTATCAATTAATGTTAATTTTGATTTACAAAATAAATAATTCTGGAAATTTTTTTACACACCAACCACCAAAGATGTTTTAACAAATATTTTGAATATTAGGGATAGAATGTGAAAACACCTACCCCTGGTAGTTTCATTATAGATATTACAGTATATAAACACAGTTTGAAACAGACCTATGACTCATGATGGTACTTTTTTGTTGGAAAATGAATTAAGATTTCTTAACAAGTTTGCATTTTTTCAATATAATTGCACCCTGTTCAAATAATTGAACTTTTGTTAGCTCAGATGAGATACATGTACGGTAGTAGCGGTTTCCTTCAGACCTTGTGAAAACTTAATTGTGACATAATACGATGGGTTCTACATTAAAGAATCTATAACCTGCTTTACACAAACATAAAAATTAAATCTATCAAAAAATAATGAATTGTTAACATTTAAGCCTTATTTAATGGAATAAATTTCTTCAGGGTACAATTTTTTTTCAAATGAAAGAGAATTATCTAATGGCATTTTTGATTCTCTTTAGATTCCCAAAAATGCTATACACAAACACGAAAATTCGGTCCATTGAAAAGAACTACATCAATATTCATTTATATACTGATACGCAAAGAAATATGCAAAAGTGAACATATATACCAGTTTTTAGTACCAGTTTTAACTTGCCTGGAACTTCTGTGAGTAGAACTTTGCCTGCAGACATCGTACCACTGTCTCTTCAGTGAGGGGTCCCACAAGGTGTGTCAGATCCTCAATCAGGGAATAGTCAGTCATTGCTGGGCACCATCCCTCCCCTGTAAAGAGATCTGAATTAGTCTAATCCCATTTATTTTCCTTTGGATTGAAATGTTGCACAGTTTAAATGTGACACATGACTGCCAGCTATATTTCTATGTCCGGCAGGTGAGAGTTAATATCTGGCAATATAGCAGATGTGTTACATTTATTTATTTATTTATTGCGGAAACCACCTTCCATCATGTTTTCTTTTTTAAATTAGAGATGCTGCCTTTTAAGAAATGATGTCAGATTTGTTGTGACTGCATCACAAGTGATAGTAGCATCAAGAATATTGCTCATACAAGAGAGGAAAAAATATATTAGAATCTAAACAAAAACAAATTACTTTAAGCAAATAAAGGTGCTTCAAAGATTTATCAAGATTTAATTGTTGGTAAAAGATAAGATTGATAATTTTGAAGAGTGTGACTGTGTGAAATTGGACAAAACATGACACTGCAGATGATAGAAAGTCAAGATGTCGAGTCACTTAAATTTTAAATTAAAATATGTTGTATTCAATCAACTTGATCACCACTTCTTGCAGGCCCATTGAACTATGGGGTTGAGGGGGGCTTCTACTGTTTTAAGAATAGTGGTTTGCAGGAGACTTTATTGTATATCATTCAAATGTCCTACCACCCTCACCTCCCAAACACACACACACACAAACCTTTTGTTAAAGTAGGGTGGAAAGTGTTCCACATTATTGCATTAAAAAATTCTCAACAATTTAGAAGAAGATTTTTAACCCTCCTAAGATTTAGCAGAGAATGATTTTTATTTCTTCTAGCTTGTCCAATTTTTTTGTCCCCCCCCCCCCCATTTTTTTGATAAATGTTGCTATGGGCCTCTCTTGTGTTTATGTCTCTCACACTATGATCCTGAAATAAATCACTTATTAAATTTGTTACCGACTTTCTACAGAAATATGCTGATCAAGCTCATAGACGGTGAGGCAGAAAAGTAATAATCAGGGAGTAGTCAGCCACTGACATCATCCCTCCCCAATTTGAATCATTCTAATCCCATATCAGCCTTTTACTCTCCTGTAACAAGATTGGAATCATTCTAATCCCATATCAGACCATTACTAGTTATCATGTTTTGTCTTTTTTTTTTTTTTGGCAAAACGACAATTATACATGTAATATGCCTTAAGAAGATCAAAGCTTGTGATGATTTGTTAGATGATGTGCCCTATTTGTTATATATAAGGAAGTTGCCTGTGGATGTCATGGAAGCAGTTTGAAAAGAAAAGCATCTACCACCAACACTTGCACTGGAAATGCAGCAAGTTGACCAAGTATTCTAATCAATAATTAGAAGAGATGTAAAGATTAATCTTTTAATTTTTAATGATGCAGTGTAATTATGTGTAGATTAGAACTATTTATCATGTGTTGATTCTTTTTGCAGTGATGTATTTAGACAAACATAAAGACTGGAAAATCTCACAACAAATTCATTCCAATTCTCACTTACTTGCACCGAGCTAGGGTTGATATTCACAAATAATCAGACCAAACTGGGTGCAGAATTAGCAATCCTTTCATAAAACCAAAATATCTTACCAATATATGACACCTAGTAGTAAGTATTCTAGCTATTGTTAATGTTACAACCAAAAAACATTTTTAGCATAATTATAATGTTACATTTTCTCTATATGAAATACAAGAATAAAGTACTTAAGTACATGATTGTAATGCAACACAACAATAAGCGTCACTTTTTTGCTCCCTACAGTGAACTTTTCATGTACAAAGTTCATATGACAAGATCACTCTTCAGATTAAGTCAAGGATTAAATAATGTAAGGATGCTGAAAGAGTTGATAAGACTTGTGTGACAACGGAAAATTTTTACTAAAAATATGGATGTCTCCAAAATTGCTCCGTTATATCTATCATAACTTATCAAATATTCCATTATTTTGTACTACATGGTAACCAAATATTAATGTGTAGGTATCCACTTATAAGTGTAATCAGCAGAAGCACATTTTCCTGTACTTTCTAGAATTCAACAATCTCACTTATAAAGCAGAAAAAAGTTTTTAAATTCAATTTTTTTATTTTATTTTTTGACAACATTTCAACGATTCTAAAAACTGCAGCAACATCCAAGATCCCTCCTTGTTTTTTCTCTGATCCTATCAACTATGAAATGACCACTTTTTTGTTACTTCTTACCTGCAAATTAATGTTAAGATCCATGCAGATTTCCTACTAAAGCTATCATTACTCCAACACTGTTAACCAAAAAACTATTATTTCATTAACAATGAAAAATTATTCATGGAATGCTCGGCGTCTCTAATTCCATCAGACATTTTACAGACTGCACTGTTGCAAGTCAAAAGCAGCAGAAAGACTTTGGTTAAATCATATACCTCACACGTAACTTAAGTCCCTGATACGTAAAGTAAACCACAGCAAAATCAGCTAATTACCACATAAGAGCCCAGGTTTATGATCTACTGTGTAAAGACTTTAGTCCTGGATTAGCTTACAATTACTACAGCTTACGCACTGACTGCAATCTACCTCAAGAGAACCTGCTAGACTTTTAAATCAGACTGTATGCAGCAAAATCAAATTATTGGCAGTCATACAGGTAGCTTTCAATTTTGAAAAAAAGAAAATATACTTTAGTGTCGAATAATATTGATATTGTACATTTCATTATTTTTGAAGAAGGGATGAACTCAATAAATTGCACATTAAAATATTAAAAACCACAATCCACAACACTTGACTCAATTAAATGATTTAGAAGAGCAGAAAGGTTAAAAGGGGGGAATTGAAAAATAATAATTAAAATGTCTTAATTTTTGTGCTTTGTAACCTTAATTGATATCCCTAATTTTTCTAAAGCCCTTTTAAGTGGATGTCAACACAATGTTAGTATCATCTAAAGAATAAAGTGACATATCTGATGAAAATTTGATCCTTTTACAAACCCAAAATATCTCTTATTCAATTCTTTAATAAATTTTGACACACCTCTATTTAATAAAAATTGGTAGCTTTAAACATCATTACTCGGGACAAAAGACACTGGCCTCTGACACAGTATCAGTCTATAGAACCTTACATAAATAACAAAACTCGAGAAAAACCCATCACAATCAACTTTCTATTTACCACTCACAAAAACACAAAGGGATCTGGCAGTCTTTGATCTCAAAAAGAAAATTTTAATTTCATTCTCACTTTTCTGAATATTGAATTCTTTTATTTGTTGCACTAGTTCTTTACATTGGTGATGTCATGTTTGGACGGTTTTTGTTGAGATCAGTGTCAATGAGGCAAGACATGGGAAACATTGGAGTGATCTGTAAAACTACACAGTCTTGTCACTTGTGGTAGGAAGTCTGACAGATTTGTCTCGTAAAAACCTCTGTTTACATGCCAGTACAGAGGAAAAAAACTTGACTGTTGACCCTAGACTTCACAAAGTATAGGGACAACCATATAAAAATGCACCTTTTCCAGTACAACAAACTATATGATCACCAAATTACCTGGAACATAAATTACATGTTTGGTTCCAGTAAATTAGACCTTAGAATTTTGATAAATATTTTGTGCAAACTAATTAAGGTAGATCTCCCCTCCAAAAATTTGCTTTATCCCAAACTTTTAAAATGTATTAGAGAGCAATTGAATCACTACAAATGCATTGAGTTCTGCCTAACAATTTGAAAATATTAACATCTACAAGTAAAGGTTCAATCTTTAAGCCCAAAACTTAAATTGATTAATCAATTGGTTTCAAGCTTGCAAATTTAATATTCAATATATATGAAGTATCAAAGCAAATTTAATATGGCATCTTTTGAGAAAAAAATTAAATATCTTCATTTTAAAACCAAATTATACGTATAAAGTATATTTGAAATTTTTTTTTTCAAGATCTTCATTTCTTATATGAATTAATTTTTTATTGGTCTTCACTAAATTAAGATTTTTCACATGTTTTTGTAAATGAAATATCTTAATATCCCAGGAAATTAAGGAATTTAGACAACAAGCTCTGATCATAAGCCTGAGATTTGTTGACATAAGAGTGTTCCACCTAATACAGAAGATTTGACAGATTATTCCAACATAAGCAACCAAATCCTGCCTAACTATGCCGTGACAGACTTGTCTCTGGGTCATCAGATCCTATCGCCAGGGGATTCAATACCCACTATATTTATAATCATCTTCTAGTGCAAGAATTTTACAAAATTATCCATGCTTAACTAGGACTAGCAGCTAGGGAACTTCAATACTTACCGTACTTTGAATTTAAACTTAAATTCTGATTGAGTTAAATCCTACAATTTTACAAAATACCCATATTCACAAAAAATCAGGATTAAATCAGAGGAATTCAGCTTTCGGAATAGCAGCAAATACATATTCATTAAAAAATGCAAAAGTTGGCCGAATTACATTTTACTTTTAAAAAAAAATACTAATCTCTGTAATCTTTATTCTTTCACAACTCTTTATTGTACATTACCGAAAAAAGGTCTTTTTTCCTAAAAATTCCAAACTTTTATGACACTGAATATTTTATCTTACCTTAATTTGGTAATGTTCCAGTAACAGTGTGAAGTATTTATATTACCCGTCACCCAGACTTACAATGACCCCCTGTCAACAGCTGTTTATTGGAGCTCTACTCCTTTAACTCTTTACATATGATAACATCTCTTTCCCTAAATTACTCACATTGTCATACCCACTCTACTTTCATCTTATATTTCATGTTAGCATCACCCTTGATTTGCTTTTTAGTATTCATATTTTTTTCACTACCCTCAATTTATCAGCCAATCATGTTTTCCATCATTTGAAAAAAAATTTTTTTTTTTTTTGGAAGTTTGTGTATATTATCTATATTCTTAAATAAAGAAACATTTCATTTCCTGTTTTGGTTTTTTTTTTACACAATTATTATTTTTATTGCAAACCTAACTCAGTTCATTCCATAGATTTTTAAAGATTGTTACACCCCATTAGTTTTTATATGTGGTTATTTGATTACTGTGAGATTCCATAAATATTTTAATACGTTTCTGATGTTTGTGCTAAGTATTAAATAGTTATTTCTTATTTGTTGAAAACACACCCATTTTAACACCATCATGGATTATGAATTTAAATACTTCTTCCAAATAACTTTTTCAAATTTGTATTGAGTAACAGAATAATGGAAAATTAAGTAAACTTTTCCTATTTCAACAACTCATTTATACATGTTTATCAAACAGTTGATATCCTTTTGGGGAGGGGGGGGGGAGGGAGTAAGAAAATCAAACATTGGTAGTGCATCAAACAAAAATTATCAATACCAATTTAATAATCTATATACACAAATTAATTCTCCAACACATTTTCTGCTGATCAGTTTTCTATCACCTATATATGTATTATAGAAATTCTCTGCTCAGTTTTCAAACTTTCAAACATGCAAAAAATTATAACAAAGATAAAATGCACTGCAAGCATACTTACAATATTAGCTAATCTTACATCCAGAAAATCCACCTGTTACAAATAAATTCCAGTTGTACTTTACAATTACATCACTATGAAATGTTTTAATCTTTTTAAAATCCACATTTATAGACAAGAGAAAAAGGCCAATCTGTCAATTTCCTAGACCCAACATTAATTGAATTTAGTTTATCTTCTACACGTAAAGCTAAGTCAAATATTTCATACAAATATTTCCTATAGTGTATCCTCGGAGGGTCTAAGAAGCAGATACTGAGTGAATAGCCACATAAGCCGGTATACGCAGGAATTGTCCTTGCTCATTTGATCGTGACCCAAGTTTATATTAAACAGGCAATCCTCCCAAACAATAGCTTATATCTGATGAATAGGTAATATATGTCACATAGACATTTACAGATTTTACCATTACTTTTCTTTTTTTATTTAATTTATGCAATATACTGATCTTTTTTAAAATAAAAAAGGTAATTTTTTTTAAAGGGGTTATAAGGCAGGAAGCAATGAATTGTATTTTTTTTTTTAACTCGATTTGCATCTTTTCCCATTTTTGCATTGTTAATTAAAATCTATACAGAAATCAGTCCATTGTATTCTTAGGCCAGTTCTGCTTTTATCAGTGCTCCATGAGGCCTGACTATCTTGATGCCGGGGATAAATAATCGTCATACACCCCAGACTCTAAATTTAATTTATCCCCTTCTTACACAAGACAAAACACAACCAGCCCTTTGACTTGCAGAGATTTTTATGAGTGAATATCAGGTACCAAGGGTCTGTTTATTTTGGCAGGTTCCAGGTGGTGACCGGTCAAGTGGTTCTGTTGGGAAACAAAGACAGTAAAACCGATTAACATGTAATATCAAGTGGAAAATAAATTCTGACCACTCAATACACAAAATAACAAGTTTTAAAGGGTATAATATAACCATGATCAGGTGGATTTCACACTTTCGCCAACAAACAAGGTTCACTTGTGAAAACTAAACCACAAATTAAGACTACACTTTCATTCAGTTTTGAGAACCCTTTCATAATTTACTGTCTAACTTTGGATCTGACTTTCACATCTCATGATATCATGCAATGAAGCCATTGTTTAGGTCAACTTCCCACAAGAAAATCAGGAAGACATACATGCATTGAAAATAACACCACTGTAATTTAGGACTTGGTCTATATTCCTGGACATAAATGCCTCATACAACAGAATTATGAATCATGTTTT
Organism: Saccostrea echinata; assembly: GCF_033153115.1. Lineage (NCBI taxonomy): Eukaryota > Metazoa > Mollusca > Bivalvia > Ostreida > Ostreidae > Saccostrea > Saccostrea echinata. The sequence continues at coordinate 8,743,091 of NW_026889759.1, forward strand.
GTGGTGGAAATGATAAAACAACACCTGCACTTTAATATATACAGATCAATTATTACAAATCCTAGCTGCATAAATGCATTTTTACCTGTTTTTCTATATACCTTTTCTTCAAATATCAATATTGAATTTGATCGTGCATGAATAAATTTCATTCATTCCATGTTTATAATAAAATAATCAAAATAAAGCTGAACATTGGTAAGTATTTAAGCATTCATTGAGAAGAAGGCAACAGCATGCAGCAATATCATTCTAGAGCATGGCTGCATGTGTACGTTCCCATGATAATGATCCCTGTTCTTATCAATCAGCTAACTACAGGTATATTATATGTATTGAGTACTACAATATTACTTATAGTCAGACTTAAGGTGTAATATTAGCTACACAGTCAGTTAGGGACCTAATACGGAGTCATACAGGGTGTGAAATCGCCGAGTCCCCGTACGGATTTCCATTTCACACCCTGTATGACTCTGTATTAGGTCCCTAACTGACTGTGTAACGAATTTATCCCACTGAAGACCTTTTTAAATATTTCAAAAAAATTCTATGAGCATATTATCAAAACATCAAGTTTTATGAGCATATTATCAAAATATCAAGTTTTAATCCAATAACAATCAACATAAAATATCATAACAAGTAACAAACCGTTTCTTAGCCTCCATTTTTATTTACAATAATGGCCCTTATAACAGAATTGCATACTGGATTTTAATATTACCCCCGGACGGAGACGTAATACAGAAATTTTAGGGCATCATGTGATTAGCTTTTATCCAATCATTAATCTACAAATTTGTCTGAAGCAGGATAACACTATTTATCTGTCTACTTATTTTATAATATTTAAAAATAAGTGCACCTGTATGTCACAGGCTCATTAGCTTTATTATAAATCAAAGTGATTTCTGTCTAATTACATACACATGTAATATGTTAAAATCATATTTATGCAGTGACTATGAAGTAGCTATTGCACATAATGTCTTAAAACAGAAATCTGCTAAGATAAGCACACATTCACACAGTCATATGATTATTTATACATTCTTTACACATTACATACCCTTTCTGAATGGCATATTTAGTGCTAATAATACACTCTAACATGATTTAAAATGTCAAGAGTAATCTCCCTTGAGCACAATCCAAATGCAAACAAAATATAAATTACCAGCTTTGTGATAGTTGCACTCTTGGGGGGAAATATGAAAGAAGTAGTCAATGAAACTCTTAAAGTTGATGACATAATTTATATTAATTTAAATTTGTAAGAGATAATGGCACAAAGATTATGATAATATTGTATTTTAAGGATAGAATCTCAAAAAAGAACAATTTACTGGTAAACTGACATGTATAAAATACAGTTCAGAGTCCTTGAAAAGTGTTAGTAATGTTGAATTATTTGACATATGTCATATAATGCATATGTCACAAGTTAGTTTATTGTCTATCTAAATGTCTGACAAAAACATTGGAATCTATAAGAAACATAATTGTTACTCTATATAAGGCCAAACAAAAAAATGTGTGGTTCCGGTTACACCTCCAAAAAAATTAGGGTAGGTAGGTAGGGATTTTTATTTTTTATTTCATTTTTTATTTTTTTTTTACAAAATAATTTTTCTAAATAATACCTATCACTACTTTGCAAGTGGCGTTTAGATGTGGCATGATAATATACAAGTCAACATTGGTAGGGACACCCTAGTTATGAATATGAAACAAATATTTTAAAATCAAAAATAATAAACACACTAATAATCTTATTAATTTCTTTTTTGTAAAAAAAAAAAAGTTTGAGGTGAACATCTTTTTTTTTAAATCCATGTTTATAAATGAAATTAATGACTTTTATCCAGAGTAATTTTTATTTTATTTAATAATAAATTTTGAATGATAAACTAGAAAACGGGCATAGAGTACTGATAAGAGCTGTCAGTGGAAATATATTTAATATTGTGAAAATGTTAAATTCTTACAATGAAATTTTTTTGCCTCATTGAAGACTTTATACTTACAAGCTCATTTCTCAAATATGAATTGTACGATGGCCGACAGCGGCCGCCACTTTCTGATTAAGAATATTGTCATTTTGTACAGCGTTTTTGTCAATTTTCGTTGACATATTACAACTAAACTGGTAATGCTATATGTACATGTACACTTTTTACACTGACAATTTACACCAGCGAAAAACATTAAAATTCCTTCGTGTGATATGAAATTAAGATACATAAAACAGGTGGCTTGAAAGAGATAAAGAGCATTTTAATGATTTTCACCCTAAATTAGTCTGAGATATCGTAACCCAGTTAATACTAGATTAGACGTAAATCGTCATTCTGTCATCTTGTATCATTAAAAAGATATTCTTGGGATTGTAATTAAAAAGGCGAATAAAAGTAATACGTTTGTTGTAATGGATATACATGAATATAACGGATATATCTCGATCCTCAAAGTGTATGAGACAACTCGATTCTACCTATTACGTAGAGGTAGAAAAACAGGATTTAGTAGCTCTATATGTGAGCATCCAATCAAAAGTTTATGGAATGTATCAATAACAAAACTTTAGATACGGAAATATACCCGTTTTTAAGCAAGAATAAAATGACAACCTTAAATGTGGGAGTCTGTATTTGCTCTCTAAATACATAAAATTAATAACTAAATGCTTGAAACACTTTTAAAGGCCAACGCAACCTCTCAAGACTTCCACCTGGTCGGTCAATTATTTTTCAATGTGGCACGGGAATGAAAATATAGGTACATGTAACTAATGTGATCATTTCCTCGTGCGCATTGTTTAAAAAACAAAATTCATACATCAAAGACACGTCCGATTATGAACAAAATCAAATTTCTGATAGACCTGGAAAATGTCATCCTGGTTACCTATGATGTGACCAGCAGGTACACCAACATGGAATTTTATGAATTAATTACTACAATCTGTCGAGAAAGCATATCTAGAAGACAATACTAATCTGTAATCACCCCGACCTTGCTGTTCTGCTAGAACCTTAAGCTTATCACCTTCAAGTAACCTGTTTTATGTATCTTCATTTCATATCACAAGAAAGAATTTTAATGATTTTCTCCAGTGTAAATTGTCAGTGTAAAAACTGTATATGGACATATAGCATTACCAGTTTAGTTGTAATTTGTCAACGAAAATTGACAAAAAAGCTGTACAAAATGACAATATTCAGAATCAAAAGTGGTGGCCGCTGTCGGCCATCGTAGAATTGGTACTATGTGAGTTGACTTTATACAGGTAAAATCAGCTGTCTTGTTTTTTACTTTTCCTCATTAACTGTTTTTTGTTCTACTTTTGGTTTAAAAGAAACGATCCTGATTTAAATTATTTCATAATTTACAAGTTAATCTGTCTTACACATTGGGCTATTTCTTGCGTAATCAATGCAATCAAATGATGTTTTCTCATGCCCTAACTCCCAAAGGCATATTACCTGGCCAGCTGTCTGTGAATGTATATTTATTTAATTTTGGCAAGCAAAAACAAAACGAAGCAAAAAAACATGGTGCTGGAAAAAAGGAATGCTTCTGCGCTATGCTAACTTGCTTTAGATTTAATACTATCAATTGAACACTTGCACTAAGTGTTGAACATGTTGAAACGATGTTTTGCATGGAGGCCGCCATTGCTGAAACTAAAATTAATACTGGAGCCGATGACGGAAAGCTGGGAAAATTCCGGAAATAAATGAAAATTGCCGGAAAAAAGTTTAGGGTTGGGGGTATAAAATAGGGACGGTCAGGTAACCGGAACCACACATATTTTTTTATTTGGCCTAAGTACTCTTTCTCACGCTCATCAATTTAATTAAAAAGAGCACAAATATAGCAAATAAACTGAATCAATATCTTAGTATTTTCAATGCAAAATATATTTTATTTTGTAAATGTAGAAGTTTAGTTGAAATTAAAACCATAATTTGTCAGAATGATTGAGTCGATCTGTTCTGAGATTACAAGTTTGATATCAGGAGAAAAGATAAGGCATTTCAAGATGTATACTAAAATCATACGACAAAAAATATGTTTATGCAATTTAAATAAATTAAACTACCTTTGAGTGATAATTGATTAAGTACTAACAATCAGGAGAGAGCATTGGCCATACAGCAAAGGTATAGACAGAGACAGTGATATACAGTCAAGCCTTGTTAATCAAGACACTTAATATGTTCCGGAGATTGTGCGCTCTTTTGTGAAAAAGTCGGAAAATGTACAAATCTTTGATAGCATAAAAGTATTGAATTTACCTTGAAGCTTTTGAATATCAGATTTATTCAGTAAGGTGTACTCTTCCATTTATATCTTAGGTAGTCCTTTCAAGTCAAAAAGACTCTTTCCTACTGTAGTCACCACCTTGATAATTTCTAACTCCAAACCTACTGTAAATCTAAAAAAAAAAAATTCAATTATAAGTCTGGTAATTATATCAAAGTCTTTTTTATTCTAAAGATTCTATTCTAAGTTAAATAAAATTATAAAAATTCAATATGAAAATACATGTATTTATTCATTCATGTATATAGATAAGATCATCTTGTATATTTATTGAGAAAAAGGCTCCAAAAAGATTAATAAAACACAAATAAGATAATAATTAAATATACAGTGCAAAAATACAAATACCTATCATGGATTGAAAAGTTCAACAATGAATTATATGGTATAGAACTACATGTAAGAACAATATAAATATCTACTGTTGGATACCCTGTAGTCAATATCTTAACAGAAGTAATGTAGGAAAATCTTAAATGCATTGTTTTTAAGCAGACTTTATGAGAAGCAGTTTACATCTTCTTAGTAAGCTTTATGTTCTCTGAACAGAATATTAGGTAATTACTTCTGAATATCCTACTCAGAATACTCAATACTTGAGGGCGAGTGATAGAATTGAAAGCGCTTGTTTTATGGTGTCGAGGTGACTATTTTCAGTGAGTGTGACTAAAATGGGTAGTAAAACCCGGGCCGGGCCGGGAATTTCGAAACTGAAAACCGGGTTTTTGACAATTACGGAATAAATACTTATTCTTTCTTAATGAAATTTACGGACATAATTCATAACAATAAAATTTGCCTTCGCTGAACATTTTAATTCAAAATATTGTGTTTTTCAATGACTATCAACGATCGTCCTTTTCTTGGTGACTAAAATGGTTAGCAAGGCCTGTTAACTCATTTTTGTGATTTAAAGCTTATTGCAATCAAAAAGTATGAGATATTTGCATTTGATCGTTGTATCTTAACTTGAAATACCTAAATATTACAATTATTATTAAATTAAACAGCAATTATTAGAATTCTGACCATATTTATAGACCCGGGACAGGTCAAAACCGGACGCGTTTGCCCGGGACAAACTGAAAAATTCCGAATTATTGCAAGAAACCCGGGTGCAGAGAAAAGAAGGTATATTTTTTATAGTCACTTACCTATATACATAAGAAAATAAAATAGGAAAATAAAAAAATTGAATAAAAATACGCAACAGTCAATTTACATTTTATAACATTGACAAGTTTTTCTGCACAATTACCTTGGTATTCAGGTATTAATTTGAAATTAATAAGCAGCTTAATGTCAGCACAGCTGGCTTGGAACACGGGTATTAATTAAGATTCATAAAGTTATTATCAGTAAATATGATAATATCTGCACAGCTGGCTTGGTATACATGTATTAACTGGGAATTGTAATTAAATTTAATATTCTGAGTTTGTGTTCATCGTTTAATTTCTATCAAGATGAAAGTGAATTCATTTAACAAATTATTTTTAATTGGATGAGTTATTTTAAGATTTCCTATATATAACATCAGTAGCAACTGATGTTTCAATACTTTAGTACCGGCCTTCGTGTGATGTACACACATTAGCGCACTTAGATTCTCACGAATCTCAAATGAATAGGTATGCAGGTTTATTTTTTGTTCAAATAAAATATGAAATATCAATTTATGTTGACTTTCAACTCATCGCACTGGACACATTGAATTAATATGCTGTGTACCAAACAAAACTACTAGCTGTTATTGATTAATTTTTTCAATAAAATTTAAAAAAAATAAATAAATAAATAAAAAAAAAACACACACACAGCATATTAATTTGATTCAGGTATAGTATAACATGTATGGATACCTAACGGTGACAACTAAGTACATGTCTACTTCATTTTTCAACACCACACATCTCCTTTCATATCTGTGTCTGAGTTCCTTCGGGAGCTTCTGGGAGGAGATAATGCTGGACATCGGGGATAACTGCAATACAGCTGTATATGCTATATGAAGTTTTCACCCATTGCACGTCCTAACTCCCAGCCAGGTATTACAAAGAAAGGAGATGCTATTTTTATTGAGAGGAATTACAGAAGGACAAAGTAGTTGACTACGTACAAGAGTATCAGTATATGAAAACGAATAATGTATAAGAGTGCAAAACTTGGATAAGGGGGTTATATCAAGAAAAAGGATTGCTTTTGAGATTCAGAGATTACAGACTGAATGAGGATTTGGAGTTACTCCAAATGCAACCCTACTACATTGCTGGAACCACATATATAGTGATGCCAAACACTGGATCAAACAGCATGGTGGCAATAGTGACGACCAACTTGTCTATATCAACAACTTGAAGGAATTGCTACAGACAGAAAATGAAGAAAACTACAACGAAAAGTTAGAGGAAGTATCGCAGTACTGGAGCAAACCTTTTCTGGATTATTACAATGGCAAACTACACGAGGACGTAATTCAGCATTCGTCAAAATGGGTTCTGGAAGAACACAAGGTTTATGACCCTTATTCCGGTGTGACCAACAACATGTCAGAAAGCATGAATGCAGTCATTAAGAGGATGATGCAATGGAAACAAGCTCCATTAGATGCTACAGTGTTAGCCTTTAATTATTTGCAAAAGTTTTATGTTTACGAGACAATGAGAGGACTTTGTGGTATAGGAAATTACAGACTAAAAAACATTCACTCAGGTGCTGCTGTTGATAAGTGCGATGTAGCCTTCCCAAATGATGTTTGTGCCCCAGAGAAAATTGTGGACCTTGTGAAAGGAAAGTTGGTTGAGAATGTTAAGGAAGTTGAAGAAGAGAAAGACCAAGAGAGAGATCTGCCAAATAATGCCACTATTATTGACGAGAAAGAGCAACAGAGTACGACCCAAAGGTCCTTGGCAATGGCTGCTGTGAAAGACAAAAGGGTATTCCATGTACCAGAAGCAGGATCTTTTGTGGTGAAAGGTTCTAATGGGTGAATTCAAAAAAAATGACCACCAAACTGAATTTTTTTGGCAAAATTCAACTACTTATAACATATTTTTCACTTATATCATCATATTGCAAATGCATTCTAGTTTAAAATCCTGAAGTGGCAATAGAATAGATAATTGGATTAAATAGTTTCAGAATTTTTAAGAGTAAAATTTCTTTTGAAAAAATAAAATATCATGACACCTTAAAAGACTTTCTAAAATACATAATCACAAGAAATTATAGTTTTTTATGCTTCAAAATGGTAAAAGGGGTATAAATGATTAAATCTAGACCTTGAATGAGTATCTTCTCTTGTACATGTGACAAAAAATTGGCTTTTTGATTGTTATTTTACATTATTTTTTCAATTCTGGTTTGAAAAGTTTTAATATGAAAAAAATATGAAGCAATAAAATTCCCCAAAATTCACTTTTTTGTCTGTTCAAGTCAATTCTTTAAAACTAAGCCAAAAAAGAATTGTTATATACGAGTTCTCTTACAAAAAATACTAGATTTTGAAGTGACCCTATGTTACATTATTGTGTTGCACTCCTGACATCTGATATGTATTTTATTTAACATTGTTTTAAAAATTATAACACACAATAACCCACTCTTACTTTGTAAATCAATTTGTTGTGTTGATATTTTTCATCGTTTACAGAAGGTTTTTCATATTTTGAAGACCTTAAAACATGATTATTTGCAAAGTGTAATATATATAAATTTTATTTAAAATATATGTGAAATGATGAAAACTATTCCCTGAATTGACTGTAAAATTTCTGTAATTTGTTGATAGACATAGTGTTTTGAACATCAAATAGTATCAAGCATTTTTTTTTCAACTTATTTTTTAGTAAAGATAGTTAAAAAGCATCGGTAATTATGAAGCAGTTTTGTTGCACTCCTGACTGCAGTAAAGTTTAAAATTAAAACCATAGAACACAAAAATTCATAAAGTGTTGGCAACATCAAGTGGTAATGAAATTGTGCAATACTTATAGTCCAATACTTCATAATTAAAACAGATGAAAGTATTTAAAATTCACATTTTATCTGGAATTATACCCTATTTTATGCCAAAAAACTAGCTTAAATGAATATTTAGAAGATAAAATATATTTTAAAGCATATTTTCCTTTAGAGGACAAACACAGTAACCCACCAGAAAAATTGTACTCATCATTTTTTCTTTATTTTTATTCTTGGTGGATGATTTATAATTCTAACATATTTGTTGCACTCCTGACCAAAAGCATTGGGGCCTTTAAAGTAGAATTGTGAAGTGAAAATTACATAAGAACTTATTCTGTTGTTTCAGTGAAGTTGAGGAGGAATTACTTGAATTTAATGACAATGTTTTAGTGTGTTTATTTTTAACGTTCATTAAAAAAATCACAAAAAAGAAAAAAACACATCTGAATTGATAAAATTGAAAAAGGATGGATTTTAATAATAAAACTATCAATAATTTAGCATTAAATTATACAAAAAGATCATTATTAATTAATGGATACCTCTAAGCATGAATAGAAGTCTTTTCGACACACAACTTGAATCTTTAAAAAAATGTGTTGCACTCCTGACCATAGAAATATAGATCTGAAGCACAGACAGATCCTGTAATTGATAAATCTATTTGGTAAAAATGCTCTTTGTGTCTTTATTTTCCAAAATAAAAATCAGAAAATCATATAATGATAATAGTTTTTTCATGCTTGGGAGCAAAACATCAAATGTTGCACTCCTGACATTTTTGGGTATGCACATATACTTGACTCTCATTAATGCTGCTTGTGATTTATATAACATTTTTACGTTTTAAAATGTATATCAGTTATTATTTTACACTTCCAAAATTCTTTTTTGTCTTAATTTTCTATCAGAATTTTACAATTGATGTTTTTTTGGCAACACTACATTTTTTCTGTTGCACTCCTGACATGGTATAACATTTTTTTAAACATCAGTCATGACCACAACTTGATTAAACAAAAGTTATGACAGTCCACATTTAAAGCTCAATACTTTGAATATTATCAGGAAAGTCTTTATTTTCAACATGAAGCATTGTTTTTTATTTCACAGATCTCCAAAAAATATTGAAATTTCAAAATGTCACAAAAAGGTGTTGCACTCCTGACAATTTTAGCATCATTTTTGGGCATAACTTTTTTGTTAATTGAGATATCAACGAGATATTTGGCAGGTATTTAGACACTATCTAAAGACATATGCTGAGACGTAGAAGTCTATTTTTATTGCCTGTATTTTTAGTTTGGGTTGATAAATATGCGTTTGGTCATTTTTTTTTAATTCACCCTAATGGGGATAATTATAGCGTTTCTTTGTTTCCAGAAAAATGCCAATGTCCATCCGTCGGCACTTGCTACCACATCATGGCAGTAAAAATGAGTATCGGAGAGGAAAATATCGAGGAAAAATGGATATACAATCTGACACAGCTGCGAAGGAACAACAGGAAAAGGGTAAACAAAAAAGCAGGCACCAAAAAACCAAGACCATGTGACAAAGATGTAACAATAAAATTTGAGGACGAGAATTTTTTAAACACAGAAAAGGAAGAGACAAGCACTGAAATAAGGGAAAATCCAGATGCGGAAAATTGGATAGAAAATGGCAAAAACATTCTTACCATCAAACACAAAAATGACATTCAGAATAATTCCATGCTGTGTAGTGATGTAATAAACTTTGCACAAACCATCCTGAAGCAACAGTTTCCTCAGATTAATGGATTCCAACACACTGGATATGCCCCAATTATAAAAGAAGGAAACTGGGAGTACAAATTACAGATGTCACCAGAGAAAGCTCCTGTAGCTCAAATTCACCACACTGGTTATCAGCACTGGATTGCTAGTTTGCAAATGAATGAAAGCGATAAAGTTATGATTTTGGACAGTTGCAATAAGAAGAGAGATTATATATCACAATCAACCCAGTTACAGCTTGGGAAGTTGTATGGAAGAGGAGAAAAAACTTTGAATGTGTCCATCTTGGATGTGCAACAACAAACAAATGGTATTGACTGTGGCGTCTTTGCAATTGCCAATATAACAGATTTTTGCATTGCAAAAGACATCAAGGACCAACCGATACAGTATGACATAGGGAAAATGAGGGATCATTTAATAAAATGCTTGGAAGAGAAAAAATTTGAGGAATTCCCTAAAAAGCAAAAACAGAAGAAACGCCTGAGTTTGACAAAGAAGCGAGAAAATATTCAGAAGATCAGTATGGACTGTGCAGCACGGTGTAGCCTTCCAAATGTGTATGATGACATGATTGTCTGTGAAAATCCATCTTGTGGACAATGGTATCATCTACGCTGTGTTGGAATCCAGGATCCAAAAGAGAGTCTCATCTTCATTTGCCCATCGTGTGCTAACTGAATTAATAAAAATATGAGGAATGAATTGTTTGTGTTTTTTTGTGTGTTTTTAATGGGAATATCACAAAACAGTATTCACTAGTGCTTCTTAAATTTACTTGTAAACCGAGTCTGTGCCTTGGTAGGGCGTTGTAGTAATACAATAAGAACGGTTTGCTAGTAACTATGTGAATATAGTGCTTAGAAACATGAAATGAAATAAAAATATTAAAAACCTGTCTTTGTTTTTACTCTTATTTTTTAATTAGTATAGCATAAAACATTAGTGCTTTATTTAAAGTCGGATGAAATGTAAACCGAGTCTGGACCCTGGTAGGGTGTTGTATTTATACAATAAGAACGGTTTATGTATTCTTTTTTAATGTTTGATGCATGTAGATGTTATATATATTTCAAAAGGAGGGGGGTGGGTATACATTAGGCTCAAATGAGGATACCTCCGCGTGGTTTGGGCTGGGCAATGTCACGTAAGTGATAGCTAACATCCTCTCGTCAGCATTCCGGAAATTAAAGGTTCGTCCCGGGTAAACGTGTCCGGTTTTGGCCAGTCCCAGGTATTCAAAAAATGCGTATATTTTTAATAATCAGGATATATTAATACAATAGTTAGATGTTTTTAGTAGTTTAAGTTCAATTTCAACGATCCAACAGACATAATTGCAAATAAGTTATCGAAATTAAGTATGAAACATCAAAAAGTGTAAACCGGGCTTGCTACCCATTTTAGTCACCAGGAAAAGGACGATCGGTGATTATCATTGAAAAACACAATATTTTGAATTAAAATTTTCAGCGAAGGCAAATTTTATTGTTATGAATTATGTCCTTAAATTTCATTAAGAAAGAATAAGTATTCATTCCGTAATTGTCAAAAACCCGGTTTTCAGTTTCGAAATTCCCGGCCCGGCCCGGGTTTTACTACCCATTTTAGTCACACTCATTTTCAGTATTCTGAAAACAACCTTTCAGTTCTTGACAGTTTATGTGTTAGTGTTTATCTTAAAGTCTTTTTCGTTGAAAAACAAAATAATAATTCACACTTAAAATACGATTATTCTCTTCCTGTGGCTGTGAGTTGTGTATTGCTGTATGATGTATCCATCCATGTTCCATCGCCTAAAGTAAAAGTGAAAGTAGAGATGGACCAAAACTAGCTTCAGGAATTGAAGAGCATTTTCATAATGTCAACACGAAGGCTTCTTTCTATTTTATCAAAGCCACTTTTCCAACGTAAATCACCACTATTAAGGACAGTAAGATGCTCCTCTTACTTCCCTGTCAACGATTCCCTGTTTGGATTAACATCAGAACAGAAACAGGTGAACCATTTTAAAATATTCAATCCAAGGTCAAAGTCTTCAACTGTTTTTTATTCACTTTTTCAACAACATTTTTTTTTTATTTAAGTAAAGTGATAATAAATCTAAGTTTTCTTAAAATTTCTGACTGATTTTAATTAAAAGAAAGATTCCTACCTTGGTAAACTTATCTTTTCCAAAACATTTTAAAAATTTTGAATTATAGTAACAATGTTTTGTAAAACAACAATCGCCTCTAATACAGTTTGAACGATCAGTGCCTATTTTTTTTTTTTTTTTAAAAATGGCTATGTTGTTGGGTATCTCCAGATGGGCTTATTATGGGGTGTTGATTATTGCCTTATTTACCTATTTTCTGTGTCCATTTGTCTGGTGATTTGTCTTTTTGATATGTCGATCCTAGGGCCACTGGAATTAGTAAAATTAAACACTTTAGTACATCTGTAACATTCTTACAAGAACCTATTTTCTGCTATGATACACTTAAATATTTTATTCATTAATTGATAAATTTTTCTGATATTGAGGAAAGTATATCTCCATGTGTTTTTTTCTGATAAAGATGAGCATTATAATAACATGTGAAAGTGTCCTGGTAGTTTTGAAAGAAGTTACAGAGAATTCTTTTTGCACAAAAAAAAAAAATGGATTTGAAGGCATGCATTAGGTAGCACAAATATCAAAAGAATTTTTAAAGTTGATAATATGGAAGTTGGGAATATTTATTTGAAAGTGCGCTATATGAGCAAAAGGTAGATCTACATTGCAATGTAAATAGAATTCAGAGGTCAATTGAAAAACATACAACCGTCATGTAAGGTTAATTTTAGAGGGAAAGCTTATTGGATTCACAGTATAAAAAATGTAACTTCACATCAGGTGAATGAATTAAGAAGGAAATGGCTAGGAGGTAAATGTATAAATTCCATATACAGTTGAGCTTCGATATCTCAAACAGTGATATCTCGAGCATGGATATGTCAAAGTGATTTGGAAGTCCAACTGCTTATTCTTTAAGTATTTTACTCTCGATATCTCGAATCCTCAGTTATCTCGAAGTTTTTTCTTGATCCCAACGAGTTCGAGATAAGGAGGTTTGACTGTATATACAAATTGATTGCTGAAGAAAATCTGTGCAAAGTAGTATTTTTCTATAAATTCTTGATAGTGCAGCAAAGCATTTACATCAAAGGACATTTTTTCACTAATTGAACCTCTTTTGATCACAAACACAGGTTTTCAAAAAAAAAAAAAAATGAAATATGCTGTTACAGAATTGTATTTGCCTAATCTCTTTGATAAAAAAATATATTAAATTGATTTTTTTCAGCTAAGACAGACCGTCTTCCAGTTCTGTGAAAAAGAACTCGCTCCCAAAGCTGATGAGATCGACAAAACCAATGAGTTCAAAGATATGAAAGTACGGTACTATTTACTTGATAATAAGTTTTCTTTTTTGTACACTTTATCATTATATTTTATTTAATATTCAGGTACTTAAGACAAGAAAGAATCTTTATTCCAGCACTGAAAATGTTAAGATTGCAATTTGAATAATATAATTCATAATACGTGTGCATGTATTTTGCAGGATTTTTGGCTGAAATGTGGGGAACTTGGTTTGATGGGAATCACAGCACCTTGTAAGTACCAGGCAAATGTCAAGGTCAATATGAACATGGAGTATAGTTCAGCTGGATGCACGTTTGTTACATTTAAGTCATTTTTATTTTGTAGCTGAGTATGGAGGAACAGAAGGGACGTATTTAGATCATTGTTTGGTGATGGAGGAGATGAGTCGATTTTCAGCTGCCGTAGCACTGAGTTATGGGGCTCACTCTAATTTGTGTGTGAACCAGCTGGTCAGAAATGGCAGTGAGGCACAAAAAGAAAAATATTTACCCCAGGTAAAAGACTCTTTAGTCAGTGACGAATACATGTATAAATAGGAATTTTTTTTTATACCAGCTACATGTAAATTGGTGAATCAGAGAATATTTTATGATCATCTTATTCACATACTGTAAGTGGCTTTAATTCCAGATTGCTAAACTTTCACTGTTTATTGCAAGAGTACCAATTTTAATTTCACAATATAAGAGTGTGCCTTGTGACAGATACTTTTTTGTGTGAACTAATAACCTAATTCATGATGGGTTTAATTTCATGGAAAAATGATAAATCATGAACATTGTGAAATTGAAACCATTGTGTTAATTTCCCAATCTATGGTATATAAAAGTGATCTGACTCTGAATCCCATGAGCATCTAAATGTTTTGTAAGGGTATAATATCCACATGAATTTCTTAAGTATAAGTACACAATCTCCAAGAATTTCATTTGCATGTCTCCAGGAGATATGTTAAATCAAAAAGAACCCCTTGGTTTAATGCCATTAGTACTGAAAACATGACAAGGGGCAATGATTTGAGTGCAATCAGATAATTTTTGTGTTCAGTGACTATATTTCCTGTTAGCATTTCTGTTGATATTTTATTTCTATTACAGTTGATCTCAGGGGAAAAAGTGGGAGCTCTGGCTATGAGTGAACCTGGTGCTGGCTCCGATGTTGTATCAATGAAACTGAAAGCAGAGAAAAAGGGTAAAACATCACAAGAAAGGACATTTATATTTTATTGTAATGAGTACATGTTAGATAGTTATGAGATCCATTTATTGTTTACCAAAACTTCAGAAAATTATTTAAAAAATGAAAAATAAAAAAATGATAAAACACATGTACACAATGTTGATTTTTTCAGGAGATTATTATGTGTTAAATGGGAGTAAGTTTTGGATTACCAATGGTCCAGATGCAGATACTTTAATTGTGTATGCCAAAACAGACTCAACTGCAGCTCCTCAGCATGGAATTACAGCCTTTATTATTGAAAAGGTAGTCAGATGGAATCACTGAAATTGTTCTATTTTTTTCTATAACACTTTAAAGATTATGTGATTGTTGAACTCACTCTAATCGCTGATACAAAATGTACAAGTAAATATTATACAGATAAAATTGTTAGTTTTTCGGTACTTTTTGTATTGTAGGGCATGCCAGGCTTTAGTACAGGTCTTAAGTTAGACAAGTTAGGAATGAGAGGCTCCAATACTTCAGAGCTAATCTTTGAAGACTGTAAAGTACCAGGTCAGTGCTTTCTCCATTTACAGAATTTCCTCTCTAAAAAATAGTACTGATACAAGAATTACACTATTTGAAGTCCAAACATATTCACTTATACTTATCAATTTGTCATCTCAAAATAACAACATATTTTGTTCATGTCATTTGTTTTAACATTCATTCATACATTACTGATGCACGCATATGTAGTACATGTAATGGCATTTGTAATTTACAGTTTTTGCCCCATTTTCATATTTTGACTCCGATCAGTATGTTTGCTTTTTAGGTCACCTGGGTCACTCAGGTGACCTATTGCTATCTGTTTTCGTCTGTCGTCGTGCGACGTGCGTTAACATTTGAACATTTTTAGCTTCTTCTCTGAAACCACTTAACCAATTTCAACCAAATTTGGCATAAAGCATCTATGGGTGAAGGGGAACAAAAATTGTGAATTTCATGGTCCCTGCCCCCGTGGGGCCTGAGGGGTGGGGCTAAAACCACCAAAATTAATGCAATCTTTAAAAATCTTCTTCTTTACGCCTGGGTATTAAATAAACTAACCAAATATATAGTTATGATGAGCAAGAGTGTGTCTGCCAAAATTGTGAAATTGATGGCTCCAGGGTCAGGGGTTCTGGTGTTAGGGCCGGGCTCTATTGATTATATAGTGAAAATGCATTAATTCTGTTAAATAATCCTGTCTGCTCCTTAGTATTAATCAGATAAACAAAGTGATTACTTACATGTTTGATGAGCAAACTTCTGGTCCCAGGGTGAGAGGCTCTGGTGTTTCTTGGTGGGGACAGGGGGGGGGGGGGGGCTCTATTGATAATATAGTGAATCTGTAGTGAAAAATGCATTATTTCTTTGAAAATCTTCTCTGCACCTGGGCATATCAGAGGCAAAAAGAGTAAAAGTTTTAATATAGATTTTTGAACATCTGGACCATTTTGTCAAGTGTTCTGGTCCTGGCCAGGGCTCTATTAATTTGTATTCTACTGAGAGGAGTTATTCCCCTTTGCCATTTACTTTTGATAATTAGTCAATGTAAATAATGTACTTGAAAGGTTAATAGAATAAGAGAATTATGCAAGATTTTTTATCGTATAATACAAAAAGTACTTTCATAGTTTTTTTATGATCAGGTAGACTTGTAAGTAATAGATGAATAAAAATGAGACAAAACTAACTTGTCTTATTCAATGCCTATCAAAGACCAAGAGAGTCCAATGTAAGAGATTTCAACAAGGAATTAAAATAGTACAGAAGCAGTGATACTGGTAGTTTGTTAATATACTGCATGGTGTTAGTGATAAATGGGGAACAGATCAGAACCTAATTTATGAACTGTTAATGAACACTAGACTAATTATTTTGTTGATCCTGATCACCCTATTTTTCTTGCTTTTGGGCAACAAAGCTTCACCTTTCAGTTCATTTTATACTCAATGGATCCTCTAAATTGTTGTATTATACTCAGGTGACCGTTAAGGCCCTTGGGCCTCTTGTTTAAGATAATTTTCTGTAAAAGTAATCATGAGTTGACTAGAAAGAGTCACATGGAATGTTTTCAGTGGACAATATGTTGGGGAAGAAAGGTCATGGAGTATACATATTAATGTCGGGGTTGGACATTGAAAGGACTCTGGGTTCTGCAGGCCCTATAGGGTGAGCCTCATTTTCTCTTTGAGCCCATACATGTCCAGAAGGTAGGGTGTACATACTCGGATATTTGAATTTGTATTTTATTAGTCATTTCTGGTTTCAGTGGAGAATAAACTTGGTGCAGAAAATAAAGGTGTTTACGTTCTAATGTCTGGTTTGGATATAGAATGAGCTGTTGTGGCAACAGGGCCGATCGGGTGAGGATTCAGCAACTGGAGAATATTTATCTATACTGTCATATTATGCTAATTAAAAACCTGCATAAAGTTTAGTGAAGAACAAACCACAGGCATATAATGAGTGGAAAATACCAACAGTTACATTAATGATGTTAAATGGAGTTGTTGGTTATTGAGAGTTTAGAAAGTATCAATATTAATAAGAAAGATATTAAGGTTACATCTCTGCAAGTTACATACTAGTTTTCTTCCAACTCAAGTTTCAAATTTTTTAAACCATCTTAAGTAAAGAGGCTTGCAAATTTCTGAAATATGAAGAAACAAAATGGAGGAAAATTGGTAACTTTGAATCATGTGTAATAGAATCAGTTTTTCCTTTTGCAAAAAAGTTTCTTAATTTTATCTGTCACAAACATTTATATCTCATGGCCAAGTACATTGGCTACTTTTTATCAAAATTATTCCACCTGTCTGCCATCCTCAGATATCAAACCTAATAAAAAATAAAGTATCACATGAATTTTGGAAAGATTCCCTCTAGGTTTCTGTATTTAAGCATTTCAAAGAGCCTAGAAAAAAGAAACACTGTCTACCGTATATACTCGTCTATAAGTCGTTTTTTTGGGAGTTAAACTTTGGTCCAAAACTCTTTATCCAACTTATAGGCGAGTTATAAAAAGATTGGTATTTCAGTTGGTCAATCCCTTTAATTTAAGCTTAAAAAACACCAGCGACTTATAGGCGGACCGACTTATAGGCTAGTATATACGGTAAAAATGATGATATCAAGGGAGAAAAATAAAATTCTAGTGTTATAAATTATTTCTGACTTCATTTGTAAGATATGTAAGATTTAGGGAATTCCCTCACTTTGTCTAGAACCATCTCTGTTTCTTCCTGTGCCAAAAAACCCAGAAAAAACAAAAATTAGTTTACAAATTCAAGATATCTTTTTCTTAGAACTGCTTGTCACCTGACATGGAAAACACTGGTCATGCATCTCATCATGGGCAATTAATAGCTGACACTCCTTTCCCATATTTTGTGCACTGAAATCATTCCCTGATGTTGGCTCATAACCAATTCTTGGACAATTTTTACATCTGCCTTTGAGTATGATAGAAATTGCCAAAACACTTTGACAAATTTGCAAACATTTTTTTTTTGAAAGTTCATTTATTCTGCAATTTTTTAAAAGTTTTTTTTTATCTGATGTACATGAGGCAAGTGCTATTTCCACAATAATTTCCAAAAAAATTTTACATGTACAATACCAAATTTTTGACATTTGAAAAACGGAATTTTTTTCTGATTAATTTCTCAGTACATAACAATCATTTATATGTAATGAAAAGGATATACTGTAAACCAACTTTTTTTTCGCGTGCGAGAAATATCAGCGAGTTTTGCTACCTACTTTAACTCTCAAATATTAATCACCACCAACAATTTATTTTGCTCGGAATTTGTGAAGAATGTTTCCTCAGTCACGAAAATTAAATCATTGCGGATTGATTTCAAACTGACAAATCCCAAATAAAAAGATGAGACGAATAATAGTTGGTTCACAGTAAAGAAGGCAAATTATTTTTCCAAACATCGTAAAAGAAAAGGATGCATATTGGAAAAAAGCAAATCACTGTTTTTAGAGCTATTATAGCAAGACTATTGTAAATTTCTGCAGTGCTCTATATCTTTGTATAAACCTAGCAGAAAAAGTTTGTTTTTTTTTTTTACCAAATTATTCGTGCTGTCACAACCCATATCGAAAATGAATACAAAAATAATACAAGAAAAAAATACTAAAATAATACAAAAAAAGTATATTTTTAATGACCAAATTTGGAACCCTCTAAATCTTGGTTCCAATTTAGGTCAAAAATAATAGACTTTCTAAAAGCCAAACACAGAAAAATATATTTTTAATATACTTTATTTTTTCGAAATAATACAGAAATGATACACATGACCTGTAAAAATGTATTGTTTTTGTACTTTTGTATTATTTCTCTATTTTCCTCTCCAAAGTATAAAAATAATACAGTCCATAGAAAAGTATAGAAAAAATACAGAATGTATTAATTTTGTATTAGCATATATTATTTTTGTATTTTTTCACCTTTAAGAATTAAAATACAAAAAAAATATAAAATATATTAATTTTGTATCACATATATTATTTTTGTATTTTTTCATCTGGAACAATTAAAAATACAAAAAAGATATAAAATATGAAAATAATACAGTACACAAAAAAGTATGAAAAAAATATAGAATGTATTAATTTTGTATTAATATGTATTGTTTTTGTATTTTTCTCAGCATGAAGGATTGTATTTCAAAAATATCAAAAAAGTACAAGAATGATAGACAAAAAATACATTTAAATGCTTAAAATAATACAAAACAGTTTTAAAAACTACAAAAATTATCATGGGCAAAAAATTGTTATTTGAAGAAAAGGGGTTGGTCAGATCGAGGTTCTTAACAGCATCTATTGATTGTTATTCAAAAATCTTCTATTTATTTGAAATATTTTTTAAATAATAATTTGAGTAACTCAGTCAGATTACTTTTAATGTACAAATAGCTAATTAAAAAGTAATAAATGTGGCCAGGCTACTGATTCAGCTACCAATTGTAGTCTTTCTTTTTACATATAATCTGCTCTTCAATAGTCTTGATCTTTTTCACAAGTTAAACTAATCCTGTTTTCTTTGTACTTTTACCAAATGTTTCAATCTTCTCTCTGCTTTTGTATGGAAAAAGGTAGAGGAGTGTTTACTTTGTTGCAGAAGTCCATCTTCAAATCACACAACCTGTCATCTCATCTGACTTCATCACTGTGAAATATAGAACAGAATGATATAATAATAAAATCAATAATAAAATTTAATGAACCATTACCTCAACAAAACACACATTTTCACATCCAAAATAATTCTCTATAGAATTTGTTTAGCTCACACACCTGCAATACTTTCTTGAGAGGGATCTTCTTCCTCCATGACTAATCAGCTTTTCTTCAATGTTCTGCTGACTAAAATTAACAATAATTATAAATTGAAATTCCAAAAGATCCAGCAGAGTTCACCAAATTCCATACAATTGTACCATTGAAATTACTTTTCTTTAATCTGGGGTTTCTTAGGGGACAACCATTTGATTTGACAATCTGGATAAGAAAAGGGGGGGACTGATTTATAAAATATTTTTAAAAAAATATTTGTAATAAACAATCTGTCCTTGTCAATGTTGAAAAAGTAAACAAAATGTGTGCCCCAATGTTATTTAAATAAACTGCCCCCTCCCCGAACCCAACCTACCCCCCCCCCCCCCCCCCCCCGAAAAAAATTTGAGTTTATACAAATTACAGAATTGTTTTTGAAGGGAAAATAAATAATTCGTCTCTGGTAAACTTGAAAAAATTGGAATGAATTAGAACTAGGAAGCCGAAAGCTTGAAAATTACCCCTATCTTCCACCCCTACCTCCCCAATCAGAATTTATCACAAAAACCCTTGTTCCCCACATGGCCAATAACCGTACTATTTTATCTTTCTACAATACTACAAAATGGGTAAAAAAGGGCATTCTTTGATCCTCTATCTTTGTACTAAGATATTATTTAAAAAACTGAAACTTTAATGTGCTAAAATATACATAATCTTACCGCAACTGTCGTTGTTTACACCAGAAAAGTCCTGATACGATGCCTAAAAAACGTCAGTCTCCTTATGTATTCGCTTTCCTTGGTTCATATATATGATCCTGTTTACCATGATTATGCTGAACTTCTGTTTTTCGATCCATTTTACTCGCGAGCAAATGCTAGTTTATTCAAAATCACCTCCAGCTTTCTCAACACGTCCCGGGAAGAATTTTCAAAATGGCGTGGGTGAAATATTGTTGACCAATCAGAGAACAGTACGGAAGAGTTTTAAAATCTGACCAATCATATTGTGTCATATATACGAAAATTACCGATGTTGAGATCGGAACAGTTAGAGAAAACATATTTACATGGTTTTAAATATCTTGAATCAAGTGAACAAACCTAAAATTATGTTAGAAAAAAAACGATGTTCAATCTAATCATCAGAATCATTCTTTTATTCCATACGGAATTTACCGATTACGAAACATTGTTATTTCCGGTCATCATTTCCGCTGAGAGCAGCCATTTTTATATTCAAGTTGACCTGTGAAGTAGACCATAAAGTTCAAATATAATGATCAAAACGAGCGGGAGATACATAAGATATAGCCTTTTTGACGGACAACTTAACTCATACGTACGGTACCAGAGATTGAAATAATGTTGAACAACTATCCTGTACACCAATTTCACAACATTTTCTATATTATTTCATGAAATTCTTTCGTAATAATTTCTTATTTAATTTTTTTTTTTAAAGGCGGATAATTAAATAGTTCTATTCCATGTAATTGTAATACGTACTGAATTAAATATAACGTATACTAAATTGAGTTGTATAGTCAAGAAAACATCGTAGGTACTGTAATTAGTGGAACTCCCCATGTTGTTGTTGTTTTTTTTTTTTGTTGGGATGTGTTTTCACGGGTAAATCATATTATTTCTTTGAGTAGTATAACATGTACTCGTCTATTGTTAGCCTGCAGGTGGCCACCTGTGCTGTTGGCGATAGTTGTAAACACTTGGTTGTAAACACGCTGTAAAATTTTCAACACAAAAGAGTCTGAAACTCTGAAGCTTCAAAATTTACCGCGTGTTTACAAGTATCATGTACAGCACAGGTGTCCCCTTAGACGTATCTATCCCTTTCCAAATGACAATTTCACACCTAGTAAAGACATGTTTTAAAAATGAAATTGTTTAGTTAACAAATTTAAACTACTGAAGTTTTCTGTTCTAAATAGCCATTAAATTTAATGTGAATAGTATAAAAGCAACCTTTTACAGCAGTGGTCTTAATTAATAAAATCTGAGAAAAAAAATATTAATTCCAACAGACTTATTGCAAGGACATTCTGTAAATTTTACTAAGTTCAAAGAAATACAAATTTCAGTAAAAGAAAACACTAAGTCCAAAATAAATATAAAAAAAAATACATACTGACTGTATAGTATTTTTTGAAAAATTATTAAGTCCAAATTTAATACAAAAATAATACAGACTAACTGTATGTAATTTTCTGTAAAATTACTAAGTTCAATTTTAATACAAAAATAATACAGATTAACTGTATGTAATTTTCTGTAAAATTACTAAGTTCAATTTTAATACAGAAAAAATACACTTGAAAAAAACTAAGTCCACAAAAATACAAAAATGATATACTGAAAATAATCTAAGTCCCAAAAAATACAAAAATAATACCCTGTAAAAAATCAAAGTCAGATTTTAATACAAAAATAATCTACCTATTTTTTGGTGATACAAAAAAAATATATTTTTTCTGTATTAATTTTAAACAATACGAAAATGATTGTATTAAAAATATATTAAAAATATACTTTTATGTATTATTTTTTGATATGGGAAATTGTAGCATCCTGTTTGAGAATTGGTCATGAGCCATTAGAGCTAGTTATTTAGAAGTATATCCTTATCCTTTCCTTCTTAAGCTGAGAATATGTTGGGAGAAAAGAATAAAGGAGTGTATGTCCTGATGAGTGGCTTGGATATAGAGCGATTAGTTCTAGCTGCAGGACCAGTTGGGTAGGTAACAGTCTTACAAAATCCTCAGAGTGCAGAAAATTCAGGTAAGTTTGAATTGAATACTGTCATAATAAGTCAGGTCAGAGATGAAAATAGAGCCACTGAAGGAGTAAGCAAACACCACTGAAACAAAACAATGTACAAGCATGTATGCGAAATTGCAATTAAATTGAAAACAAAACAAATTGCTGAATTTTCAAAGGCTTTTTAAGGGCTGAGCATGAAAATGTGGGAGCCCTATAGGAATCACATTGTCCATCTGTCTGTACATCTGTCCTTCTGTCTATCAGTCTGTAAACTTTTCACATTTTTGACTTCTTCTCAAGAACCACGGCCAATTATAACAAGAGTAGGCACAAAGCATCCTTGGATAAAGAAGATTTTAAATTTTTCAAATGAAGGGCCAAGTCCCTTTCCAAAGGGAGATAATCAAGAAAAGGCAAAAATAGGGTGGGATCATTAAAAAATCCTCATCTCAAAAACCAATGGGCCAGAAAAGGTGAAACATACTGTCAGTGAATCAGAAAAAATCAAATTTAATACAAGTACCAGTTTCCAGAGGTAGTGTAGATTCTAAATTGTTCAAATCATGGCGTTCAGAGGTAGGGTGGGGCCATAATAGTGGATCAAAGTTTTTCATGGGAAAAAAAATAAAATTCTTCTCAAGATTCACAAAAGAACCATTCCTTTGCAAATATTCCCAAGTTGTGTGGATTATTTTTTTTCTTCAAATTATGAACCCTGGGTTAGAGATTTTTATATTTTGTAACTTTTATATAATGCATGTATATAGGAAAAGAATTTTCTTCTCCATATCTGCAAGGCCATATTATTCATATTGATATTGAAACATCACCATGTTGACCCTTTAGAGTTAGGGTGGGTCATAATATGGGGTCACAATTTTTCATGGGAATACAAAAATCTTCCAAATAACAGCAGGGCTAAAGTTCCTCAGGTGAGCATTAAGGCCCATGGGCCTCTTATTGTTGTTGTTGTTGTTTTGTTGTTGTTGTTACAAATCCAATAAAGATGTAACTGTACAAGAGTGTTTATCTAACTATACTGCACAAAACAAAGTTAATACAAGCTTGTGTACAAAATATACCATTATCCCATAAAGTTTGTATATAAATTGGAAGTGCTTTACTCTTGTATTAATTTTAAGTTAATTGCAGGATAATGCAAGCATGCTGTGATGTTGCTTTTGCATATGCTCACCAAAGAGAAGCTTTTGGGGAAAAGATTGGAAAATTTCAGGTACATCACAATTCATTACCTTAATGTTGATAATTCGTATACTGTAAAATAAACTTTTTTCCCATGGGGTCATAATTCAGCAGAATCACAAGTTCTGTTCAATCCGTGTGTAGAAAATTATGCAGATTTCTTAGATTCTCACTATATGCCTTAAAAGTACTTAAGTACCCCAGGACAAATTTCCGTGGAAAATTGTGACCATGTATTGTACATAGCATAAATTAAAACCACATGGAAGAAAAGTATTTCTTCAGAATGTGCATCATGTAATATTGAAAATTGATAATAATTAGTCTTACATATAAGGATAATTGAATCCATTTTACTACAGATGATACAGGCAAAAATGGCAGATATGTACACTACATTGAATGTCTCACGTTCATATGTTTACAATGTGGCTCGCTCCCTGGATCGAGGAGAAAGGCAGAACAATGTAAGTTTACTCTTTAATTTGTTGTATAAAAAATTACAAAAAATACGGTATTTACTAAACAAATGATATGATTTAAATCAGATACAAAATTTGTAACTAACCTTTAAATGATAATTAAAGATTAAAGATGAAAACCAATTTACTTAACATTTTGTGAGTATAAAATGTCTATACATGTATTACATACTCTTGGAGTTACTACCAGAATATTTCCCAAGTAAATATTGCATATAAGCATTTGTTATAATCTTTATCATCTTGAACCTATCATTTATAGGATTGTGCAGCGGTAATTCTATATACAGCTGAGGCAGCTACACAAATGGCCTTGGATGCCATCCAAATACTGGGTAGGTTATAAGTGTTGCCATGGACAAGCAGAATTTCTAAATACTTCAAACAAAGGAGGTGTGTTAGTGCTAGTTTCTGTAGAAAATATCTCTTTATAAACATATAAAAACATGTTATTTCAGGTGGAAATGGCTACATTAATGACTATCCTACTGGGCGATTCCTTAGAGATGCCAAGCTTTATGAGATCGGGGCCGGAACCAGTGAAGTCCGAAGGTTAATCATTGGACGAGCTATTAATGCCTTCTACAAATAATCAGGCATGTCCTAGCAAAACAAAAGCTTAAGTCTGTGATCCTGATGATATTTTACTTGTGTGAAAACAGGCATTGTCATCAAATTCTGCATTCATAAGTATGGAGAGTTGTCTCCTCTTGTGTACAGCTATTGGAATATGAAGCATGTACTGTATACAGGGAAATTTTCACCCCCATTTTATCTTCGCCCCTTTCACCCTACTCACAAGTGGGTGAATTTAAAATGGGGCTAATTCAAAGGACATAGTATTATTTCTTAAACGGAACCATAACTGAGTGAATTTAAAACAGGGCAAAATTATTTGCAAGTGTAAAAGGGCGAAAATAACCCTGTATACAGTATTCAGTGCCTAATTAGATCAGTACAAATATTTAGGTACTGATTGATGTCTCTAACATCCATTGTAAATTATTTTCATAGCTGCATATTTGTGCACAGATATCCCAGATTGGTACAACACTGCATTTCTTATCATTTTATACATATCTCAGGTTAATGATGCTGCAATCATGTCTATAATTTTGATGTAATTGATTAAATATAATTTCACAGATTGTTGTGTGTGTCTCAGAAAAATTTGTTGATAAAATAAAAAAATCTAAAGTTAATTTTTTTATGTCTTGTGAGTCAATCATCGATTTAATGGAAGAAAAATAATTTTTTGGTACATGTACCAGCCTCTGGGGTCTCAGGACAGGGGCCAACACCATCAAATTTAATGCAGTCTTAAAATCTTTCAACTGTTGAATATATAGCTGGCAAAATTCTATTATAATGATCCCTCTTCCAAAATTTTGAAATTCACAACCCTGGATGAAGGGTTCAGGCCTAAGGATGAGGCTAAGTTAGTCATATGAAGGAAAAGCACCTAGCAGGCAAAGTAAATGAACAACGAGTCCTCTACACATCATTTTAAATTTCAGAACCTTGGTTGCAGGGTTCAGGATGGGGATAAATCAGTCATTTATTTGAAATCTTTTTAATGCCCTGCCATGAATACAGAATTTGTCCTTCATCTTCTGTCTGTCTATCCATCCATTAAACTGTTTAGCTCCATTTTCAAAGATTTTTTTATGCCCCCATAATAGAAGATTCAGGGGCATACAGTTTTTATTCTGTCCATCCCTCTGTCTGTTACTCTCTTTGTCCACAAAAACTTTAACCTTGCTCATAACTTTTGCTTGGTTGGAGCTATGGCTTTCATATTCCACATGTGTATTCCTTAAGACAAGACTTTCCCTTGGGTACCAACATATTTGACTTCTTGACCTTGACCTTGGAGTTTGACTCACTTTTGCAAAATTTTACCAAACTTAAACCTTGACCATAACTTTTGAATGGTTGGTGCTAGGGCTTTCATACGCCACATGTGTATTCCTTGTGATAAGACTTTTCCTTGAGTTTAAGTATTTTTGACCTTGGCCTTGGAGTTTGACCTACTTTTGAAAAACCTTAACCTTGGTCATAACTTTCGAATGGTTGGAGCTAGGGTTTTTATATTAAACATGTATATTCCTTGTATCAAGCACTTTTATTGGGCACCATTAATTTTGACTCTTTGACCTTTGGCTTGAAATTTGGCCTACTTTAGAAAAACTGTAACCTTGGCAATAACTTTTGGACAGTTGGTGCTAGAGCATTCAATATTTCACAGGTATATTTCTTGGGACACAGCCTTTCTTTGGGTACCAACATTTTTGATCTCTTGACCTTAATCTTGGAGTTTGACATGCATTTTAGAAACTTTAGCCTTTGCTATGAGCTGCCGTATGGGGGCATCAGTGTTTCACAAATACTCTTTGTTATATAAATTAATACACTGAGCACTACATTTTAGTGAAAGCATATTTTTCTAACCTTGACCTTCCCTATAACCTTGACCTCACTATTTTTCATTTTACTTAAGCTCAGTGTCAAAGAAATTATTCAAGATATATTTTTATTAAAACTTGTCCTTCTTTCAAATTTGTTTTAAAGATTAATACAAACTAAAGCAAGGTACATTCTTTTCAAGTTGCATGATTATAATGAGTAGTGTGCCTGGGTGCAGGGCCTAGGATTGGGCTAAATTACTCTTACATTGGAAAAGCATTACCATGTAAATCTGTTCATTTTTTTTTTATTCTGTACACCTGGTATACAAACTAAGTGAACAATGAGCCCTCTATCAAGATTGGCTCAATTCCAAAAGCATTTGTTAAAATGCTTGTGGTATTCAGATGAATCTCAAAACTCACTGGACTCTTGTTCTTCTCTGATTCTGGTATATCTCATTGAGGAGAAACAAATAGTCTAATGAAATGCAGCTTGGCTGCATCAACAATCCTCACTTTATTGAGAATCAAAATCATGTCAGCATTGACAGAACATAATGTAGAAATACAGAATATCTAGTCATTCAGCAACTTTCATCCATTTATTGGAAGGTGTTATGTATGGTCATTTGAGATCTTTCAATAATAAAGATTCATAAAATCTTTGTTTATACCAACATGCTTATACGAAAAACAACTTAGCTTGATGACACTGTCAATAATCATGAGAATTTTCATTTTCAATATATATCAACTGCAATGTTTATATTTTTATTCAATCACCAGCAATTCAAGAAGGAGGATATGGCATCCTTTCATCAGTCACCATAGAAATAACCCCAAGGTCCCATTATTTTGCAGCTCATCTCTTATTGGCTCTGATGATAAACATGTGGATTGTATGGTTCCCTGGTAGACTGGATCCACATAATGAAGGGCTGTCTGCATCAAAAGAATCCAAGCTAACTGATTCACACTCAAGTCCCCATTTCAATAGCAGTACATCTATTGTCCTGTTTGAACTACACGAAAAATTGAAAATGATTCAAATACATTTATTGATTAGATAATTACAACCATACCATGTATAGATTTCACTTTTTTTCTTTTTACTTACCTTCTCTCTTGATATGTGCACCAAAATTCTGCATTAATGTTCTTTTTGATCAAGTAACTCACGGTTACGATTATGTTTTCAAAGTCTGTAGAAAAATAAAAACAGATCAGTTTACTCCCTAACTTCGCATAGTCTTTGATAATTTCTCATATATAATATTGAATATACATGTATGAGCTTGATAAATCTGAGAGAGGAGCTAGGTATTCTCTTACCTTTGGAGTCATAAAAGCAGTCAGATCCTAGAATTATGTCAACAGGTGACAAATCAAGTAGAGCATTGTTGAATTTGCCCCAGGTTAATCCTATAACTGGAATATTCTGCAGTCCGTTGGCCTGACATGATTTTCTGCAGTTCTCCAAGCAATGTGGAATGTCTTCACTATCACTCAGTGTGACATGACCTCCACATTTTGCTGCTAAGATCCCGGGTAGTGATGTTCCTGACCCAAGCTTAACATAAAGGACAAAATAAAATGTATTAAGAGATGAATGTAAAATGTCTGAGTAATTAAAGTTTAGATATACATTTTGTATATATAACTCTACATATCCAGTATAGGTAGGCTCAAAATTTCCAATGAAAAGACAAAACTGTAAAAGCAACACTATATATAAATATCATTTGTATAATGGGTCCTAAATACAAATATACAAATTTATTATTATTGAACCTAATTACATGTACTACGCAGTAATAATAATTGAAATACCCTAAGAGATATATTTGGATCTTATATTACTTAATTACCTCTAGAATATTCCTCCCTTTGATCCTATTTCTATTGAACCATATGTACTGAGCAAGGACTGGAGCAGAGGGCCAGACATATAAACCATAGCTTGGTTGAAGCACCTGTGGTACGTAATTAACAGAAAAAGACCTGATTAAGTCACTCGGACATGTACATGTGTGATATTTCTACCTTTTTTACAGAATGACAAACATGAATGCTCCAGACCATAATACCGTTGTAAACAGAATTTTTAATTCATATAAAATCCTGGCAGGAATTTTCATAATGACCCCGCCCAAATGACCCTGAATCAGTTTCATAAAACGTGACCATCCACTCCTTTTGTGCCAAGAATGGGTTTCAATGTTTATTACATCTATGTCCTGAACAAGAATTACAACATCCTTGTGTCCTGAACATTTTTAATGACCCTGATTGATGGCCATGATATGTCCTTCATTATGTATACTGAACTTATAGTAAAAATGACTTCTAAGTTCAATAGTATAAAGAGCCAAGCAAAACATTTTCACTTTCAATCCATGTGGCCCTGACCTTGTCTAAATGATTTTGGTTCAAGGTCAAGTCATATTCTTCTACTATAAGTATGAATTAAGTACATGTATCTGTTATTTACTTCATTAAGGTATTCAATGTACAATGAAGGGATATTGAACAATTTTTAATCATTTTAAACAAGTTACATATATATGTTTTGCTAGATAATGATGATGAACTTATTAGTGAAATCAACCAAATTCACATGAGATAGGTGACCATTTTTTTAAAGAGTTATCTGCCCTTGATGAAAAGAAGAAAATTTTCATTTTGTCAAAATATCTGTAGAAAATGATTCATTTTATTTCATATTTTAATAAAGAGAGAGTTTAATATGCATATTTTCACCAAGAGATTTGTATGAAGTTCAAATTACGTTTAACAATATCTTGATAACATACAATGCACTGTCCATAGACTTCACTTCAATGTAAAATTCAAGGTGCAACTAATTGGACAACCTTCAAAATGCTACCATAATTAAAAAATATTGGACCATTCATTTATGAGTACAAATTATGGTCATTGTACATTGAATACCTTAGAATTATGACTGATTAGCCACACTGTGCCTCAAACCTACAACCCTCAGATTAAAAATCCAACGCTCTACCAACTGAGCTAAAGGGTTAACCCACTAGCTAGTGATAGTAGGAGTGTGGCCTCACTATATACAACGCATAGCCACTTTCAACTGTTACACTTCCCCCTTCTTTTTCTTGAGATTTCTTACCGGTAACCCCTGAGAAATCTCGCACACGAGACTCTATAAACACCACTCACCATGTGGGTTTTGTAGTTGGGCTCCAATATGACCGATTAGCTAGGGGTGTCCACACTGTGGCTCAAACCTACAACCCTCAGATTTAAAATCCAACCCTCTACCAACTGAGCTAAAGGGTTAACCCACTAGCTAGTGCTAGTAGGAGCTGGCCTCACTATATACAATGCATAGCCACTTTCAACTGTTACAGAATCAAGGCTATACACATGCAGTTGCAGAAAAATTTAAAGATAACTTCTGAGCTTAGGGGACAGAATTGTACTGCCTCACTAGTGAGCTAGCTTTCCTGGTGATGCGGTATAGTCTCCCTTGATTTCAGGCAAGTTAAGCAACGGTGACCGCTTGGATAGTTACAATTGCAATCACAGGCCTTATAATTCATATCCTTTAATCTGACTGACAAGCTTAGGGTAATTTTTAATGGGCATTTCAGTATACCCATAGTATGTCATGTTGGGTTAAAGCGAGACTGAAGGGAAGACTTCTGGATTTAATACACATGTAATTTCAAAAGTCTTCAACATAATTTATTGGCTTCTCAAATGAAGAAAAACACGTACTGCAGACAGCTATAATCAATTAAAAAAGGTATCCAATACTTTAAATTGGATCTGATCACATGTTTTCTAACTCTGGATGGTGTAATTCCTTGAGGAGTTGAAATTTGCCAGTAAAGTACTTTGTGTAACCAGGGACCTATATACTAAGTATAGTATATAGGTTCCTGGTGTAACATAAAAATGATTGATGCATCTGTATGTACAATAACCATGCTATCGACTACCTAAATTTAAAAAATGTTAAATAAACATATCTTAACCTCTGTAATGGTTATTATTTCACTTTCTTTACTGTTATTGTCTTCAAACATAAACTTTCTCTCAGAGCATTCCATCAATCCATGTGGTTTTGTTTACAACTAACCCGACTTTCATGGCACCGCGATTTTGATTGGTCAATGCAAAAGTGAAAGTACACTCCATCTGCAAAGGACAGTCACCACACACGTGCGAAAGATTTCGCTATTTTCGGTGACTCGCTGACAAGTGAGTTTTCTTTATCCATGTATTTATAAACAATTCGATTAGTATTTACTATTTGAAGTCTACCATTTACAATGTTATTATTACACGTATTAAACATTGAGTTGACAAAGTGTATTGTGTAATCACAAATTACATTACCTATTTCAGCTATATGTATGCAGATGAATAGACCATTATCAACTCTGAGTAGACGAATTATGTCAACACTGTCAGTAAGTATCAACGTATTTGAAAGTATACATTCTCTACCAGAGTAATCTACAGAATCTTCGCTTCCAGCATATTACTGTATTATGCACCCTAACAAAATGCATATTAATGTATTTAGTACCTTGATAACAACGTCTTATATTCTACTTAAAAACAAAAACTACATTGTGTTTTTGTCTTCATTTTATTTGCAGCAAAAGCCAGTTGAGGAATCAATAAGCAAGAAACTTGCCAGTAAATTTCAACCACAGCATTTAGAGGTTATAAATGAAAGTTCAAAACACAATGTTCCAAAGGGTAAGTTTATATTGTCCAAAATAAGAAACTCTGTTGTTAATTTTACTACTTGTTTTGGGCCTAACATTGTGTAATTTTCTGCAGGTTCAGAAACTCATTTCAAAGTGATTGTTATAAGTGATATGTTTGAAGGTGTACCACTCATTCAAGTAAGAAACCTATTTTTACATAGTTACTAACATTAAAAGCATCTTTTACTTATGATGGCAAATTATAGAATCTGTCTTTTCAACAAATAAATGAAAAAAAAAATTATATTCAAATTATAAGGAATTTAGAAAGAGCACATGCCAATTACTTGGCATGTTCTAATTACAAGGAAAAGGCAAATCATCAGCATGTTTTACTAGAAGCATTTAAAATTTTTCTTTGCACATTTATCTTCTAAATTTATGTACCAATACAACAAATTCTGACAAATGTTAATTGAAAAGTAACAAATGAAAGATAAATTATTTGTGCATATTACAACAAGAGGCCCATGGGCCACATCGCTCACCTGAGTAGCTTTGGCCATGCTGTTCTTTACCAGATTTCCTCTCTTGTAATACCTATTCTGGCCCCGCCCTACCCCCGGGGGTCATGATTTGAACAATTTAGAATCTACACTACCCCAGGATGCTTCCACATAAGTTTCAGCTCTTCTGGCCCAGTAGTTCTTGAGAAGAAAATTTTAAAAGATTTTTCCTATATATTTCAATGTAAAACTTGGATTCTTTATTGTGGCCCCGCCCTACCCCCGGGGGTCATGATTTGAACAATTTAGAATCTACACTACCCCAGGATGCTTCCACATAAGTTTCAGCTTCTCTGGTCCAGTGGTTCTTGAGAAGAAGATTTTTCCTATATATTTCAATATAAAACTTGGATTCCCTATTGTGGCCCCGCCCTACCCCCTGGGGTCATGGTTTTAACAATTTAAAATCTACAGTACCCCAGGATGTTTCCACATAAGTTTCAGCTTTTCTGGCCCAGTGGTTCTTGAGAAGAAGATTTTTAAAGATTTTTACTACATATTTCTAATGTAAAATTTGGATTCCCTAGTGTGACCCCGCCCTAGCCCCGGGGGTCATGGTTTGAACAATTTAGAATCTACACTACCCCAGGATGCTTCCACATAAGTTTCAGCTTTTCTGGCCCAGTGGTTCTTGAGAAGAAGATTTTTACTACATATTTTTAATGTAAAATTTGGATTCCCTATTGTGGCCCCGCCCTACCCCCGGGGGTCATGATTTGAACAATTTAGAATCTACACTACCTCAGGATGCTTCCACATAAGTTTCAGCTTTTCTGGCCCAGTGGTTCTTGAGAACGAGATTTTTAAAGATATTTTCTATATATTTCAATGTAAAACTTGGATTCTTTATTGTGGCCCCGCCCTACCCCCGGGGGTCATGATTTGAACAATTTAGAATCTACACTACCTCAGGATGCTTCCACATAGGTTTCAGCTTCTCTGGCCCAGTGGTTCTTGAGAACAAGATTTTTAAAGATATTTTCTGTATATTTCAATGTAAAACTTGGATTCCCTATTGTGGCCCCGCCCTATCCCCGGGGGTCATGATTTGAACAATTTAGAATCTACACTACCTCAGGATGCTTCCACATAAGTTTCAGCTTTTCTGGCCCAGTGGTTCTTGAGAAGAAGATTTTTAAAGATATTTTCTACATATTTCAATGTAAAACTTGGATTCCCTATTGTGGCCCCGCCCTACCCCCTGGGGTCATGATTTGAACAATTTAAAATTTACACTACCCCAGAATGCTTCCACATAAGTTTCAGCTTTTCTGGCCCAGTGGTTCTTGAGAAGAAGATTTTTAAAGATATTTTCTACATATTTCAATGTAAAACTTGGATTCCCTATTGTGGACCTGCCCTACCCCCTGGGGTCATGATTTGAACAATTTAGAATCTACACTACCTCAGGATGCTTCCACATAAGTTTCAGCTTTTCCGGCCCAGTGGTTCTTGAGAAGAAGATTTTTAAAGATATTTTCTACATATTTCAATGTAAAACTTGGATTCCCTATTGTGGCCCCGCCCTACCCCCTGGGGTCATGATTTGAACAATTTAAAATTTACACTACCCCAGAATGCTTCCACATAAGTTTCAGCTTTTCTGGCCCAGTGGTTCTTGAGAAGAAGATTTTTTAAAGACCCCACCCAATTTTTATCTTTTCTTGATTATCTCCCCTTTGAAGGGGGCTTGGCCCTTCATTTTAACAATTTGAAATTCCCTTCACCCAAAGATGCTTTGTACCAAGTTTGGTTAAAATTGGCCCAGTGGTTCTTGAGAAGAATTTGAAAATGTGAAAAGTTTACAGACGGACGGACGGACAGACAGACGGACGGACGGACGACGGACAACGGGTGATCAGAAAAGCTCACTTGAGCTTTCAGCTCAGGTGAGCTAAAAATATGGAATGACTGTCAGTTCTCGTTTTCAAGTAAATCATACTTTTAAAAGAAACTTTACGTCATGTTTTATTAATTTCAGAGACATCGCTTAGTAAATGAAGTTTTGAAGGAAGAGCTGGAAAATGGTGTGCACGCCTTGTCCATAATGGTAAGAAGTATGGATAAAATTTTGTGTACAAGGCCAACTTTAAAATAATGTCTCTTTGCCCTCTCCTAACTCAGGATGAAAAAATTGGATCTGTAGGCCGATGAGAAATTTTTCCCCCCAGAAAATTTCAACATCAGTGCTGAATTTTCAAAGTCTATTTTCCTGAATGCATAACAAAAATAATTGCTTGTTGGAGGTTAAAAAAATTTTTGAGTCAGGCCATTTTTAGCCAGTCAGTTGGGAGAGGGCAACCAAACAATTTTTTGAAGATGGCCTAACATCAATAATTATTTACCCTAATAAATTTACCCTCAGTCAACTTCTTTTTTGCAAATTATAGGCAAAAACACACGCCCAGTGGGAGGACTCTGGTCATCACGTGAGCAAATCTCCACCTTGTAGAGGCGGCACTGGCTTGTGATTTCATACAGTATAAACAGTTACAAATTCATCTTAAATCTCATCTAATTTCAGAGATAAACACATGTACTTGTATTCAGTACTCTGGTTATGATATCAGCAAGTCTCTACCTTGTACGGATGGCCTGGCTTGTGGTTTCTTTCAGACATATTCAGTACTGTTGTACATTGTACTATCCTACCTACTGAAAACTGTATTGAAAATCCATGTGATCAGGTTCACTTTAGGATATGCAGTGTTTCACTCTCAAAACCCACTTTCATTTGAAATTCATCGTTATGGAAAAGAATGCTGTATGACACTGACATAGGTACAATCAAACTGAGCAGAATTTAGAATCTCAGCTTCAGGGATTAATGCTTATGTACATTAGATTACCGTATTTTATATTTCTGTAACTTTTTTTGTATACCTGTATCGTGCTAAGAAAATAAATCATGAAAAGTACGCACTTCTTTATTTATCATTCATAACCTACAAAATCTTACAAAAAAATGTTCTGTAGAAGTAGCTTGTTTGTTTCTCACACACCACCAACACTTTGTTGATATAAGCATCATACATGTAGTTCAATGCTTGTTCAGTCAGACAAATGGGCTAAAGTCTGATAAACTAAGCCTAACAGTCGGTCATTGAAATATCACAGAAACCCATTGCTGATATTTTATCATTCTTCTGTTGTGATCAATTTTTCTTCTCTGAACTTGGACAAAAATGGCTCAGGAGTGGGATCTCTTCCCATGAAAGTTCTGAATACAGTTTTAGGATCAACTCCTGCTCCCATTCTTAAATAAGTGTCCCGAAATCTGAATCAGAAACAATAACATAAATCAAAATTTCATATACACAATAAAGTAAAAGTGTAGAAAGAGGTCTTTTGTTAAACCTTTATTAAAGGAAAAAAATCTTACCAAATCATATCACAGTTTTTCTTTAAGATGTTTACAAAGATTTAACAGAGGCTGATGAAATCAATATTTATATTTTATCTGTGAATAACTTGTTTTTTGTTTCTGTTTGATTGTTCTTTTTTTTTTTTTTTTGGGGGGGGGGGGGGGTTAGTTTAAATATTTAATCATTACCTTCTCCCAACAATGGCTAATTTTTCCTCATCACCAATAACATCTTTGAAAGCTGAAACTGCATCAGCTGCTACCATCTATTTAAAATAAGAGAAAGAAATAGATGGAATGGGAATCTATACATGAAAAAAATTGAAATCCTTCATATCAAGCAATTTTAGTTTTACACCTACCTTGGCCCATGTGTCAGCATAGTACAGACAGCTTTTATTTCCTATGAAGATATCATTAAATGTACAAAATCTCTCATCTTTGGGATGTAGGGGCATAGGGATGAACTCTTTGTATAGTCTTCTGTACTGATCAGGGGTAGATTCAGGGCTTTTTAAAAATTGGAGAAAAAAATTTAATTAAGAATCTAATATAGATGACCTTTATGAAAATAAACAATGACAAAATAGATATCACTTTGCTTTATCAATAGCAGAAGTCCTTAATTTCACTTACGTTTTAATGAATGTACCCCTGGTTTCTCTGAAAAGAAAAGAAATGTGTAAAGTGATCAGTTGTTATTTTATATTATTAAATAAAGACCTTAAAGATATGTGCATTTAAACATGGAAACACATTTCTTCAATTTTATTTGTCAAAAAAATCTATGAAAGGACAAACAAAGAAACAAAAAGTACGGTAGAACACTCTACACAGGAGGTTATCTGATAAAGAGGACTTACTCTAGATAAAATTCCAAATCCAGGGCACTTTTGAAAACTTCATTTAGAACATCAACTGACTGCATGTGCTGTTGTGCTGTAAATTTGATTATATACACACATTTAACTGTATAGTCAGAACATGGTTGAAAAACTAGAGGTACTGTGAGCAATGAGCTCAAAAAAAGATACCCTCCACTCCCATATGAGTATAATGGCAAAGTCCATTTTTTGTTATGGGAAGCCCCAGATATCTGTCTGATCGAAACCAAAAATAGGAGGTGCTATGTAAAAAAAATAAAAATACTAAGAAAGTCATTAAATTTATTCAGTGATACAGGAGGAGTTGCTGATAAGAGACCGGGTATCCCCTTTCTGGAAAAAAAATTATGGGGGAGAAAAGTTACATTTATATCTACCTATTAGAAAAGGTATGTATCAGTAATCTGGATGCTTCTATAACCTGGACAATTTGCTCAGGAACAGATTAATGAGGCTCAACTATATTCAATTGATTTTTTACAATTTCATACAATAAGAACTCTGAAAACTGATTTATCTTTATAATTGATGATGGGTTATCCAAGGATCCCAGAAACATCAACTCTGATTTGTTAAATTTTTAAGCTTTAACCACATTACAAAACAAATTATAATCTTACTCCTCTGTAACCTTACATGTAATCATTCTGTTTAACAGTTCTGTTGGGATCTTTTCACCAGATGAGTGGTGACTACTGAGAGAGCTGAACACTTCCGGACAGTACACCAGATTCCACAGTGTGTAGGGCACAATGTACTGTGCATCTGGCTCCATAAACCTGTCCCCAGATAACTCACTGTATGGGGCCTTAGAAAGAACACACTGGAGGACACATCCCATCTGTAATGTCAAAATCAAAAGTCAAAAAGATGGAGGACACATCCTATCTGTCATGTCAAAATCAAAAGTCAAACAAATGGAAGACGCATCCCATCTGTAATGTCAAAATCAAACATCAAAAAAATGGAGGACACATCCCATCTGTAATGTCAAATGTCAAACAGATAGAGGACACATTCAATCTGTAATGTCAATAAGTCAAACAGATGAAGTACATACATAACCAGAAGTCTCTGATGAGACTGTAGCTCTACTGGTTTGTACTTAAAAGTAGCACTTGGACTTGAAACTTTGCAACAGCAATACATAGAATAATGATCCTTGGTGTAGTCTCTTTTTGTTTTATTGAGATTGTTGTATTATTAAGATTTATTGCAATCAGACTAAATCTGTAGAAGGAGTAGCCTTTTAAAAGAATTTTACAGAAATTTCAATTTTAGTAACCATGACAACATCATTCAACAAAATCAAAAAAACAATAAAGACAATTTTGTATCATAGTGTAGTCTACTCGTGTGCCAAGTTATACTGAAATCAGATCAAAACTTTAGGAGGAGTAGCATTTTGAAAGTATTTCAAGGAAATTTCTATTTTTAGTAACAATGGCAACAATGTTCATAGAAATCAAAAACCGATATACAGAATTATGTATCTTAGAATAGTCTACTTGAGTTTCAAGTTATACTGAAATCAGATTAAAACTGTAGGAGAAGTAGGGTTTTAAAAGAGTTTCACAGAAATTTCTATTTTAGTAACCATGGCAACACCGTTCATTGAAATCAAAAATCAATACACAGAATTATGTATGATAGTCCAAGTTATAATGAAATCAGATCAAAACTGTAGGAGCCTGGAGGAGTAGCATTTTGAAAGTATTTCAAGGAAATTTCTATTTTTAGTAACCATGGCAAAATCGTTCATAGAAATCAAAAACCGATAAACAGAATTATGTATCTTAGTGTAGTCTACTTGTGTGCTAAGTTATATTGAAATCAGACCAAAACTGTAGGAGGAGTAGCATTTTGAAAGTACTTCCCAGAAATTTCTACTTTTAGTAACCATAGCAACACCATTGAAATCAAAAACCAATACACAGAATTATGTATCTTAGTGTAGTCTACTTGTGTGTTAAGTTATATTGAAATCAGACTAAAACTGTAGGAGGAGTAGCGTTTTGAAAAATTGTTTACAGACGGACAGACAGACAGACGGACAGACGACGGACACCTTACTATCACATAAGTTCTTCTGGTTTCTGACCAGTAGAGCTTAAAAAATGACTGTTTTTTAATAATTGTTAACAATAATTTTTACACACTGCAAAGAGATGAAAATAGGTCTTACTGTCATGATGAAACTGTACAGGTCTCCTATATTTAACAGACTCGGTGTGCTATGATCAAATGGAGGGGGGTTTCTTAGTGAAGCATAAACCAAAGGTGTAGTATCAACAACAGTGCTTCTGTCTGAAATGGCAAAGCAGTTCTTATTGTAATGATAACTGATACTGTTATTATAATTCAGTAACCAAGAATATATAGTTATGTAGTCGGACCAAAATATATATAAATCATCAAAAAGTCATTATCAGAATGAAATGTCAACAGTTGATTAAAGTATGGTTCATCTGCCCTTATCCCACTGAAATATAGGTGAAATACTGCCAACTTGATGTTAAACAATAATCAATCAATCAATCTGCCTATATACCTCTTCCCATCTCATAGTAAGTGTGGTCCACTTTATGATTTCTTGCAAAAGGATCTATATAAATCGTCCCTGCAACTGTGCCTAAAATGATTGACAAAAGAAAAGTTACAAACTACCGGTAAACACATGATAAATGATATCTCTCCTCTATCTTCATTTTATCCAACTGTTTATACATTTATCACATTTCTGTAAACTTATCATTTTCTTACCATCTTCCTCTATGATATCAAACACTTCTACACTCTCATGCCAAGTACTGCAATCATGTCGTTCCTGTTGATAGAATATGATATTAAAAGATTTAAATCAACTACTGCTCAAAATATTGTAAATAGCATAAATTTGTCTGCAACAAGTTCAGAAGAAACCTTTCTTAGTAGCCATGCACAATTATTCAATATATTTGTGCAAAGTAGATATACAACATAATTGCATGCACATGTATTTCTATTTTTGGGGGTCTCTTACCTGAAATTTTATACCAAACAGTTTGGTACATAGTTGGAAGAAATTGTCTCTCACTTTAGAATATGGGAAGAATTCTGAAAACTGATCCAAACTTTTAAAACTGAAATAAAACAGGAAACAGAAGATAAAAATTGTTCAGGACAATCACTTTCAACTACATTGTATATTTAATATTGGAAAAATTTGAACATTGTTTACCCAGAGTGTAATTGACAGATAGAAAGTTCAAGAGATGAGTATACACTTGAACAAGAATTCTTGTCTAGGGTTTTTGGTTAAGAGTTGACTTCTGCACTTTGTATTATAAATAGTGGGTAACTGAATCAGTAAGCTAAAAATTACTTGTAAATATCCTCCATCCTCCTTTGCCTAAAGTACTCTATGTCCCAGTGTTCTATCTCAGATTTTTTAGAATACTCCCTCAGTGTTTCAATATCATTCTTCACAATATCATACAGCTTATTCTTCATCCTAAAATAAATCATCAATAAATTCTTCTCTGAGGCAACCATTCTACTACACATGATTATTATAAATGGTTTGCAATCTTTTTATACATTGCAAATACATGTAATACTATACATACATGTACCATCCACTTTAATCCATGTTCACTTATTCAGTATTTGACAATTTTGTAAGTGACCAATTTTATGACTAAGGAAATCAATTGATACACAAATTGAAATTACATTAGCATATAAGATTAGAAACACAAAACCTTAAAAGACTGAAAACGCACTGTACAACCTACTACATGTGTACTTACATGTCCAGGACGCTGACAACATTATCCATACTCCCTGCCATTGTTCTCTCCAACACCATATCAACATAACTTTTAAATCCTAGCTTTGTGGCCAAAAGATGTCTGTAAGCAAATTAACAAAGAAAATATGAAGATTGAGCTATTTTTAAAAAAGATGACATTTTCATGAAAGGAACATTCTGTCAAGTCCACACATGTGCAATTTATGTAGGTACCTGTTTTGGACAATTCCATGAATGGCTTGTACATTACTAGAGCGTTTTTCCATCATTTCACTACCAGCCATGCTGACCATTTTAATCCACACCTCTTTCCGCAGAGAACCAAGTCGGCAGTATCTCAGGATACCATCATAGACGACTGGATGATGAACAATCCTCCATGGACCTTTTCTTGGGTCTGAGCTGTGATGAGAACAAAATATGCCGATAAATAAATACTTAACACATGCAAGGTAACCCATAATGTGTAAACTGAATAAATTAAATGCCTGATCTGAATTTTTTCTTTAAATTTGATATAAAGGATTTTTTTTCCATTTCAATAATTTAAAAAATTATGAAAATAGTCAATAACAATTTAAATGAAACCCAAAAGCACCAGAACAGACTCTTTACAAATAACAAATGCAAAAAGGAAAAGAATGTCACTGAGTCAAGAAATTATAATAATTAATTATTTTACAGATTATTCTTTTTTCACATAGCCATGCCAACATCATTTATCAAAATCACAAATCAATAATATAACTGTCTTCATTGGTATAATCTACTTGAAATGAAAACAAAAAAGAATTGTGTGTCTTAGTGTGCTCTGCTTTTGGTCATTGTACCAAGAAAACTGCAGGAGAAGTAGCATTTTGAAAAATTGTTTACGGAAAAACAGATCGACGGATGACGGACCTGATGCCATTGCTGGGACCAGTAGATTAGAGCTAAAAATCCACATAACATTTTATAAGCTTACCCTGGTGGCACCATGTACTGTAGAACATTAAGTGGAATTCCCTGGACAAAGGACTCGTCAACCTTCTGCATGGAGGTACTTAAGGCATTGTCAAGGTTCAGCCTGAAATTGACAAACAAAAAAAAAAAAAAATGCAGAATGATCTAAAATTGAATCCTGTGGTAAAGATATATACAGATAAACTCTGGTATCTCGAACACAGATATCTCGAATACCATGGATATGTCGAAGTGATTGTGAAGTCCTAACCATGTACCGGCATTTCTTAAGTATTTTACCCTTGATATCTTGAACCCTCGGATATGTTGAAGATTTTTCTCGGTCCCATCAATTTCGAGATAATGAGGTTTGATAGTATGTAGAAAGTATCACTATTTATAAGATATACACGTTTTATACATGTAGTGTTAAAAATTGAATAAGCTTGAAGATTTGTTACTTTTTCTTAAAGATACATGCATTCCATGATAGATATAAAGATAAGAGGAACAGAATTACATTGTTATGTATACACTTCACCTATACTCATGCATTTTACCTGTACTTATCTTGTTTGTGTAAGATCTTTTTTGTAATTGTAGAAAGTCCCTTCTTTTGGGAATCTTTAAGTTCTGCTCCGTTTCTAATGAATTCATGAATGTATAGGTCAAGTAACCTGGACTGGGCTTCTGTGAGATTTCCATTGTTGCGAACACTCTTAATATCAAACCAAATTTCAAAATATTGATTAGATACAAAAATAGGAAAAAAGTATACATTAATGGATTATGAAATACAATTCAGATAGCAGGTAAAGGGTATATCTTGGACTTACGAGCAATGCTTTGTACAGACTTTGCCCATACCACCTCTCTGACTCTACTCGTCCTGCAATGTCTGTTGTCTGGTAGGTAAAAAAATCTTTTACACTTTAGCTTATTTGATTAAACATTTTCCCTTCTCAGTATAATAATTTTTTTTTCTTTCTTGACAAATTTGCATGCTCTTTTTGCTCATAATAAAAAATGTAATATGCCAATCCTAAAGATATACATTTACATGTATTCATAGTCTGTCCTTTTTTGGGGGGGACATTTAGTTCCATTTCTCCTAATTTTAAAATCATTATTTTCACAGTTCTGTATACATGTAATATCCTTTCTTTCATTTCTTTTGCAGAAAACAAATCCTATATATCCTTAATTTTTTTTCATTCTTTTATGTCATCAATATAATGATAGACACAAAGTTAAATCCAATCTCTCTTGTTACACAGTAATTCAAATAATACAAATTAATACTAATTCCATCTGAAAGAAGTATCTGACCTCTGTCCTTGAAAAATTAGGGAGAAATATTGATAGTCCTAAAATAACTGGAAAGCAAAGACATAAATTTTGAAAAGTAGAAGCCTTGAATTATAAAGCAACTGATGAAAATTAATGGTATCTATTATAAACTAGACTTGCAATACCTATTAAATACTTCCTTTTAAAATTAATTTTTACCTTCAAAAATGCATCATAATATTTTCCAGTTTTTCCTACGCCCAGCTGTTTGCCGGTGTACAAACTGTAATATAATGGCACACGAGCCTTTTCTACTGGATGTAAAACAGATTCAAATGTAGGAAGTTCTGTAGATTCTACAAAGACAAAAATAAGTCAATAAATATAATTCACGGCTTGGTTCACTCATCACAGTAATAATTCATTCAAAAACTTTCAATAAGAGCATAATCTAGTGCTCTGTTATTTTCTATTTGAATACTTATTTGTCATTTGAAGTGCAAATTTGAAAAACTGACGATGTCACTGAAGCACTTGTACATGTAAATGGAAAGTACAGTATGAAATCATGTAATTGATATAAACCTGTATCTTCATAGATTGCTTAGACATTATTTATTACTTGGATACTACCAAATCAGATGCATGTATTTCATGAGTCTTTGACTGTGTCTTCTGAGATAAAATAAATCTTCAATTCTAGAAGTTCAGTAAACATAGGTAATCAAAGATTCTGAAGCTCACCTTGACAACTGTTATGATATCTGAGTTAGGCAAAGCCTCATACCAAATAAATATTCTGATACTGTGCATTCCTAGATGCATCATCCATGCAAGTTTGGTCATAGATACTTTGGAATGGACCTGCTACAAAACCTTTGAACTGGTCACTCCTCAGCAAAATATAGGTCAGATCCAGCATCCAAAGCAGAACTGTCAGTGTGCATCCCAAACATGCATCATTCATGCAAATCATCACAGGTCTTCTAGATACTTGGGAATGGACCTGCTCCAAGGACTTAACCTAGTCAATCAGTCATTTGAAAAATGGAAGTCAGATCCAGCACCTGAAGGATGTATGGTAGAGTGCATCCCTAGATGCATAATCCATGCAAGTTTGCTCACTTTCAGGCTAATAGTTACTTGGGGATGGACCAACTAAAAAACTTAAACCTGATCATTCATTTGAAAAATGTAGGTCAAATCCAGCATCTGAAGCAAGCCTGGTAGAGTGCATCTCTTATAGATGCATACTCAATGATTGCTCCTAAAATTTAAACTTAGTGCAAAAACTTTAATG
The DNA here is from genome assembly GCF_033153115.1 of Saccostrea echinata. Taxonomy (NCBI): domain Eukaryota; kingdom Metazoa; phylum Mollusca; class Bivalvia; order Ostreida; family Ostreidae; genus Saccostrea; species Saccostrea echinata. The sequence continues at coordinate 8,786,783 of NW_026889759.1, forward strand.
TACTGCAAAAACATTAACCTGGTTATTCTTCTGGAAAATATTGGCTGAAAATGCAACAGGTACATTGAAACATACTAAATACATCTTTCATGCACCTTAATTAATGAGAGGCATAAGGTTTACTTGGAAATCTGCTTCAAAAACTTAAATGGGATGCTGATGCTGACAGTTGTGGGTATAGAATAAACTCACACTGACTTCACAGAGGTGAGCTAAAAATGTAGGCACTGATTAATATTTGTTTTCTCCTATGTGCAACTTTTTAGTACCTTGTAGATCTTTTAAATGATTTTGAAATGACATATCAAAATCCTGGGAAAGTTTAGCTGCCCCTGTGATAATTTTGTCTGGTGGTATACTAAAATCTGGCATTTCATGGTATCGTAATAATGGATTTGTCTCAGGTGTATCATCAGGGATATCAGGCAATCTGTTCAAATGAAAAACAAAATAACAAAGTTAAGTTCAAAGGAGAAGGAAAATATAATCAACAGCATACCATCACCAATATGAATGTTGTTGCTGGTATAATAATAATATGATACTTCCCTAATATGTATGACCTTGAAACTGTTAGGGTGAGAGTGGTTTCCTTTGCATGAATAAATAGTTAATTCTACACAACTAAAATTATAGGTCTGCAATTTCCTTTTTGCATACTGCATAAACAATGATAAAATTTTCAGTAACTTCTGTAGCCAGATTTTTTTGTGTTTCTTTATCAACATCATTTTTTTTCACACAATTTTTTCACTTAAATAAGGTTATAGTAAAATTTTTCCCAAACTTTGATGACTCCCAATAACTTAATGAGGCCGAGTCTAATTACTTCTACCCTAGATATTTTGATAAAACTTCTTGAATGAATATTTACTATTATACTAATTATTTTAAGATAAAATAAAGTGCCCCGCCACAGCATGATACTCCCGGCAAATATTGTTCAATTATCATAAACATGCAGTTTAGGGTGCAAGAAAATCATGTCAACCTTTTATTCAAAGATTTCCATGATTTTTCCATTCCTTATGATATTTGATGTTTATACATTTCCTGTAGTGCAAGCACTAATTATAATAAATTTCTCAACTGGTTGTGTTAGACCTTGACAAATGCCCATCTGCAGCCCCCCCCCCCTCCACCCCCACCCCATCTTTCATATTTCTTTGATATTTACAAAAAATTAAATAAAAATTTCATATTAAACAATATCAAAATAGTCTTAACAATTTAATCTATACCAAATTAATTTTGAAAATAAAAGGCTGGCCATCAAATGACATATGCTACAAACTGACAAGCAGTTTTTCTGTCTAATTCCCAAAGGATAGTATGGTGGCATATTTCTGCCCCTTGTGTGCAAGTTATTTTTCTATCAAATAAGTTGACATGCAAGATAAATATGTTGACATGCAAGATAGTTATGTCAACATGCAACATAACTATGTTGATATGCAAGAAAATTGCAATCAAATAAAAATTATAAAAAAAATCTTCAAAAATCTTAAATATCGCCCACCTGTGACATCCAACATGCTAGATGCTACTTATTTATGTCAACATGCATTTTATTTATGTTAACATGCTAGATAAGTATGTTGATATGCAACTTATTTATGTCAACATTCAACTTGGTTTTGTTGACATGCAAGATAAATATGTTGATATGCAACTTATTTATGTCGACATGCAATTTATTTATGTCGACATGCAACTTGGTTATGTTAACATGCAAGATAAATATGTTGACATGCAACATATTTATGTCGACATGCAACTTATTTATGTTTACATGCATTTTTCAGATACAGTTCTGCTATTACCTTAACCTTAGACCTTGAAATATAGTTCAAGGTCACTGCACATTCTTTAAAAGAGACCTCGGACTAACAGATGGACGGACGGACACACTAATTACTATAGGTCGCCAGCAGAGAGGGGCCCTAAAAATGTTTTATAATCTACGGTTACGTTTCTGAATCGCCAGGACATTTTATCTAAGGAAATTCAACTTATACTTTGTTGACCACCTCATATTATAGAAAATAATTTAAACTGCAACTTTTGCTTGAATAAATTTTGGATCATTAAAATCAACTTCAATTTCACCTACCAAAAAAAGAAAAAAAAAAGAAAACCAGAACCGTGCCTCATGTCTTGGGTAGTAACGAATCTGCACGCTCGCACAAATGTTCAAATTGTGTATCATATAATTTCTTTTGCATTTAAATGTAATCATTTAATTCAAAATCTTATCATTTTGAAAATCGATCATATTTAAAAAAGTATATATCCAAAATAAAATCGCAAATCGATCATATTCACTGTAAGACATTTACATCGATTTGTGATTTCATTTTTGGATATTTACTTTTTTAAAATTATATACATATCCGCTACTCAACATAACTAAGTTGCATGTCAACATATTTATCTCGCATGTCAACATAACTAAGTTGTATAACTAACATAACTAAGTTGCATGTTGACATAAACAAATTGCATGTTGACATAACTAAGTTGCATGTTGACATAAATAAGTAGCATGTTAACATACCTAAGTTGCATGTTGACATAAATAACTTGCATGCCAACATATTTATTTCGCATGTCAACATAAATAAAATGCATGTCGACATAAATACGTAGCATCTAGCATATTGGAAGTCACATGTGGGCGATATTTGAGATTTTTGAAGATTTGTTGTAATTTTTATTTGATTGCAATTTTCTTGCATGTCAACATAGTTATGTTGCATGTTGACATAACTATCTTGCATGTCAACATATTTATCTTGTATGTCAACATATTTGACAGAAAAATAACTTGCACACATGGGGCAGAAATATGCCACCATAGGATAGAGATAAGAGCTGCTTGATCAGAGATGCTCTAACAGAAATGATTGAGACAGCTAGCCTTCCTATACATTGAACTCATTAATTATAATCTTTAACTGGATGCATGTCCATTCATTACTCCCAAGGGATGAATGGATCTGCACTATCTGCTTTAATAGTCTGTATTGTAATAAAAATGCATATTTATGTCATTCTGTTGAAAACAGAGATTTTTTTTTTTGACTTGTTACAAAGATTTATAAAAAGAAACAAAAACTTGTGTAAACTTGATGCAATATTTTTAAGTTAGTTTTAATCACTTTTCACCAAATTCATTTTAAAAGTTAAAAGGCTAGCCAACTACATTCAATTAGTCCAACGTTGATTCCTTTGCCCAGGAGATATAGATACCACCTGCTTGATCTGAGATGCTCTACCAGTTAGTTCCTCACACTAAACTCATTAATTTCTCTCTAATTTGACATGTAATTTTCTGTTATCAAAATTCTCCTTGACCAGTGCTTGATGATTACACCCATGGGAGAGGTGGAATTTCACACACCTTCTACCTAAGATGCATAAATTGGCCAAGTTTGATGATTCTAAGTCTAATAGTTTTCTAGTTATGAGCCTGACAGGATTTTTCCATATTTGGCCATAGCATCTTAATTAAAGGTCAGGGCCATAGCATCTTAATTAAAGGTCAGAGCGACCTACTTTTAATGCGCGACACACCTTCTACCCAAGACGTATCAGCTGACAAAGTTTGATAATTCTATGCCTAATACATGTAGTATTAAAGTTATGAGCCGGACACGAAAAAGCTAACAGACGGACGGATGGACATGAAGGCTATAACATAATACGTCCCTTCTTAAGACGGGTGAATAAAAATCAAAGGTTTACCATCCCGATTTCTTAGGGGGCCATCTCAAAAGTTGTCAAATTTTCCTATTGGACCCTATGGGAATTTGTTGGAAAAGTGCCAAATTATCACATTTTCCCCATATTTTTTGTATTTCTGCCCTAGGGATTTCCTTTTCAGTCAAATAGATGAAAGTTCATAAAAAAGGCACCAAATTGTGAAAACTCAAAAAAGTTTACCATCTGATTTGGTCTAGGAATTATTACAAAGTTTATTTTTTTCCAATGCCCAATACCTCTAAATTTGCCATAATACGGCATACATTTGTATATATCGGCGCAGATGAATTATTTTAGTAAAAAATACATGTAACCATGTTTAGATTGCTGGTATGTTTCTTTTGATGTTCTGTCAACAGTTTTTAATAAAATGTCCATGGGCGTCTTGAATATTCAAGCGAGTTAAATGCATAATACTTCAGTGTCATGCATTGCTTCAGCGTCATGCATTGCTTACAGAACCAGAAAACAGTGACGTCGTGAAAGCCATTTCGGCGTTTATTCCTAATTATTGTCTTAAAAGCACATTTTAAGACCCATAAATGTCACAGATAATATAATGTTAATTTTGTATTAAAATTACAATACTTAGGATAGGTGTTATGTTGCACCTAAGTCTGCATGAAACTAAAAAGCTGTGCAAAGACATGCACACTCGAATTAGACTCGGCCTCGTTAAGATTGATATTCCAAACTTCTGATATTTCTTGGACAATTCAAGCTGCAGATCTGTAGCTCACTGGTCTTATAATATTGAGATCTATGACAAAAGAGCTACAGTGCAACCAACTGAAAAAAAGTGTATATTCATTGTTCACCAAAAAATGTCTGCTATTTCTCAATGTATTTCTCTATATTCAAGCTGTCATCTCAAAATATCAGTAACTGTTGTTTACAGCCCTCCTATGCCTTAAATTCAGACCATTGAAAATTTTGCCTATATATACATGTACTTCAATTTTGTGTGGCAAGACAATTTGGTCTAATTCACTTTCTGCTTGATGTATACATACAGATTTATTATCTATATAGCTCTCTATAAACCCATATATGGACAAGGTAGTGAAATTTAATCAAATTACTGCATATTTTTAATAAATTTTTTTTCAGGATAACTATATCTTTGCAGTCACACAAGTCTTTGTTATTCCTTGTTCAAAATAAAAATTTGGCATGTTTCACAACAACATAAGTTTCTTTCTTACAATACAAGGTATAACAAGTACCACAGCTGCAAAGTCAATGTGTAAATGTTATTTTGAAAAGTTTCAATAGAGTATTCATCCCCACAATGTCAGTGGTATTATGTCAACTCGTTGCCATAAGACCCCTGTCAGACCAACTTCATTCAATATCTTACAGGGCTGACTGCAGCAACGTCTTTTGGGAAAATTACAAATATTTATTGATTGTTTTTCTTATCTCTCAATCAATCACATTAAGCCTTTCGGAGATAAACTACATGTAACACATGTATTTGAGGTGTCAACTGATTCCTTTCTGTTTACATTATTGTCTACTTCAATTTGCTCAAAGAGAGAAACAAGCATAAAAAAAGAATGAAGTTAGTCAGGGGATCCCATGTCAACGAGCTGACACAGGACCCCTGACGTTTTGAGGATGTAGATTTTTATACAAAGAAATTAAACAATATTTTATTTAAAAAATTGGAATCATCTGCGAGAAAATTCGAACCAATGACCTATATGCATTATGCAACAGTGTCTCATTTTCATCGAGCAATGAATACTTTCTGTGTTATACGTCAACTTACAATAGATGAAATCCTGACATTGTGTAGTTAATGTTGATCAATCGACGTTGTACATGTGCTATACAGGGAATAAACAATCTTTTTCCGTGCCGACTGATCATGATGGAAGCAGACATCTTGGAAATCTTCAGAATAACGAGCCCGATACAATTAAATATTCAAAACGTTCTTTCTTACCTCATTATGATCATTGCGTTTCATAGTGATTATCAAGTCCAGAAAACACATTTATCAGCAAGAATTTTTTTCTTGCATTTATTAACTTTCGCAAATTAAAATACTATATATAATACTACAATAAATCTACCATTGTTACTTAATTACATTTACATGCATCTCTCAGCTTTTAATTATGCCTTTAAAAAGAATTATACCTCTAATAATTCTTATTTTTATCAAAGAATTGATTCCTTGGTTTTTATACACAGAAAATTTTCTTTGCATAATTTAAGTAGTCTAATTGGCATTCCATCCCATTCGATTGACACTGGCTTCTCACATCCTTGTTGCATTTACTTGCCATTCATTAGCTTGCGATTCATAAATAAGAAGAGGCATTTGACTGAACAAAGAACTTATTCTATTATAGCTATAGCATAGTTATATGCTCCAAATGCTTAAATAAACTACTTTCACTGAAGGTTGTCTATATATAATTAATACATTAGCTATGCATATGCCATATCCTTTACTACTTTAGTTTTCCATTAAAAAGAATTAAATTCAATATATTCACATCAATTCCAGAATTTTCTCTTCATTCTAGAGATAAAATCATAATTGTTATCACAGTATGCTTTCAAAATTATCAATTTCTGGCATTTAATATTTAGATGCACCTTAATAATGGGATTTGTGTCTTGAATTTGAATGTTTGCTGAATTATATACGTCTTCTTTATGTTGATGTCCACAAAAACATACATCAAGAAAATTGTCCTCTACGAAGTGAAATAAAGAAACATAGTGATCAAGTTTAAGAATAATGCAAATATTTGTTCATATGTCCTTCCATCCAAATAGTTATAAAAAAATGGGTTTCTGAATCTGAATCTGGAAACTCCATAGTTGCCAAATTCAGCAACCATAGCCAAAATCAGCAACGTTTCTGAATATTTGGACTTTCTGTGGCTAGCGTCCTTTAATGATCCCATGTACACTACAAATACATGTACAATTTTTTCAGACAAAAGACAAATAAACTATAACAATGTTTTTTAATTAACATAAATACAGTACAACAATCAGGATTTGTGTTTTTTCTTTTTGAATTTCTTCCGAACTCCCAGGGATTCCTCTGTATCATCTGCTTCATCATCCTCATTCTTACGTTTCTTTCTTCCTCGTTCTGTTTCATTCATTTCCTGAAAAATAATTTCTTTCTTTCTTTAATTTTCATAATAACATTTAAAGCTGAAATACTTATGACAATTCAACAATACAAGTACAGAATTCCATTATTCATTATTCTCTAAATACTTCAGTTTCTACATGTAGAAATCCTGCACCAATGTATGAACATGTTTTGCCACCCACCATTTTGGCGTATCTCTGTGCCTCTGTCACTCTCTCCATCAGCTGCATCACCTCCTCCTCCTCTGTCTTATACAGGGGCAGCTTCTTACCAATCAGGTGTTCTATTCTCTGATACAGCTCCACATCATACCTAGAGATTAGTTATAATTCATCAGTACCTCCATCACGATTTATGAGGATTTTTCAGGTGCCATGTACACATACCACAAATGGCTAATTAAAGATAATATGTTCTTGTAAAATAAACCGTAATTGACAATAATAAAGGGCTTCAGTGAAGCATCTTCTAGTAATAATGTGTTTATGTGAAACATTTAAAATCATGTACATTCATGCATTTATGGATGTTATGATAGACAGCAATAATTTGATGTCCTAGAATTGTAACAGGTACATGTACAACATGCTATAAACTTACTGTGAAACAAAGGTGATGGCTACCCCTGAACGCCCAGCTCTTGCTGTCCTGCCAACTCGATGGATGTAATCTTTAGAATGTGTTGGGATGTCAAGGTTCAAAACAACATCCACATGTGGTATATCAAGACCTCTGGGATAAATGAAAATATGTTTTCCAATAAATGACATCCAGGTTAATGCTTTTATGCATTTACAGTAATGCTCTATTTTCATCATAATTTATATATTTCATCAGATTTTTTCTCCATTTAATTATGAAACTAACCTGCTTGCTACATCAGTGGCAATAAGGATGGATCTGTTTTTACTCTTAAATTTATTCAAAGCTCCAAGTCTTTTTGACTGATAAAAATTAAAAAAAGTTGTATAATTGTTTTGTATCAAAAGAAAACATCTAACAGTATATGTGTATCTTTCTTTTAATATAATGGTGAAAAAATAAAACAGATACATGTATCACTATCAAATCATATATTATTTGCTCCTATAGAAAATCTTCATTTGACTAGCAGAGCAATTTTCACCTCACTATCATTATTTTGAAAATTATAATATAAAAAAAAATAATTAAATACCTGACTCATCTGTCCATGCAGTGGAATTGCAGTGAGTCCCAGGTTCCGTAACATTAGTGCCACTCTCTGTGTGTTAGCGCATGTACTACAGAACACCATGAAGGAGTTGCCAGCCAACTCATTCAAAATATACACCAAATAGACATCCTGAAATTATAGATTATTTGCACTATATTCCATATACATATACCTGTATGTACATTAATATTATAGATATGATCATAATAATTCAAACAAATCTGAATATTTTTAAGAGAGTTCTCACATATGTTTTGTTATTTCTGGCTTGGTGGTTCTTGAAAACAAGAGGATTTCTATATGACTCTAGTTGAAATTGACTCATTGGTTCAAGAGAAAAATTTGAAAATGGAGAAAATTTAGAGATGACACATGACAGACAATTACAGACAAAAACAGATAGCAAATACATCACCTAAGGTGACTTTTAAACAGCTACCTTGAATTTCACAGGTATAAAAAGGTAGTACTGTTGGAGTTTGTCCACTGTTTGGTATTTTGATGAAACTTCAACTCTCACTGGGTTTTGCAGGGATGCCCTTTGTAATTTTGCCACCTTGTTAACAGATGAAAAAAAGTTTAAAGATTTAGTCATTTTTGCATTCTTTTTAAATATGCATGTACATGTATACAGATAAATCTTTATTGTTACATGGAAAGCAATTGTTTTTACTTTGTGAAACTTTTTTATGCTAGAGCTTAGAGAAGACAGTAAAGGACACACAAAGAACAGAAAGTTGATACCAACATCAGCCAGGATTTATCAGAATACCTTTTTTGTCATTGTGGCAGAAAACAGCAGAGTTCTTCTCTCTCTTGGTATCACTTTCAGAATTTTATCAACCTGTGCATAAGACACATGTAAGAATTAATTCATAGTGAATTGAAAACACAATAAAAAGATTTTAATATAAAGTACATGTACATGTATTACATGTAGTGATTAACTTTACATCAGATATGAAATTTAGAGAACAATACTTGGTTCTTTCATGTTTTGTCAGCTTCTTAAGGTATGTGTTTTCTCAGGAATCATTTACCTCTTGTTCAAAATCCATATTAAGAATTCTATCTGCTTCATCCATGACCTGTTGAAAACACACAGTACATGCACATTAAAAAGGAGTTAAGAGGTATTCTTAAAACAAATTACACAAAGAAAACACTTTTGTAGAGAAAACACTTGTTGTTTAAATGCTAAGTACACCAGTACACATAACCTTTCTAAGGAAAATCTAATAATTTTTCTTACCAAATATTTGAGAGACCTTAAGTTGAATCCCTTTGTGTTTTCTAGATGGTCAACTAATCTTCCTGGAGTTGCTGTTGGGAAACAGTATAAAAAGAAATCTTTTTTTTCAACAAAATCCAGAAAATATTTACATAAAATTAAGTCATGAAATATTTATACAAAATATTCTTATGAAATTAGTACATGTATCTTTATTAATGTTCCTATTAAATTCAAGTTCATTCGGGTTGATTTACTTATGAATTCTAACCACCTCAACATCATTTGCCTCAGAAAATCTCCAAGCAAAATTAACTTGCTGCAATTATTAACTTTTGTGCCAAAGTTTAAAACAACTTTTACAATTATCCGAACATTCTTTTCTAAAATACGGTCCTCACCTATGACAACATGAGGTTTTTTAGCCAGCATCAAAGCTTGTGTCATCATATCAATCCCTCCCACAATCACAGCTAAAGAAAAACACAGTTCATGTTAATACACAAGCTAATACATCTTACCTACATCTATATCTACTTGTTAAGTAATCAGCAGTTGCATGATTTTTGATGCCTTTATTTGCCACTAAAACACCCAGTGCATTGCATGAAACTAAAAGGTATTTTATCTTTTTTGAACCCAATTTACTGAATACTTGAACAAATTTCTACTGACCACATTTGATTCCAATTGATGCCCCAAGAGCCTCGAATTGTTCAGAAATTTGGAAAGCCAGCTCTCTTGTAGGAGTTAGGACAAGAGCATAGAGTCTTTGAGGATTATCAAGAAGTGTCTGTAAAATTGGTAATGCAAATGCTCCTGTTTTTCCTGAACCAGTCTCTGCTAATCCAATCACATCTGACCCTATTATAAATACATAAACAAAATTTTACTTTTCATTCAGATGTCAAGGTTATTTTTAAGTTGAAAACTTAATGACCTTGTGATTACCAGACTATGAAAACTTTATGGGTTCATAATAAAATCCAAGGCTTAAAATGCATTAATTGTAAAAAATAAACTGATATTTAAAAATTTATATTACACAAATGTTCAGGCATGTACACAAGTAATGCTGTAGATTTAATCTCTTATTGTATGAAATGTAACATTGTAACACTTTCTTCATGTCACTGCCGAATTGCAGCCTTGATAAATACTGTATGTGTACTTAAAAAAGCAGGCTTCATATTTTAGCGGCTTTGGTGCAGACAATGATGCGCTAATTCATGAATACCGCTAAGAAATCATTTATAAATACAATATACTGCATGGAAATGTATAGCGCTAATTCATATTTTCGCCAAAAACTCCATACCCAGTGATTGCGCTATATTTTGAATATGCCAATTTATGTATACACGTACAGTATAATGCTTTAAAGAGTCCAATCTGTTGAAATTAAATGACAAAATACAAATAACTCAAGAAAATAAAAACTTTTATGGTATGGGCAAATAGTCATCTGAATTTCATTTGCCTAGCAAATATTTTACATATATTGACACATTGTTATCTGCAACTTGAGCAGTTTTTAATGCAACTGAATCATTTTTGTAACATTTAGCTTTAGGTGTACCTTGCAGAGCAACTGGAATAGCTTCTCTCTGGATCTTCGTTGGAGCTTTCCATTTTAATTGTTCACAGGCCTCACAGAGAACATCAACAATGCCCTGAAATTAAGGAAGTTAAATGAAACTTAACCTAATTCTTTTTCTTTCATTGTAAGTTGTATTGTTAAATTCATTTATCACTTGTTGACTCCTTTACATAGTGGATATCAGTCATACGATATCATTTTCATACCAACAGTCATGTTACCACAATGCTCATATACAAGAGGCCCATGGGCCACACCTCTCACCCACCATGGCTCAGGGATAGAAAGCACACAACTTGTTTGATAAAAATAATATCCAACCACAAACTATGGGGAAATTCTTTATTATTTATACGCCTTGATTCATTTTCCATCCACTGGCATTGAATTAGCAGATTATGTTGTATGAATTTGTTTTGTGTAATGACAAATCCCAAGACCAGATCTATAGTCAATCAGAACTTATCAGATGTCTCCCATCACTCAACAATCACGACTTCCTAATTGGCTACCACAGAAGAAACCTTGTGTGTATTTGCTAATTATGGGCAAATAAAACATTTTGACCAACTGTGAATAGAAAAGATTTATAGAACATCACCTCCCTGATCTGCATCTTGTATGAATTTTTACTACCAATGCAGCTGTAATAACACTGAAAACTTCCTTGAATCATGGGCAACCTTTTGTTCACAAGATTTTTTTCCTAATCTTTAGTATTTTTATATACCAGTAGAGGGACAGTTTCTAAAACTTTACAAAATGGGGAAATGATACCAGATATCACAATGTAGGTATGATATGTTAGAAATTCATGTACTTTTGATATGTATCATGACCTTTTAATATTCTTAGAAGGCACCTGGGATGGACTGATTACACCTTGATAGAATGTTCTAGCTATCATTTAAATGATATTATCCTGATAAACAGTCTACTAATGAATTATGTTCATTTTGTGTGTTGGCAATGTAGCAATTTAAGCTGGGGTAGATAATTCTCATATACATATACACTACTGAAAATTCAGGGGGTTCCTAGTGTTTATATGGCATGTAAATTGGAAGTGATAAAAAATGTTGAAAAATATGTTGATTTTTGTTCTTTAATATGTGGATTTTTTTTTTCATTTGTAATATTTTTATTATTATTATTATATAATCTAATTCTGGTTGTAACATGGCATTTGATTGGATAAAAAACTGTATAAATCAGGTTGAGCCCGCGTGGCGCAGTGGTTAGAGCGTCTGCTCTAGAGTCGCGAATTAAGGTGTTGATTCTTACGTCGCGGGTTCAAATCCCACTGTGGGACGTGGAGACCGGTCCTTCGGATGAGACCGTATAAACCGAGGTCCCGTGTCACAGTAGGTGCTGGCACGAAAAGATCCCTCACTTTTCAATGGCCGTAAGTGCAAAGTATAGGACAAAATTTGCAGCCCTCCACTGGCAAGTTGTGGCATCTCCATACGAGTGAAAAATTCTTGAGAGGGACGTTAAACAACATACAAACAAAAAAAAATAAATTGGGTTGCCTACATCACAATGACTTGCCTCAAAAACGTATCGATATGCATGATGTTACATTTAAATTTTGTACAATTTAAGTCGTTTTTTCAGAGTAATCATCTTTTTTTTCTTACATTAAACAGGTTGGGCACACACCACCAAATGGTCATTTAACCCCCGTTTGGTGGTCAATCGCCCATATCGGAGTCGGTATTTACTGACCATTTGGGAGAGAAAAATCGTTTTGTTCAATTCTGTGGAATGGGGTGAAATGGCACATAATATTAACTCGTGGGGAATAAAATATAGACATTTATCGGTAATATGAACAAAAAAAATTGGAAATTCAACGCGGAGTTTTTTGCGCAGTGTCGTTCAATTTTTTGACCAAATCGTCACCAACGTAAACAAGTACAACATTTCTGTTTTGACTATAAAAAGAAATTTTCTCTCCTTCCCGAACGTTGTTGCACCTGTTGATTGCGTTTCTTACTTTCTATTTTTATCATCCGGGCAACCAATCAAATAATTTAAACCAATAAAAAAAGATGATCTTTTCCGAACCGGGTCAAAAGTCTGATTTGACTACGGAGGCACATTAGTGTCAATTTTCAATTAGAAAATAAAAGAAAAGAGAAGAATTTGCTTTTATTCTGTTTTATTTTGCACGCGATGGCTTTATTCTTTATAAAAATAAAATATACAGTGAGATCATGATATAATAATTGCTTCAAAACGATGTTCTTGGAATTAAAACAAGAATAATTGCAACTGTCACTTTGTAAATCTTTTATTCAAAATCATTGATTAGATATAGTAGATTCATCACAAATATGCATACTAAACCACAAAAGGTCACACAGAAATCGCAACTTCATCCTAAAAGTAAATAAAGAATAAATGTTACATTCAAATGTAGAAAAAATGAATATTATAGCAATAAGTGCCCACCATACCAGTAAAGTATGAGGAGCTTGTGTTTAACATGATTCTATAGAGATTTATTTAGACGAAGATCCAAAGATCGATTGAAAGTTAACTTCTAAAGAGTTATATCACTGGTCTAAATAGAATTTTTATTAAACTAGACACAAGAAAATATTTTTTTGATTGATTAAGCAAGAAGTTCGGCCGTCACGGACAGCTGTAGTATCGTTTTTACGAAGTTCCACAGAAATTACACATGGAAAATCGACCGAACTGTATTAATTGTGCGAGGAATATGTTTACTAAAATTCCCCAAGGCCTATACGAATGCGCCTTTGCTTTATTTTTATAAAAATTGGGTTTGAATAAAAAAGACCACCATTTGGTCAGTAAATACGACTCCGATATGGGCGATTGACCACCAAACGGGGGATAAATGACCATTTGGTGGTGTGTGCCCAACCTGTTAAATGAATGAAAATTAAATTATAAGGAATGAATTCGTTTATCTCATTCAACTCAAAGGAGCCTCTAAAGAAATTGTATCCATTTTCTGTTGAATAAATGCGTGTTGACGACTGACAGACATAAAAAAGTGTCAGAATCTTTTTTGTAGCAATCCGGACAACATTTAACATTTATAACAATCCGGAAATTCACCTATGTGTCTAAGTTATCAGGGACATAATACGTCCCTGAAATTATTGAACACTAAATTACCAGTGACTTGAAAGTCACGTTCTCCGTCTCTCCAGCTTCTGTGGAATTTGTTGCTTCTGTTTTCTTCTCACTCGTGTTCATTTTCACCAGATCAATGTTAACAAACACCTTGCATCTTGTAGTGAAAAAAATCTTATTAAAATAAAACGCATTTGAGACTATCAAACTCAATATTAACTCGTACGTAGTGCAATAAAGTCTTCGTTACCTGTGCGTTTTACATGATTTTCGTTTTGCATGGAAGTTCGAAGTAAATATATTACATAGACGAAACGTTTTTCGAACATGGCAAAGCATCACCCAGATCTTATTTTTTGCAGAAAACAGCCTGGTGTAGGTATGTAAGGCGGAAAAGGTATTTTTGATGTATTAATAACTTTGTTTTCTTTTAGGTCAGCCATTTTTCAATCAGATATTCTTTCATCAGACTCGTGATAAGAACATACATTATACATATATCCACTGGTTTCACTATACAGCTATATACATGATATACACTAAAACAGGTCTGGTTAAATACGTTGCTTGATATGTCTCCTTCAGTGCATTTACAATCAAAGTTCTAAAAGTTCTGTAACAGAAGAGCAGAAAAATGCGACAGACCAGACCGGGATTCGAACCCGGGCCTCCTGAATCTCCAGTCAGGTGCTCTACCAACTAAGCTCTTAGCTGTCTGGCCACCTGCCATCAAGCCTGTCTGACCGCCACATTCCTCTCCTCTCTCCTCAGTCCCAGAAGACACCAACCCAGGCTCTTCCCTGGCCAGGTCTTGTACCTGTACCATCCTGGTCAACAGCACCAAATGTAAGGGGTGCGTCGATTTACCCAAATGGACCCAAATGGAAACAAATAGACCCAAATGGAAACTCAAATGGACCCAAATGGAAACTCAAATGGACCCAAATGGAAATCAAACGGACCCAAATGGAAATCAAATTGAAACCAAATGGAATTTTAAATATATATTATCGTATTTTAAAGATGCTACTTAAATAAATAAATTTCCAAATTTAGGAGCATTAATGAAATGCACAACATATATCATTGTTTAAAATAGCAATTTATCCAATAAAGAATAAAAAAAGATTAGCGGATTAAAAACCAAGTATCAAGTATCATAATAACTATCTACAATATAAATTTAATTATAAACCTATATCCTTTAGCGTAAATTAAGTTCATTAAGAATAAGTTATTAAATTAGAAAGTTAATACTTCTGTATATTTTCTATATAAATTTAATATTATATATTTCAATTTTCTTTTCAATGATATGCAAAAGTTAATTACAAATAGAAAAAAAATATAGAAAAGAATGATTAATATTCTCCATTTGTAAGTTCATTATTTTCATAATTTTATATAAGTAACAACTTGATAATACGATAATATATATATATTTGAAATTGCATTTGATTTCCATTTGGGTCCATTTGTGTCCATTTGGGTTGCATTTCATTTTGGGTCCATTTGGGTAAATCGACGCACCGAATGTAACAGTAGAGGAGAAAAACGTGACGGACCAGACCAGTCTCCAGTCAGGTGCTCTACCAACTGAGCTATCTGACCACCAATGATCGAACCCATCTGACTGCCACATTCCTCCCTCCTTAAAGGCCTCGGCCACCGAAGACATCAATCCAGGCCCTTCCTTGCCAGGTCTTTCACCTGTCACTTCCAGGGCATGGCTTGGCACCAAATGTAACAGGAGAGGAGAAAAATGTGGCAGACCAGACCAGTTTCCAGTCAGGTACGCTACCAACTGAGCTATCTGGCCACTGGTGATTGAACCCGCCTGATCGCCACATTATTTGTGACCACACAGTTACTTCTTGAATGAAGTAACAAAGAAGACCAGTTCTGACAAACATGATATAAATTGATTGGTAATAATTCAGCACAATGAGAAGAAATCATATTTATCCACACAAGATGGTGGACAGTTACTCAATCAGCACATATCACAGTTAGAATATGTCCCATATAGTTGAAAGTAGCAAAACGGAGTGATTTGCTCCAACAGTATTTTGGAGTATACAAAAGGAGTTGCACTGAAAATAATCACGAATTTTATCATAACAAACCTTTTTGAGCTTGTATATGCCTTCTCTCCCCTTTACCACACAAAACCAAACAAACAAACAGAAAACAAGGAAAAGGGAGAAAAAAATCACACATCATCACAATGTTCTATTTATATGCCATGTCATTTCCCTGAATGGTTTGTAGAATACACATAGATTAGAATTATCTGCCCCTGTTTATTTGACTACCCGGTACATTGAAAGTTACACATTGAACAAATTCTATCGTGATCCAGGTACCTAGGACAAATCATTTCAGTTACAGAATGTTCTGTCTGCCCGGACCCCTGCATTACTGCACATGTAGTCAGGTGCTATAATAACTGTTATCCAGTCAAATATCCATAGTATCCTTGACCTAGGAGTTTGACCTACTTTTGAAAAACTTTAACCTTGGCCATAACTTTCGAACAGTTGGTGCTTGGGGTTTCAAACTTCACACCTGTATTCCTTGTGACAAGACCTTCCTCTGGATATCAACCTCTTTGACCTTTTGACCTTGACCTAGGAGTTTGACCTACTTTTGAAAAACTTTAACCTTGGCCATAACTTTTGAATGGTTGGAGCTAGGGCTTTCATAATTCACATATGCAATCCTTGTGACAAGACCTTTTCTTGGATACCAACCACCTTGACCTTGACGTTTTACTTACTTTTATAAACTTTAACCTTCGCCATAACTTTTGAACAGTTGCAGCTATGGCTTTCAAATTTCACAGGTATATTCCTCGAGACAAAACCTTTCTTTGGGTACCAACATTTTTTTCTTTTGGCCTGGATTTTGACTTGCATTTGAGAAACTTTAACCTTCGCCATAAGCTGCCATACAGGGGCATCAGTGTTTCACAAACACATCTTGTTTTTTCTTGACTTTCATTGAAAATTAATAATTTTTCTTGAAACATTGTACAAATAAACCTATTGATTGTTATGCTTTCTTTTTCAGCTATTGGTAGACTCTGTGAAAAATGTAAGTTTTTGTTTGCATCTTAATTACTTGAAGTTGAATTTGAATGTTATAAAGATTAATACATGTACTACAAACTTCATACATATGATATGAATGTGATTGGATATTGAAACTTATATGGTATATAATAATCCTAGGAAAGTAGGAAGAAATGTTGTTTACAGTTTTCCACAAAAGCATTTTGTTTTGTAGGTGATGGTAAATGTGTAATATGTGATTCATATGTCAGGCCATGCACATTGGTGCGGATCTGTGATGAGTGTAATTATGGCTCCTACCAAGGTCGTTGTGTGATTTGTGGAGGGCCTGGGGTTTCAGATGCTTACTACTGCAAGGAGTGTACCATAATGGAGAAAGATGTGAGTACAGACACATGTACATACAGATATATGCTTTACATATTCAGTTGAACTTCAGTATCTCAAACATCAATATTGTAAATACCATAGATATGTTGAGGAGAGTTAAAAGTCCCGATGACTTTTTCTTCATATTTTAACCTTGATATCTGGAATCATCAGGGCTGCATTCAAGATCGTAGGAACTAACCTAGCAGCTAGGTGGTAGATATCTACTAGTATCTCAATTGAACAGACAGCTAGCCTACCTGCTAAGTGTTAGATTTTGAATAAAGATATGTCAGTAAACACTAATTGTTGGAACGTACATGTATGTCAAGTCTAATTAATAATATAATTAATGTACAGTTTACTTCTCTTTTAGAGAGATGGATGTCCAAAGATAGTGAATCTGGGAAGTGCAAAGACAGATCTGTTTTATGAAAGAAAGAAATATGGATTCAAGAAGAGATGAGAACTATTGATGGTGTATATGAAATTATTAGTTGACAAAAACATCAGAAAAGCATTCTTTGTGAATTGTGAGCAAATTTTATCTGTGAAAAACTTGGTGCAAGCAATGGTCTGCCAGTTGAATGTGTAAATGTTTACTCATCATCAGTTTTGTATTTCATGTGAAATATCATAGACCTCATTTTCATTTTTTATTTCAGTAGGAATATAAATATATAACATTACATACATTGTTTTTATTATTTTAATATTTTAAGAATTTTGTAAACAAGAAAAAATATCAGGATGATGTTCCAAGAATTGCCAAATATGAATTAACAATGAATGCCATTCAAGCTATGATCTAATTGCTGATATTTCTTTAGCTTGTTACTTTGATTTTGCTTTTCAAACACTGCCAGGCAAAGGAGTATTCTACTTAAGTATAGTAGTGTGGTCCCTTTTTACACCCTTGGTTTACCGGTTAAATATTAGCGTACGGTATTTTGATTGTTTTCATTGTGTATAACGAAGTATTTCTAATTAAAACATTGTGTATTTATAATGAATAATTAAACATATAAAAAAATACAAGCCTATTTTTAACACCTATCGCACTAAAAAATCCCGGAACATTTTCACCCGATCAGACTACGGTTTCTCTATTACATGGAAATGGGCGGAGACATTTAGATTAGATACTATAAAAAGAAGATCTTGGAATTATATTTTTCGTTCAAAGACGAATATTATATGTTCAAGATTCACAATTAACTACAAATACAATTTTCTATTTACAAAACTTTGGCAATAAAAGCTATAACAAGATGAACCAAACAAGTCCATGCTGATCGATATAAAACTGAGTATGTTTCAACTGAGAACTAGCACGTTTACTGGGGGCATTTACCCGTAACGATACAAATCCACGTGGCTTGCTATGATTCTAAACAGGTCATAAAGAGGTTAATCGCATGTAAATGAAGTCAACGAAGAGATTCAAAATCATAATACTTTTAATTAGAAAACATAGAGCACAAGGTTGTTCAACAAAGATATTTTCACTCAACCTTTACACATATAATATACACATTATATTTCAAACTCGACTCTGAACAAACCTGTGCTCGGTGTTTACGAAAGCTTTGAAGTGTGTACCTGTCACTGATTTCTTTTGATATTCATGAAAATCGAAGGACCCTACCTTCAACGCGCAGCTTCATATGCTGCCTATATCTATTGTTAGACATTCTTAGATGATGATTCAAATAATAAAGACATTAGTTAATAATAAAATTTAATTTTTAAAAATTTTAATAAATGTTCGAAATTTGACGAGTAACCGGGGACCACAGATAAGCCTTATTGAGACTTGTTCTTTCGTGAAATCATCTTTAAAATAAAAATCTTAAGTTTGGCTCTTTGAAGAGTTGTGTTTTCTTTAAAAAGGAGGTAAGTATTAAAAGAAAAATGTCAGTTAGGGTAAGATCACAAAATTCTTAAAACTCTGATCTAAGGGAACCCCCGTTTCTTTGAAACAAATGACAACTTACAAGAAAGCTTTCTTTTGTAATATACAATTGAACTTCAAAATCTTGGACACCAATATCTTGAATACCATGGATATGTCAAAGTGATTTGGAAGTCCCAACCACATATTCTTTAAGTATTTTACTCTTGATATCTCAAATCCTTGGATATCTGGAAGTTTTTTTTCTCTGCCCCATTGAGTTCAAGATGATGAGGTTTGACTGTAAATATAAAACTGGAAACCAACACCTCAAAGATTCAAATCAAAATTCAAATTATTTGGTTAACCAGATCCAAAATTTATCCATGACATGGATCAAAAGGCTTATTATCACCACGCACATAAAAGTGAGTAATATTGTTATTGAAAAAGTATCTTGTCCCTGATCAGGGGTTCCAGTGTTAGGACAGGACTCTATTGATAATGTAGTGAAAATGCTTAAATTATTTTTTAATCTTCTCCTCTGCCCCTGGGTAAATTCAGCAGACAAACTATTTGCTGGTTATGTGAAAAAGGGTGCTTCTTCCAAAATTGTGAAATTCATAGCCCCTGGGACAGGGATTCTAGTGATAGAGAAGGGCTCTATTCATTACACAATAAAAATTCATCATTTCTTTGAAAATCTTCTTTGCCCCTGGGTATTTAGCAAACTAAGTGCATGGTTATGATGAGCAAGAGTACCTCTTCCAAATTTTGGAAATTCATAGCCCCTGGGTCAGGGGTTCTGGTCTTTTACCCATTGTTACAATTATTTAAATCAGCATATTTAAGACATTATTTTCAGTCTTCTCATTGATTTCAAGGCAACAAAAACTTCATTGATCCAGTTCAGTTTTATATTATGTATGTTAATATTGTATGTTTATAATACCTCTATCTATCATATCCTATGATAAATTTGTGTATCTGTACATAATTGCTGTCTGTAAAAATGTTTTCAAGACCACAATGTAAACTAGTTTTGTAAACAATTGGTATATATAAAACTTATGCAAAACTGAACATGATCAATAAGTTGTTTAGCTCAATGGTGGTAGTTCATGAGAAGATGGAGATTTAAAATATTACAAACTACAAAGGAATCTTAAAGGGAAAAAAAATTAATAAATGAAATATTTATCAATGGTCTTGCACCAAACTTGAAACTTGAATGCCACATTTGGGTGTATAGCATAAACTTTCTCAAACTTTGTTGAGGTGACTGTATAAACTTAAACAAAAAAAAGGTGGTCTTTATCTTTTTAATATTTTAATACTGGTCAACTTTATATATATGTGTATCACAACAGATAATGCACCAATAATTATAAATTTAACAAAATATACATGTACAATGTAAGTACACAATTCTGGAGATTCTTTGGAATGAGAATTTCACTTGGAAAGTATATGTTTGCCAAAGCATCACTTGGATAAATTTTTATGGATATAATAATTAACAGAGCTGTAATTTATAAGAAAAAAATCCATGATATCAAATATGTGTCATATAGGCAATTATTTCAAAAGTCCTTTTTTATTTTGTCAACAAACTGTAAACTTTAATTTGGTGATAATATTTTAGTTGCTCGAGTTCTTAAGCAAAATTACAAAATAGTGTATGCTTGTTTGATCATGAGCTCCCTACAAGAAATAAAAACATTAGATGTTTTCTTTTGGCCAACATTCTTTCCTTCAACTCTTTCTTCATTTATCAACTGCGTACACTTGTAAAAAAGAAAGAAAGCAAACAAATGAACAAAAAAGAGCACAACAATAAATAATATATTTAACAATACACTGACAATACCAAATATTTCAATACAAGGTGTACATATAGTTCTATCTGGAAAAATTTCCATCTGATAACGAGAGACTTTCAACCTTTGTTGGACCTCATTTAAACAAGCACATGCAGTGCTTAAATTAATACTGAGACATAATTTGAAATAAATCTGTATATGATCCTTTTGTATATATTCAACTTCAAGAAGAATAACTTCCCTCCAATACATGTACACACAGAATTTTTTCTCTCCTTCAGATTTCATAATTTCTAAACTTTTTCAAGATGTCTGATGGAGGATCTCTCTCCCACTGAACATTCTGATCTACAAAGAACAAAATTAAACTTATTTGCTCTCAATGAAACTTTTTTGCAAGTAACTGAAACAGGAAAAATCTAAAAAATCTAAAACATTAAAGCACAACAGGCCCAGCTTTCAGCAAAAGACATTTGGATGAAAGAGACTTGTAAAGGACTGTGGAGTTTGACCTTTGACTTACACATTTACTTGTGGACTCTTTACTCTTTGGGTGAGGCATGAACCAGATGGGGCCTAGGAGAGGAAATATGCTCATGGTAAGAATATCATACAGAGATCTGTTTTGACCTTGACCAGTTATCTTAAAACTTTGTTCAAGGTCATTGCATATCCTTATTCTCTGATTTCTCTTTGGGTAAAGTTTGAGCCAGATAGGACCAAGGGGAGAGAAAATACCCTCTGAACAAGGAATTAAAACAGAGTTGTTTTTTTTTTCATTTATCTTGGACTTTGATCTAGAAAGTTCATTCAGAGTCATTGCATATTCTAAGAATGGGCCAAAGAGAGAAAAATGTGCCACTGACAAAGATTTTTACACAGAGGTATTTGATTTAACCTTTGATAAAAAAAAATTGTTTAAGGTCACTGCACACCCTCTAGCCACAAGCTCTCTGTAGGTGAGGTGTGAGTCAGATAGGGCTAAGGGGAAAGAAAATATGCTGCTGACATGGGTTCTAGAAATCTGGTTTGACCTATGACCTAAAAATTTTCTTCAAGGTCACTGCACACCCTTAGCCCAAGGCTGAAGTATGAGACAAGGGGAGAGAAAATATGCTCCAGACAAGGATTTTAAACAGAGACCTTGACCTTTGATCTAGAAATTGGTTAAATGTCGCTGCATACCCCTTACCCATGAGCAAAGTATGGGTGAAAATGAGCCAGACTGAGGGAAGGGGAGAGAAAATGTTCTCCTGACAAGCAATATTGGACAGACAGATGAAGGAACCAACAGATCACTATAGATCTAGAAACTTTAGGGAACCTGCAAATATGTTTCATCAAGACAGCATCAGCTATATGCTTATGCTAGTTACCACAAATAGGACAAATAGGTGTTCACTAGGAAAAGGAAAGAGATTATCTTTTGGTTGTGATGCAAATTGGTGGGAAAAAAATTACTACGGCTTTGGAATACATCATACTTTTTCTAAATGAAATACAAATGAAGGAAGAGTAGTATTCAATTGTGACATCATAAGACACTTCTGATGATGTCCCAGTTTCCGCATTTCTCTAATGAGAAATTCAAATGTTCGCTGTAGCAGAATAGAAATAATTCCCTCGTTGGCGGAAATTTTGGAGAATACACCCCTTAGTCTCTAGATTTTTTGGCAAATAAAAACCTCACCCTTTGGGCTCAGTTTATATTTGCCAACAAAATCTCTCGACTATCAGGGTATATTCTCAAACAATTCCTCCAACACGGGAATTATTTCT
Organism: Saccostrea echinata; assembly: GCF_033153115.1. NCBI lineage: Eukaryota > Metazoa > Mollusca > Bivalvia > Ostreida > Ostreidae > Saccostrea > Saccostrea echinata. Next base: position 8,809,751 of record NW_026889759.1, read on the forward strand.
TAAATGTATATTAGTACTTAACCAACTTACAATGAAATGCATTAAAGCTTGGGGAATGCTTGTTTGTTTCGTACGGAGTGATGTTATTGATTTCTGATTTGCTTCTTTTTGGAAGTTGAAGCTCCACCTTACAATCTAGCATTGGTGACAAACAAAGTGACATATATTTCCAATTGCTTCACTCTTGAAGCTCCATCAACCCCTTATTAAAATTTGATATTTTCACACTCTTCTTATTTTCTTAAAAATTTGATCTTTCCAGGCTCCTGATACTTGTTCAGGATGATACATGTATTTGATCAAATATCGGGAATATGAAAGATTGAATTTTATTATTAAAGTTTGAAGTCTTTCCAAAATATTTGATTGCAAAGCTATAATATATACATCTACATTCCACAAAACTTGTATTATTTGTGCATCATCTTACAAATATCAAAATAAAGAAGTCAAGAAATACATATGCATGTACAGCATCAATTCTCTCTTCACCATAAATTTTAAAATTGTGCAACTATATGTGTCATACTAAAAAATCTTAACATAGTATGAAGGAAGGTGTTCAGTTTATGTGAAATGTGTTTTATTCTCTGACTGTTTGATTTTTGATTGGCTACTTGATACATTATATCTTTTTTTGGTGACTGGTAGGCAGAGCTTCAACTATCAACAAGAAGCTTAACAGAAATGTCAATATTACGTCACTCCGTAACAACACAGACTAGGAATCCCCAAGTTTCAACATGCTCCATGTAAAGCACATTAAGGTTCAATCTGATTAAAATCAGATCTGATTTTAATCAGACTGATCAAGGTTGAAATAAACAATGAGAAGTTGATACTGATACTTACTGCTGTAGACTGCAGCATGTGAGATGGGCTCTTTTACTTTGAACGGTGACGAGTCAAGATCATCAGAAGAAGAAGGGTGTACACTGGTTGTTGTCATGTGTTCCTGAGATTGTATTGTAGGCTGGGGTTTGACTGATGCCCAGTGTAATGTCTACAAACAATCCAGGTTTATGAGAAGATTTAAAAACCTGTGTTTTCTCCCTTGAAACTGTGCCAAAATTTAAAAAATATGAAGTATTTACACGACAATGATCATTATTTAGTTTAGCCTAATGGGAATGGAAAAACAGATTTTAAAATATCAATTCACTATAAAAGATGTCAAGTTCAAGTTCAAGTCAACTTTATCAAATGAATTCATATTACATACCCAAAGGAACTTTTGCTGAAAACTTACCGTCTTCGTTGCATCACGCAGTGCCTGCCATTTTTCAAATGGAACAGTGATTCCAGAGTTATTCCAAGTATCGTATGCTTGCCTTTTCTCAGGATCAGTTAAAATATCTTTTGCTTGAGCCAGGCGTGCAAACTTTTGAGCTTGAACAAAAATACCTTTTCAGTATTGATAATAAAACACTAGTGTAATTCAATAGTACTGTAGAACAACTGTGGGTTTTGTTCCTAATTATAGACTCTTACCTGCCTGTGGATCATCTGGATTCTTGTCTGGATGGAGATCTAAAACTCTTGCTTTGTATTCTGTCAAGATTTGTTCAGTCTATCAAAAAAGAGATATAATGACCTTTGATAACTCTGATTCCCTCTGGGTTCTGCATACTGTAAACTTACTTTAATTTACAATGTGCAATATTCATGGATTGCTAGAAATTCACAAACATAATTTCAATGGGTATAAACATCTCAATATGAAAAATTACTAATTAAATATCCCCTGTTGCAACAAATACAAAAACAAAAAGGGATATAGCAAATTTAGGGCTGGAATGTATAACAAAATAATTTTTACACCCCTGCTGACAATTGAAATATTAACGTGTATTTACATTTTTTTTTTCATAATATCATATATTCTCTTTAGAGAAGTGGACAGGCTTTTGCCTGTCCACTTCTCTAAAGAGAATAAATATCATAATGCTTCAAACACCATTGACTTACTTTCTAATTCATATATAATACATATTATAGGCATGTGAATTTAAATAAAATACAATTAATTTAACTAGTTTAAATACAACATTTTTCTACTTCTTCAATATTTTAGGTAACAATAATTTCAATATGATGACAAAGACAATACTTTAATTAATTCTCATAAAGAGTAACAACACTCACTGTGTAGAGAGAACCAGCATAATTTTATATGTATGATTTTATAAATCAAATGTAGGTGATATTGCTCTGGACAGAGATTAAGATTTATGTCTTTAGTTTGGGTAGGTAGTATGTCATCTATTTGTTAAAAATGTTACAAATATGAAATATTTTGTTCAAATTTTGCACAAAATTGATAGCTAGATTCAGTGTTCTAGTTTTCACTTCACGTCTCGTTTTATTTACATACTTTTAGCTGCTTTGATACCCACCGTAGAATGTTCGCTACATCCAAGAATATTATAAAGATCGTCTTCTTTATTCCTCTCATAATCAAAAACATTCTCCATCTCTACTTTCACTTTAACTTAGGAGTAGTCATTGAATGTTTAGATCAATATATTCTGCATCAAAACCTGATAAAATAGATGAAACTGAAAGATATTTCATTTTAAGATATAAAATTATAAAAAAAAGAAAATTGAGAAAATTAGTCTGGTTGGTTTTGTAGATTGTACATTTTAAAATTTAAAATACGTTACAATAAATGCTCCCCCTGCGCAGCGCATCTTTGAGAACTTTGCAATGGCGGAAGATGTGAAAGATGAAGTGGTCGAAATTCCAACAAAAAGGTTAAAACTTGACACTGAAGAAAATGATTGTGATCTTAAACAAGCATGTTCTTCCAACAATAATTGTGCTACAGCTAAATCGACAGGAAATGAGGATATGCCATCAACATCTAGTGGTAAAGTTATTCCAAAAATTATTCTCTCCCTTTGTCACGTTTCTTATGAGAAACTGAAAGTAGAAATGTAAACAATATTATAGTATTGTATTTATTTTATTTCAGAAAGTGGATCTCACAAAGTAATTGAGTCAGTGGAGGTAATGATTGCAAAATATATGCTACAAAGTAACTTGTCAATGTTATCCTTTCTGTAAATTTAAATGCTGATCTGTCTTTTATGAATTCAAGTTACCTGACTGCCTGGAGCTGGGTGATAAAACTAACGATGGGGACTCCGACAGTGATATAAGTGATATATCAGGCTTGAGTGAGAGAGCATGGAAATCATCACCAGGTAAATAAATAAAAAAAATGATAACAGCTGTCTGAAACAATTCACTGATGTTCAATAAAAACACTCAATTCAATGTTTGATTCATTGCCTAGATTTCAGTTCAGTACATTTTTAATCAGGTTTGTTAATACAATCAGGCTTGACCTTACTGTATTATTTTTACATACACAATGGAGAAATAAAAATAGTAGTTTTGTAAAAGAATTGCATCCTGACAAAAACTTGTCAAAGCCCTACAACTTTTTGAAGCATTTGGTCAATTGCTTGCATATCACAACTAGCAAAAATGTTTTGGCAGTGTTCATAGCACATGATTTTAATAGTTTGGGTTCATACATGTCGATCAAAATTTATTTTTTTTATGTAATGATCAGACCCCCTATATTCTTTATTAAATAATGTTGCTTAAGTCTTTACATACTTGATCTTGTTGTGTGTTTATATAAAGAAATCATTGAAATTATAACATTGACTTGATTAATCTTAAAATCTGCAATGTTTTATTCATTAGAACCATATTTTATATAAAAATGCAAGTAGTTTTCTGATTTAGTCCAATAAATATATTAATTAAATTGTGTATTTATAAAGACTTGCCCTCTTTATTATTATACATGTATCTTTTCTTCAACCTTATGATTTGTTTCCTCTATATTAAAATGTATCATATTGGAATTATTGAATTGTGGCTCAAGTATTGCAATATGCTCTGTATTGTGCAGGGATATATCAATACAGCCCTATTTACAATCATCTATTAAAATAAGTCACTGCAGTGTACAGGGTTGTCCCTAAGAATCAAAGTAGCAGGGGACATTTAAAAAGTAGAAGGGGATCTGGGGTTCCTCCATTAACTGACATGTAGATTTGCATGTTTAAATGTGTTAGCCAGGTTATAACCTAGTATTCAGGGGCTCTCGGTTCTGTATAATTACCATTGCAGATTCAAAAAATTAAGGTACCTTTTTTCCCAATTGAATGTATTATTTTTCTCAATTTTCACTTCCACAAAAATTAAAGAACATTTAGTAAAATATGTAATTACTAAACTTGTTATTCGTATTCCTCTATATTGCAGAAATTTAGTTGATAACAAACACCAGAAAACCAATACATGTATGTAATGATTTTAATGTAAAATGTCTATAATTAATGATTTTTCCCAAAATTCCCAGAAAGGTCGCTAATTTTCCCAATTCTTACAGTCCCAGCCCCAGTCCCAAAAAGTGGTGTGAGAGCCCTGGTATTACCTTTCTTTATATAGCATTTAGCTTTGGATTAATATTTCCATTTCTGTCTTTTGAATGCCAAATATTTATTATCTATGGAATTTTTGTGCTGGACTGCACATAAGGCCTTCATAATTAAAAGACAGTAATTTTCAGCAGTTTTGAAACAGAAACACTCATCCACATTTCTTCTCAATTTCTTTAAATAGTATAATTTTATAGATTAGATCATGTTCAGGATTAAAGATTACATTTTGCTAGAAAGTCCGTTTTTGGATAAAATGGTTATATCTGTAATATATAATTAAAATTTACAGGTTGCAATAATTTTAAAGTGGATTATTTTTGGTAGATGTAAAACATTTCCTGGAATTCTCAGTTAAAAAAAGACAGTACTTCAATATATATAATATGATAAAACATACAGATATTAAAAGTAATATCACATCTCCTCAGCAATGTGTTAGTCATTTTTGTTGCCAAGAACAAAATTTTTAAACATTTAATTTTAAGTGTGTGATTTGTAGAGCTGAAAACATTTCTCACAATAACAATCTGTAAATATTTGTAAAAATTACACATTTTTGATCAAGTTGATTTCATCAAACTTTGAATGGTTTCAATTTTATTTATAGTTTTGTTTTATTCCACATTGCACCTTAAGTTTTTATGTTTCAGGTACCATGGCCTGGATACAACGTCAGATGATGCTTGGTCAGAATCCAAGAGTTATTTTAAGGGATCTTATTTCCAGAGATGTTGAAATTGATCACATGGATGACTTCTCGTTGTGGGAGATTATAATACATCTCATGTCTGAGCCACCCAAGAGGAATCGCCTGGAGGAGTATCATACGCTAGATCATGCTATAAATCTTATTAAATCTTGTCAGAAGATTGTAGTACTCACAGGAGCAGGGGTACAAACATGTTCTTAGTTAAACTTATCAAATTATCATCTGCTGTTTCATTTTCTAGTCCTGCTTTATAGAACAAAAGCAATTTTCTTAACATTACCAAAAGTAGATCAGGAATGTTAATGCATCTACATTGTAGAAATGGTATAGAATTTGGTAATTTTTTTTTATAGTTAGCATTTATAATTATTAGTCATTTTTGAATAATAATGTTTCAGGTATCTGTATCCTGTGGTATCCCAGATTTCAGGTCGCGAGATGGTATCTATGCCAGATTAGCTGTGGATTTTCCAAACCTACCTGATCCTCAAGCAATGTTTGATATCAATTTCTTTATAAAAGACCAGAGACCATTTTTCAAATTTGCAAAGGTTTGCTTTCACAAAATCTACATGACAATAATTGCTTTTTACATTATATGGATAAGCAGGTGATTGAAAACTGTGGTAGTTATATCCGTAATTCCGTTACACGATGCTTGAAATATGTAAATTTTATTGAAGGAAATATACCCTGGTCAGTTTGAACCATCAAAGTCACACAAGTTTATTCGACTGTTAGAGAGGCATGGACAATTACTCCGAAATTACACACAGAACATCGACACATTGGAGCAGGTTGCTGGAATCCAGAATGTGATACAGTGTCATGGTGAGATTTCGAAGAAAAAATTGCTGATTTAAGTTCACTTTGCTTGACCAGTACTGCAAGGAATATAAATTTTACCTTCAAACATCAAATACTCCAATTAAAAGGAATGTCATAGACAAATAAAGCTCTGTAATTCCATATACTGAATTTTAGAATGTTCTACTTTTGAGTGCCACACACCCCCAAAAAAAGTAGTTCAAGAAAAGTGAACAAAGATAATGAAAAATAAACAGATTGGAAAGTTTTTTTATTTTTTAAAGTTTAAGCTAGAAGAAAAAAAAACAAAACAAATGATGTTGATTTTATTTCTTTAGGTTCTTTTGCAAGAGCAACTTGTATGGCTTGTAAGCACAAGGTTGAGGCAGATGACGTCAGAGAGGATATATTTAACCAGGTACAGGTCTTTGTGCAGAACAGGCAGATCAATGTTTTTTGTGCTATTTGTTCCCACAGCAGGTGCTTGACATGATATGCCCCATTACATATATATTTCTTTTGATCTTTTTTTTACCTTTTCATGCAGTATATAAATTTCTTACCAGAGTGAAAATTACACAAAAGCTGTATCAGGTTCAACAAATTTTCAGCAAAAATTTTAATTCCTTCATAATACATTTATTTATACTGTATTTCATGTTGTAATTTTGAAAGTACACCAGCATATAGGAAATTTTATCAGCTTTTTTGTCTCCCTTAAGATTACAATATTTTGCATGCAAGATAGTGGAGACATATATAATAGAATAAATATCAGAGTTATCTGTTGGCAAATTTCAAAATATGGCTTCAGAGCAGTTGGTTGTAGGAGGTTTGCCTGAATATCATATGCTCTATTTTTGGGTCCCCTGAGTCACTCAGGTAACCTATTGCTATCTGTTTTCTATCTATTGTTATCTGTTTTCGTCTGTCGTCATGTGTTAAATTTTTCAGCTTCTTTTCTGTAACCACTGAACCAATTACAACCAATTTTCCCTTGACCCATAAGTCAGGTGTTCTGTTGTTAACTTGTTAGAGCAGGGCTCTATTGATCATATAGTGAAAATGCATTATTTCTTTGAAATCTCCCTCTCCTTGGTATCAATGCATGATTATGATTAGCAAGGATGCCTCTTCCAAAATTGTGAATTTCATGGTTCCTGGGCCAGGGTTTCTGGTGCAAGGATGGGGCTCTATTGATCATAAAGAGAAAATGCATAAATTCTTTGAAAATCTTCTCTCCCAATGTATATTTGGCAAACAAACTAAGTGCATGATCTTAATGAGCAAGGGTGCCTCTTTCAAACTTAGGAAATTACTGAGTCCCTTGGTCAGGGGTTCTGTTTATTGGGTGGGCTCTATTGGTTGTATAGTGAAAGACATTAATTCTTTGGAAATATTTTGTGTTCCTGGGTATTTAGCAGATAATATGATGACCAAGGGTGCCTTTATCAAAGTTGTGAAGTTTCTGGTCCCTGGGTTCTGCCTGGTGTAAGGGCAGTTATCTATTGCTTATATTGTAAATGCAATTAATTCTTTGAAAATTTTCTCTGCTCAGGGTTGTATTCCTGTAAACATACATTTTTCCACATGGGATTAATTTACACTATGTATGCTGTCACCAATGTTCACTGGAAATTTGTCAAAGCATACTTAAAGTGCATTTGAGACATAAAAAGGTAATCCAAGAAATCTGCATAATTTTCTACAATGGATTGAACAGAAATTGAGGTACTGTGCAATTATGTCCCAGTGGAAAAAAGTATGTTCACAGTACTGTAGATCACCAAATTTTCATGACACTTTATTTTCCAAGATAGGTATTTGGTAAGAAAAGATTTTCACGAATGTGGTTTTTTGCTATATATCCTATGCTAATGAAAATACATGCAAGAATGAAATTTTTGTGAGCAGACTGTCTTGCATAATTACCATCGTCAGATACCAACGGGTGATCTCGTCTTTACTCATCACCCATGGGCAAACTCGCCGAAAAATCGTCGTATGTAATTAATATGTGTGGGTCATTTGATTGGCTGCTGAACAGAGTCGCGATGGCAAATCAATGAATTAAAGTTCAGGTTATGTATGTATGCTCGGCAATGCCAAAACTATTCCCTAGTTAACAGGCCCTAGTTAACACACCGATTGCTAATAAATCCACTCACCGGTGCATTTTGCAGTTTGAAAAAGATACTCCTTTACAATTTCTGACTGGTATTTAATGTCAGTGACCTGTGCAAATTGACTTTAATCGTTTTAAAACAAACTTCGCTCGTTTTAACAAGCGTCAAAATGTTTACCATAAATAGCAAACTAATAAACGTATTTTCAAAATTTAAGAGTTCCAACTTTTTGATTAATCAACAAATTAGCATATTTTATGGCGATATTTCAGCGAGTTTGCCCACGGGTGATGCGTAAAGACGAGATCACCCGTGGATTTCCGACGATGATACCAGGGTAATTACGCGAAAATAACGTTCTTGCAAATAAAAAGTGATTAACAGTATATTCAGGTGATCATTAAGGCCCTTAGGGCTCTTGCATAAAATCTGAAATCTTTAGGATAATAAATCCATTATGGACTGTTTAATAGGGAGACATCACAAATTATCACATCTAAGTAGGGTTGTCACCTTTGGGTGTAAGGGTCCTCAGATGACAACCCTACTCAGATCTGATGATTTGTGATGTCCCCCTACTACACAGTTTAAAATTGTACATATTTAATTTTCTTAAAGGCGATTTTTTGTTTTGTTGCAGGTCATACCAAAGTGCCCAGTCTGCCCTGAAGGAACAGAGCTTGCCATAATGAAACCAGACATTGTATTTTTTGGGGAAAGTTTACCAGAAGAGTTTCACCAGCAGATGGCAGAAGATAAGCAGAACTGTGACCTCCTCATCGTGATTGGGTCTTCTCTCAAAGTCCGACCTGTCGCTCTCATTCCTAGTAATATCTTTTCTTTAAGCCAAAATCTGAATTTATCTGAATTTTTTTTTAGTTGAGATGACTTGTTGGAATAGCTATATATAGTTCTAATTTTGATGAAGTATATATTTTCTTTTTGCAATTTCATTGGCAGAATAAGCCAATTTATTAGAAATGTATTGAAATAAATTTAAATAATGAATGAATAATATAAGGTATACCATATAGTGAATTATAAACTAAATGTAGAATTGTAGTCTGCATACAGGTTTTGTTTTAAAAAGATGGAAAAAATTTCAGGCAATGTAGAAACTTTATACAGCACTTTATTATTGTGTATGATCTGTACAGACACTTCTCTTGTGATTTTAATACTGTGTGTTAAATTTATTGTCATGTTTGACTTTTCAGATTCTCTACCTCAAAAAGTGCCTCAGATCCTTATCAACAGAGAACCGTTAAAGCATTTGAACTTTGACATTGAGCTGTTAGGTGACTGTGATGTCATTATCAGTGAGCTTTGCAAGCGACTGGAGGAAGGGTTCCAGGTGTTGGCAGATTTTTCTCCAGTTATGACTGAGATCACAAGGGATCAGTTACGCACACCTTCTCCTGTCCCCTCACCACAGAACATTGACACGGAAACTACAGCAGAGGACAAAACGGACAAGGATAGAGAAGATTCCAATGAAGCACAGAATAAGACGGAGGAAAATGATGTGCAGGGTCACATTGATACAGGTCAAGGTCAACTCCGTGATGCTCCAGGGGGTAATGAGGGCAAGCAAGAAAATGAAGCTACAGCTGGTGAAGAAAAGCCCGAAAGTTCAACTTGTGAAGATTGTCCAACTGTGACATCTGCAAATTCTGCTTTAAAATGCAATGACTCCAATCTAAAAAGTGAAGAATCTTCCTTGAAAGAAACTGCAGATAAAGCAGAAGAGGTTGTGACTTGTGATTCTACAACAGATGATTTGAGGGCTATGTGGCAGCCAAAGAAAGTTAGTCTTGCCAAGTACTTAGAAGGTAACTAATTAAAAAAAGTATTTTGTTTTGTTTTTGACAAATGAAGGTTAAAGTCTTTAGAGATCTCAAAAACCATTGTACAAAAAAAAGAAAGAAAATTTCTGTCATGTAGATTGAGATAGGGTGATACCTTGATAACCAGTAAAATTTTACCTAGGAGTATGGAGGTGCTGATATATGTATATAGGAAAAAAAAAATTTAAATATTGTCATCACAAACACAGCAGACAATTAGTCATTTATTTGAAAGTATTCTTATGTAGCCTTGATCAAAACCTTCTTATGGTGCTTGGGTAAATTTGGCTTTACATGTACTAGGAATTCAATTACAAACAAGGCCATGGCCACCATGTTAACATGTTTAGCAGAGCAAAAAATGACCTGATGTATCCATGTATCATGTAGATAGATGCTCTTGGGACTGTGAATTGATATAGGGGGGGTAGTGAAGATGACAGAGGTCAAGATATCCAAGGTTTCGCAAATCATAAAATTTTTAGGAAATATCACAGGGACCGTGGATAAACATCAGCTTGTCTCAGATTATCAACTTATCATTGTTAAGATACCAAACTTTACAGGAATGTACAAAAAGTCAACAAGGCCACAATAAGTCAATTTACATGATAATAGGCAAACATCACCAATTGCTATAGGTACATGTGTCTTGACCTTTAAGACCATGACTCCAATTCTGGACGATCAAGTGCCCTGAAGTGGGCACAAATATCTACATCAGAATAACTAACCTTCTTTAACTACAATGCTGTGATATGTAAACTTCATATTTAGTAAAAATATACTGTATTTAAAAATTTCTGAACCCTAAAGATTTAAGGATTACAGTAATGAACTTCATTTATCTACATATCCATCTCTTTAATTAGGTAGGTAGTGAACTGCAACTCAGATGAGCATTTTGGCAGGTTTCTTGTTATCCATCTTCTTAATGATAATTATATTTTTATGACATGTATCAGTACAAATTTTAATACATATTTTGCAGATGGTCAGTATTTGTACCTACCTCCAAACAGGTATGCATTCCCAGGTGCTGAGATTTACTCGGAGGAAGATAGCGAGGACGAGGATCATTTCCGGAACAGCATCAGTATTTCAAGTAGTTCTAGCTGCTCCTCCATCACCAGTCAAGATAACCTCGAACAAACTGGAGAAGAAGATGAGATCACAGAACAGAGTCAGGATTTAGAGACCTGTACAGGAGAGGACATTGATGAAACCACACAGGAGGATGGAGTCTCTAGTTCTGACCGGAACAGAAAACATGTTTCCCAGGCAGCACAGAACTGGCCTGAGAACAAGAGTTCTTGTGATTCAGTTATCGGACAAGGGGAAGGAAGTCAATCTCATGTTCCTACGACAGACGATGCAGTGGTGGATAGCCAGTCATCTATTGATAAAATGGACAGTGATGTAAAAGAAAAGGATTCTTTGCAACGTGAGCATATATTACAAAGTTCACCATCTAAGGATAGTGGTGTTTTATTACCAGATTCCTCTAATGGCAGCATGTAAATTGTCCATGACACTCAGCATGACTTGTGTAAATTTTTATTAACTGCAGATCAAAGTTGAACCCTTTTGTAGCATTATTTGTTTTCTTACTGAATAAGAAGTAGAGATAGGTCGTTAAATTCTAATTTGATTATGAATTTCAGTTTATATAGTGTAGGTATGTAAAGCACGGCATGAAAAGTTTTTGTAGCATTTAAGGGAAAACACAGATTCTGTTGGACAAAACATTTGGCATTGTCCTGCTTTAACAGAAATCTGTTATGATGCTCATTGAGGCAACATAATGCCTGCTGTATTATCTCTTATGGTTCAAAAGATAGAGTTTGTTAGGGTGACAGATGATTGGGGATAGAGGAATGACTCTGAATTTTTCTGGTTAGTAGGTGACACAGAAATGAGGATGTCTATTTTAGTAATCTGCAAATTGAAATTGTTGATATGGGGAGGAAAATTGAACCTTTTTCATACAAGGTATTCAAATGATGTGACTAGGTAGAAGGAGATTACACCACTTTGAATGGACACTTCATTAGGATTTTTTGCAAAATAGTTGAAGAGACTGAGAATATTATAATAAATCTAGTGTCAGAATGATACTGATGGGGGAAAAATAAAGCAAGCATGCAGGCTCAGATCATTTGCTTAGAGCCATTGCAAATGTTAACCTTTGTATTATGTGACCCCAACCGCAATTTTAATATATAAGATTAACAATGTATCTCATGGTTCCAAAAGAAATTTCCACGGACAAAGTGTTTTCAGGTTACTAATAGGAAAAAAGGCATACCCATACACTGTGAAGTATTCCTTATCCAAGGTGCAAAATGTGAAACACTCAAATTATTGCAGTGTACAGTAAAACTCGTTTAATACGAACACGGATATAGCGAATTCATGGATACAGCGAAGTTTAATCCCCGGCAAAATCCTTAACAATTTTTAAGAAAGAAAAAAGAGTTTACAGATATAACGAACTCAATTTAGGGAATTTACGGATATAGCGAACTGATTTTGTGTCTCCATGAGGTTAAAAAAACTAAATTTACATCTTTTATAATGAAATTTTAAAGATCTCATCCTAAAAATATTGATTTGACATTTTTTAAAGTATTTTATATTTGAAATTCATCAAAGAACTTTTGAAATCTGAGGTTACTTTTGTATTTAATACTTCCAAAAATACATTTTGTAGTCATACTCAAAGGAAAAAAATCATATTGCGAATTCCCTATCATCTTCGCTAGCCAAGGGTTTCTGATACGCTACTCTCCTCATAAGCATTTATGAGGAGAGTAGCGTATCAGAAACCCTTGGCTAGCGAAGATGATTCCCTACATAAACTTTAAGGAATTCATTATACAGATAATTAGGTATATAACGAAGTAAATTCACAGGTCCTCAGGACTTTACTTTAACCGAGTTTTACTGTATGTATTCCAGCAAGTGAACATATTAGTAACACATGTTGATACCTAAGGTTCAGCAAAGGAAATCAACTTTAATAAGGCCATGTAGCACACTTCGCTCCAAAACTTTTTCAACTCTGATCCTAATGACCCCCACCCCTTCCCACCCAATGGCATGGTAATGGCATAGCTGGATTAATTTGTTACTTTTTGAAACGGAAACTATTTTTAGGTCACCTGAGTCACTTAGGTGACCATATCTATCTGTTTTTTGTGTGTGTGTGTGTGTGTGTGTGATCTGTTGGTTGTAAACTTCTGAACTTTTTCATTGTCTTCTCTGGGACTGCTGAACTAATTTCAATTAATTTTGCTACGTAGCATCTATGGGTAATGGGGAACAAAAATAATAAATTCCAAGCCCCCCCCCCCCCCCCCCCCCCCCAGTGTCTAAGGGATGGGGCGGCTAAAACCATCAAAATTATTGCAGTTTTTATAAATCTTTTTCTTTACACTTGAACACCAAGCAGTCAAACTGTTAGCATAATTGTAATAAGCACTGAGCTCTCTACCATAGTTGTGAAATTCATGGTTCCTGGGTCAGGGGTTCTGGTGTTAAGGTGGAGCTCCATTGATCATATAGTGAAAATTTCTCTCCCCCCCCCCCCCCCCCTTATGTTTAGCAGACAAAGTAAGTGCATTGCTGTGATGAGAAAGGGTTCCTTTTCCAACATCATGAAATTCATGGTGCAAGGGCCAGAGTTCTGGTGTTAGATTACTAGTATATAGTGAAAATGCATGAATTCTTTGAAAATCATTTTTGCTCCTTGGTATAAAACAGACAAACCAAGTGCATGGTTATGATGAGTAGGGGTGCATTTTCCAAAATTGTAAAATTCATGTCCCTTGGGTCAGGTGTGGGCTCTATTGATTATATGATGAAAATGTACAATTTGTTTGAAAATCTTCTCTGGTACTCACAGACATCTAGGAGGCAATCAGAGTGCAAAGTTGTAATGAGCAAGGGTGTTTTTACCAGATGTGTGAAATTCTGGACCACTGGGTCAAGTTTTCTGGTGCTGGACAGGACTCTATTGTTCATGTTAGGAAATTTGCACTCTACTTGGAGAAAAGTTATTCCCCTTTGCTATTCACCTATGATAATTAATCATAAATGATATAATCAATAGGAAAATTGAATAAAAAAAATGATGGTCAGGTAGACTTGTAAATAATAGATAAATTAAAATGAGGCAAAAATACCCTACATTTGTAAATTAAATGTTATTCAAAAGGGGGTTTGAGGGATTGTGCTGGATTATATAGTTTGGTGGTAGTGACAAATGCAATGGCACATACAGGCAAGTATAAATACTGTAGAGCTATTTTTTGAGTTGTTGAGTACCAGACTACTTTCCTAACCCCTGGTTATCCTATCTCTTTTGCTTTTAGGGCAACATATCTTCATCTATCAGTTTATTTTCTTTCGTTATATTTATTGAATTGTCATTCTGTGGATTCTTGACAGGGTTGTATTATACCCAGGTGACCGTTAAGGCACTTTAAGCCTCTTGTTTATTTGTTAATGTAGCGAATAAGTACAGAAAACATTATTTCTGCGATACCAGGATAAAGCATCCTGTATTAATAATACGTGAGGAGTTATGTACAAATGCAATGGTACGCGGGGGAGAAAGATTTCTTATTGCGTATTTAGCGTTAATTACTCCCACGCGTAATTGCAATATGAGTTTTTTTCTAAAACCTTTCGTCTATATTCAGCGAATTGCAACTGCACAAAGTTTATCGATATTTGGTTATTTCTGGTCAACCAGAGGAGAGTATCATATAAAAATGAATCATTCCCACTCCCCTTTGAAGTATATTTTGTCCCTTTGTGTACCAGTTTTGTCATCAATCAAGGTGTTATAGCTCAGGAAAAAAATTAGTAGATGAAAAATATTGGATTCTTAAGATAATCCGTCGGTATTTTGAAATATATACAGAATATACTAGTAGCGAAAAAAGCATTTAAAATAGTAAATTCACAGAAGAAAAAATAAAATCCTTGCTTGGATCTGCAAATTACTAAGCAAATGCTTTCAACCACTGATCATCCAGGACAGACAGCAAAAGATGTGTTTGCGAAATACTGACCCCCTCCCCCCATATGGCAGCTCATGACCAATGTTAAAGTTTCAAACTTATACTCTTAGTAGGTCAAACTCCATGGTCAGAATTTTCCAAGGTCAAAAATGTGGAACCGAAAAGGAAAGGTCTTGTCACAAAGAATACACATTTGAAATATGAGAGGTCCTATAGAACCAACCGTTGAAAAGTTATGGAGAAAGTTAAAGGTCCTGCAGACAAACAGACAAGCGGACTAACCCAAAACTATATGCACCCAAATCTTCGATTAAGGGGGGGGGGGGGGGGGCATAACAATTTTATTTAAACATGACGATTTACATTCAGTATGATATAAAACTAAAAGTTGATAATTCGTTACTAAAAATTATATGATCCCACCCCTGGTGTTTCCAGGGGTCCGTGTATTTTTGTTCACGATTCTTTTTGTTTACTGGAATTATGAGATTGATCACTTTTCGTTATCTTCGCATTTTACAAACATATACAGTGTATCAGTCAGTAGGTATTTTGCATTCATTTTAATCTTTTGAAAACAAATATTCTTATTATTCAAACCAATATCATTGTGAAGTTACATTTTCCTTATTTTTTCTACACGAGAAAGAGAAGTGACCAAAATTAAAAAATAGCGCGTAGTGGATTCAACTATTCCTCATTCTATAAGTAAATCTTAAGAGTATACAGCGGTCAAAGGGCTCCTAAGATGTTTAAACAAGAATTGTACATAGTCCCCTATGATATCTACAACCTCAATCTAACCCCACCTCCTTTTTAGTTTTTGCTTGTCCGAAAATTTAGTTGAAATTTCCCGAAATGGAAATGGACCAAATAGGAAAAATTTTGATATGACTAAACATTTTATTGATAAATCATTTATTTCACAACAAAAGACCACAATATCATATAACTGTTTGAACACGGAGTCACCTGGGATAATGATTCAAAATGCACCGTTTATAACATATGTAAAACTCCATATAAAACTATAATGATCACAACCCCTAACACGAGGAACTGGATTACTCTCAGAATTGCTGTTGTTGGAGGGTGTCCATTGCGCACGTGATTCTCTTTGTTGGGGCGTTTGATCCCCTTTTTCTGTTCTTTAAGCTGGTTTAGGGCCTCCTTTATTCGGGTATAATCTTGGAATGTGATGCTGCTGCGGCGACGAGTGCTCGAGTAGGCCGTCATGTCCCTCTGTGTGTCGTCTGATGAACTTCTCAAGATTCAGTCATATCGTATCAAATTCCTGTTAACAAAAAATAAACAAAACAGTTTTTGCAACTCTCTGAGTGTCTTTAAATGAATGTGAGACTTAAGGAATCTATTCCGCAAAGGAATGAAGAAGTTAAGGACAGGTGATACAAACAAACTTTTTTTCAAAAATCATGAAAATAACAACTAAATCTATTCTGAATATGTTTAGCCGCAGAGAGTTTCATTTTTCATTCAAAATTGTAGCTATGTCCTATAATAGTTATTGCAGCCCGGAGGACCGGGCTGCTCTATACATATAAGTTTAAGTGTTGGTATATGGGGATTGAGGTGGGAGAAGTTATTCAGAATTAAAGGTTTTCTAAACATTAAAAAGATTGTTAATCAGAATGTTCTTTCCCTTTATAAATTACGAGATACACAATATATTTACTTCCATAAAGTGAATCTGTAAAAATATATATGTTTTTCATATTTAATATATAAAGTTGCTTATCATTTACTATCGAAAAAACGACAGGTCCCTTTTTTTAGAACATCGAATTTTACTTATCGCATAAAAACGTAAAAAAGTACTTTACACAGTTCGTGTTTTATATTCTTTAAGTGAAAGACATTTTTGAAAATAGGTGATGCATGTGTCTGGTTTCAAATTATATTTTATGCAGCCAACATTTACTTGAGGAATTGATAAAGTTTAAAAGGGTGTCGTTTTTGTTCGATTTTCATCTGACTTTAAGTTTTCAAAATATTCTAGACTATCGTCTCCATCATTTAGACGCATGCCTTTTTCACACATATCGAAGCGGTTTAATGATCAAGACTCATTTGTATTTAATTGATGGTTACATCAATGTTTTCTTGTTTTAAATTTGTATATATAGGTTAATGAGCTCCATGGTAAAATGGAAGAAATTTGAACATCATAGAAAGTCTGCAATTTCTTAATATTTTAGAGATTTGATATATGCATCATTTACAACCAAATTAAGTCCAAAAATATACATAATACCAATCTATGCAATTTATTTTTCGTCTGTATTAATGTGTCCCTAATCCGCTGCAAATTTGCTAATATTAGAAGTCATAGCAGCTGCATTGAAATTCTTTTAATCGTTCTGACACGTACACTACTTCAGAATTAATAAAAAAAAGTAATTTGTTAGAGTTCATTGGCCTGACTTGTTTTAAAGGTGATGTGAGAAATGCTAAAGGTTTACCTCAGGTGAACAGAATGTGACAAAATGTGACTTGAAGACTCTGTTGAGACTGTAGCTCTAATGTTTCTAATGTTTTGTATGTGACGCTTACTCACTTACAGAAATTATATACATGATCTTTGTGTTTTCTCAATTTTACATTTCAAATTGTAATTAAGAGGAGCAGCATTTTGAAATATTGTTAACAAAGAGACAACTAGACGAACGACAGACACCTTAGCAAAGCTTAGCAAAATTCTTCCGGTTTGTGGCCTGCAGAGCTAAAAATCAGCAAGACAGAGGCACACAGGGCAAATACAGAGGTTACATGAGGTGAACTTGTGTACATAGTCGTTTGTGATATATTTTGAATATTCTCAGTTTCTTCTCTTTAACGACTGAACCAATTAAAATTAATTTTGGTAAATACGTCAGAGGTGCCAAAATATGTCATATAGATATGAAACGCAGAAATCCATAAGCCTTTACTCGTGATTGTGCCAAGTAGTCCTGACCATCGACATATATACACATAGCTGTAACATCTATGGATGACATACACACACGGACATACAGACGTAAGATGCTTTATATTTCAATTTAGAAAAGAAAAGAAAAGAAAAAGCAGCCGCTTTTGGAATCGTAAACATAAGTAAAAAAAAAACAACAAAAAAACAGAGGTTCTTTGAGTATTGAGGTCACAAAATGATATCCCCCGTTCCTATATGAGTATAATGGCAATGTCCTTTACGGGAAAACCAAAATATCTGTCCGACCAGAACGTAAAATAGTAGGTACGTACACAATGACACTATGTACTAAAAATTCCGTCTTATTAAATTTCATTCAATTTCATTCAGTTATATAAGATGAAATGTGGATAAGAGATGGGTACTCTTAATATTATTAGAAAGAATGGTAGTGTCCATGTTTGCTATGGGAAACCCCAAATATTTGTTAAATTAAAACGTAGCTGCAGAACTGTAGCGTTGTGGTTTTATATTTTAGTCTTTGACCATATTGTCAAAGACTAAAACATAAAACAATAATGCTGGTCAAGGACTAAAATATAAAACCATAACGCTAAAGTTCTGCAGCTAATTAAAACGTAAAATAAAAGGTGCACAATTACAATATATGTAATAAAGATTATGTGAAAGATTCATTAAATCTTATCCACTGGTATAAGAGGAGTTGCGGATGAGAGATGGGTCCCTCCAAGTGTAACGGACGTGAGGAGGTCCCATTACTACATACCCTCTGCTTTTCAAGCGGGGGCAGGGATATAATACTAGTAAGCCACTGAAATGGACGTTATGCATTATTTCGAGAGATTCTTTAAAAAATAATTGTGAGGTAGATGAGAAGAAGGATTAAAATCACAGACTTTAATTATTACGCATCAATACATAAGATCTTGATGAGATTAGTCTAGACACAGTGCACGTATCATTGCGTCAATTCATCGACCCATGGCTGAAAACCGATTTTTTTAGGTTCATTGAAATGGGGGGAAGGGGGGGGGGGACCAGAGAACTATGTAACATTCGCAGTTTTAAATAATTAATGCATAAAAAACATAAAAAAGTTTTTTTTTTCATATTAATTCAGTAATATTGGTACATTTACACGAACTTTCCTAAGCATTCTAGGATTCCTAGCTATACCTTATTCTTTACTCATCTATAGCACTGACTACACCCCCCCCCCTTTTTTCGAAAAATCTGAGTGACAAACCCGTAGGTATGAGGAATCTATAATAAAACATGCACCGGTGAATTTAGATTTAGATACATTACTAGGAAATACTTACATTAAATTGCATATATTGTCCTTAAGTTAACAACAGCACTCCATTGTTTGACGCGTTTAATAAATTACTGAAATGCATTTACTTGCAAGTTTATGTTTCGCCATGTGCATGAAAAATAACCTAAAAAATTATAAACCGATGTTTTTGGTTACTCCACAGACCCGAAGGTTGAATCATCTTATCGCAATTTTTTTATGGAAGAATCACTTCATATAATTTCGACCTATATCACATTAAAACATCTACGTCGACCTTTCATTAAGTGTGTTTTAGTCCTTTTTAACATTTAAAAAAAATAACTCCGATACGACCACTGCGCTACAGCAGATAAATGTAAATGGTAGAGATTGGAATTATTTTGCCTGTTGACTTAGAATCGCCCCCTGGAAACTTCAATTATCGTTAGGGGATTTTGCGATTAAGAGAAAAACAGCATATCGTTATTTGTCTCCTAACTGAGGGAATGGTACTTAACAAAATTCATCTGTAATGTATTTATTGATTGCCAACCAAATCTATTGTTTCCGCATGGGTCAAGTGCTCTAGGCACCATTCTTCGAGGGCTTTCATGTCAGATTTCCATGTCGAACGCGTCAATATTCATTGTTTAATGCACTGTACTGACAGTTTTCCCAGCATTTTTTTTCCATTCGGTGTCCCTCGGTGGCTTGGCTTCCAGTGCTTAGTAATTTAATTCTTTTGTGTATGTTTTAAATTTGATCGACTCATGAAGAATCAGCGAAGTTTCTATCATATCCAGGCTTTTAAAAAGATTTTTATTCTCTTTTTAAATTGTAGGCTATTACGCACATCATTTGAATTATCCAGTAATCTTTTTTTAAGTAGATATATAGTTGATGATTATATACTAATAATGTCATTAAAAGTTGAAGAATTTGAATGTCACAGCCCTGTATTTTCAAAGCATATCGTGGTCCCTCGTCTTTTTTGTTCTTTCTTTCATCTAAAAAACTTTTATGATTAAAACGGTGTTTCACAGATAAACTAAGGATCTATTAAAGCTGAAGATGCTTATTGCAAAGTGCAGTTGGTCAAATTCACGCAATAAAACTACCGCCTAGATTCTGGGTGCATAAAACCAATATCTGCAATACTTCGTACACTTTGATGCTGGCTGTGCAAACGATCATTGCCTCCGGGTGCTGGATTTGACCTATTCCTACACGGGTCGTAATGGCGTTGAATTATTAACGCAGTCTACAGAACTTATTTACAATATAATGATTGATTACTAAAATGATATATAATGTAAAATATTATCACGAAGAGATTTTCCAATAAAAGAATCAGAGATAGATTAGAGAACAAATTGATTTGAAACATGGCACTATAATTGAATTCTATCGTTCACTACATTAGCTTGCACTCTTCGATGTTTCAAACAATGCCATTATATGGACTCAAGAATTCTGAAGGGAACAATTTCCCCCATCAGACAAATCTGACATAGTCCTCCATCATAGGGATACATTTCTAATAAATTTTTGGAGGGCGTTTATTTTTACGGAAAACAAAAGCTATACTGAAACATAAAAAATACCTACTTGTCATTACGTGAAGGTGGACAATTCCATACCTGTTGAATGTTAGACCAGTTAGGAAGAAATGCTTGTAAATCAATAAACAGTTAAATTAAACTCATCTCCTTAAATATTATCACATCTCCACCCATGACTTCATTAGATATGTAAACAAGTACATTCAACACGGCAAACGACTGGCACGTGTAAACTTATCTGACATTAACATTCACCATTCCAAGCATCCTCTTAATGTTTTACATTAAGTCTGTCAGAAGACACAAAGTTAATGTAAAATGACCAATGCAAAGCCAGTACCATAGTTCATATGCGGTCGTTTAGCAGGAAATTTTATATCTCTGAAAGGCGATAATTAACCTACACTTTTCAACCAATACATTGTTCATCAAAGTAAAAAATATACATATCCTGAAATGTACAAGCAATAGACCAATAACACCGTTTTTCAAGCTTATGCAATTTGCTGAGGGCACGATAGTCCGAAATATCTGGCGTTTTCCATGCGTTTTTCAAGATTTTGGTATTTGGCGTACCGGTTTTCCTGGCACGTCAAATGTGAAAACCGTGAAAAACGCCTACAAAACGTCAGATATTTCGGACTAAAGGCACGCTTGACAGTACACCCGGTGTAGACGATTTCTGCAATATGTGAAATGGATTTTGAAATAAATATTTGTATAAAATTAAAATTTTGATTTTTCCCCAGGAATGTTGACACTGCACGAAAAACCACATGCCCGTTTAATACGCAGGTTACAACAAAAAAAAAATCTTCAAAAATTTAGATCTATGGAAAACACCGTTTCTATCTTCTTATGTAAAGCTGATAAGATAGGGATAGGTAAGCTTTAAGCCATCAGTAAGAGCAGGGATCATAGACATTAAAAACAATCTGTGTTTTGTGTATATCTAGAAGTTTAAACACAAGTATTGTGCGCACTAGAGCTTAATTGCGGATTTAAGTATTTTTTAAGGTTCGATCTAACATTGAATACAGATTACCCTAATCTGAAGGCATACTGCTTTCTTTTACACATTTCTAAGTTTAATGTACGACTGAGCTGAAGTCCGCCATGAAATGGGATTCTTGCTGTACGATGGTCGAGGAAAACCGGGAAATGATGGTAAGGAGATTTTTATGTATACTCAATTCCTGCTGCCACATAAAGACAACATTAGTTATATTTAACAATAACCACCTGTCCGTATTTACCTGCGGATAGAATATATACATACAGTTCATTATATGTATATCATTCATATTGCATACACTGAGGCATCTTATAGGCCAAGTGCTTAATGTTACTCCCCGTGCACAGTATTGTGGATATAGAATAGACCAGAGTTCCGATACAATTGCGTTTACATATGGATATATGCCTTAATAAAGGCTTAGTAAATATACAACACTTATTGTTCTCATTATAAATTTATCACAATTTAGTAATAACACGATATTCAGTGTTTCGGTCATAAGTTATTGACACTCGATGGTCACCTACTGTATCGATCATCACTTGGTGATTGTCTAGATATTAGACAAGGTAGGGAGAATTCAGACCTTCCTTGCAATTATTGAGAAATTTGATACGCAAAATCTCTATGAAATAAAGAATTTTATGGCTTACACTGATCGAGAACCAACTGAATATGAACATACAACCTACCCCGCCCTGCATGCTACAGGAAATTTTGGCTACTTTTGACACCGATTAAGTTGACTCAAAAAGAAGAGAATTCAGAGTATGGGTCACTTCCATGAGGCATTGCTTAAACTACGGTAAAGTGCGAGAAACTCCTAACGGAAAATTGCATGTCTATAATAATCATCAATGGCCAATACATAACGATAAGAGATATTTATGTCAAATACTTATATGAAGACCTTCTACATGGAATTATCGAGGAAAAGATACTGGGAAACCTTTTTTCAGATTGTGTAAGGGTCAACTATATTTAATCAATATGTATTTATTGGAGATTTGAATGGTAAAATATAATTAAGGGATAAATTAGCTGCAGAACTGTAGCGTTATGGTCTTATACTTTAGTCTTTGACCATGGTGAAAGACTAAAATATAAAACCAAAACACTACAGCTCTGCAGCTAGGGATAAATACATCGATTTAATCACTATAAACACATTCAATTAAAGAAGGTGTAACCATATTATATAGACACATTTCCTGTGGGTTTTGGGAATTGATCACAACAAATCCTATATAGGTGCATATAAGAAGAAAATTGCAAAATCACGTAAATAAGCCTTATTTTGCTCGTTTCGGTAGACTGATGGTTTTGATCCTTCTTTATAAAAATGATCTTATTGGGTGTGACTTTCATTTATCTAGTTTCAAACCAGTATTTCTTCAGGACCATCTTTTCACTATGGTTACTGGAGAGTGACAGTAAATCTATTTATAGTTTTTTCGTCCTCGCTTCTATCTTTACATCTATATATGATATATTGCAATCCCGACTTCAGGTAAATACAATCTGTTTTTATTTCATACATTTTTTTAAATAAATTTTGTTGGTGTGTTTTTAATCATGTTTTAAAACAGTCAAAATCAATTATTTCTTAAAGATATAGTATCTCAACTAAGCAATTCATTAATTGTAAGCATAAAATATATATATGCCGTCAAATGACTGCTGTTAAACATACAGTTCTTTGCCCCAATTTAAGACCATCTTACGTATATCTTACCTCTATTTTATTTTATTTTATTTATTTATTTTAGTTATACTTGTATTCAGGTTATGATCTTGGGATCCAAACCGTGTTCTTCTAAATTACCGATTAACTTTTGAAAACAATTGTTTACATTGTTAGAAGTAAATTTAACACCAGAACCATAGGCTAATCAATGTACATTAGTGTGTGTTTTTAGTTTTTGTATGAAAAGCAAATACACTTGACCAGGAGCCAAGCTTTGGTCGTCTTAATTCAACATAGCGCCACTGTCTTTACAGATTCTATGGCCGCTGGGTTGGGGCACAAAGAACTAATCGTCATTAGTAGTGTACTTGGAATCATTGCTGTCCTCGTTTCGCTCGCAGTTGGGACATATTGTTACAGGTAAGCATCGTTTGGACCCTAGAACATAACGTTTCTATAGCGTATACTCGTAAATGGGACCACTCGCTCCTTCTATTCCTTACAGTAGTTTTGGGTCGACAGCGCAAAAAAAGCAAAGAGCAAGGCCTTCGGATAGCAAAGTAAGCTAGTGAGTTAGAAGACTCCAGACGGCGAATCTGTGAGAGCAATGTTATTAGGTAACTATGCGTGGCAAAAGGGCGACATATAAGCGTCACCTTCGCTTTGTTGCTGGAGTTGACGCATTGTCTATGATTTTGCTCCTTCGCTCTGCCCTCTCACTCTCTAACTTTGTTAGCTCCTTCTATCTTAAGGAGCAAGTGGTTCCATCAATTCACTAGCTTTAATCACTAATGGACGAGTAAGCTATGATGTACTATCAGTGCGAGATAATATAATGCGGAATATACTCTAGGTCATACAGTTGCCATCTTCGGGTTTATGCTGGACATACTCTTTGGGGTAACCTATCGGGCAAGGTTATATCCCAGTAAGGTATTGTTGAAAGCACTTTTACATAAGTACCAGTAAGTCGTAAATTATATATTAGGGCTATTGCAAAACACACTTTTAGGGTAAATCGGCCGTAAGTTATTATGGAAGGGTTATTAAAGAAATTCAATCTCAAGGTATTCGCAAGTTTTATTACAATAAAGTCAGTGCGGAAAGTTTGCTTACGATATGCAATTGGTCATATTTAATTAAAGTACGGTTGAAACAGCCTTTAGTCGGACAAGAGGCCTATGGGCCACATCGCTCACCTGAGCATTTGGCTAGGAGTTCAGTATTTTATAAGTGGTTTTAACCTACCCCTAAGGGAAGGGGGATGATTATAACAAACTTGAATCTACACTAACTGAAGATGCTTCCATATAAATATGTTTAATCATGGCTCTGCTGATCTTGAGAAGACGATTTTAAAGATTTTTCCTATGTATTCCTATGTAAAACTTTGATCATTCACTGTGGTCCCGCCCCAACCCCGGGGGTCCTGATTTGAAGAAACTTGAATCTACACTATCTGAGGATGCTTCCATATGAATATGTTTAATCATGGCTCTGCTGTTCTTGAGAAGAAGATTTATTTTTAAAGATTTTTCCTATGTATTCCTATGTAAAACTTTGATCATCCATTATGGCCCCGCCCTACCCCCAGGGGTCATGATTTGAAGAAACTTGAATCTACACTACCTGAGGATTTTTCCATGTAAGTTTCATCTTTCCTGGCCCAGTGGTTCTGGGGAAGAAGATTTTTCCTATGTAAAACTTTGATCATCCATTGTGGCCCCGCCCTACCCCCAGGGATCATGATTTGAACAAGATTGAATCTACCCTACCTGAAGATATCTCCATATAAGTTTCAACTTTCCTGGACCAGTGATTCTTGAGAAGAAGATTTTTAAAACACCCGCCAAATTTTCTTTAATTCTTAATTATCTCCCATTGAAAGAAGGTGTGGCCCTTCATTAGAACAAACTTGAATGCCCTTTACCCAAGGATGCTTTGTGGCAAGTTTGGTCAAAATTGGTCCTGTGGTTCTGAAGAAGAAGATGACATTGTGAAAAGTTAACGACGATAACGCCAACGACGAGGACAACGACGACAGACAACGGACAAATTTTGATCAGAAAAGCTCACTTGAGCCTTCGGCTTAGGTAAGCTAAAAAGCAGTTCGTCATACTTTATTACAGCAGGGTTAATGCTATAAACGTACGTGTATTCTTACGGGTAAGCGATCATATAGTTTATTGCAATAGCTAGCGTTCGATCATTTGTTGTTACAAGGTCAGTGCGATCTTAAGATCGGGTTACTGAGGAATGTATCATGTTTCAAGTGAGTGTAGGTTAGAAGTAAAATTGTTAAGCTACCGTAAAAATGCAGGCATTTGTTTCTGTACTAAAGTAACTTTTTACCCCGACAGGGTAAAAAGTTATTTCAAAAACAAGTGCCTGTGCGTAAAATGTACCATCTATCGGTAACGAAAGATGCAAGAAACAGTGTAATGCATCTTCATGTAACATTTGTCTTCATCCATGAAGAGAACCAAGGGTTATCAATCATGCCTCTTGTCTGTTTTGCGATGACTGTATCGTCTAAAGTTGGAAAACTTTTACAGTATAGATACGCAGAAATATTAAAGAAGACATCTTTTGTGAGGCACCGTGTAATTCATGGACTGGAGGCATGGAGTGGAGTTATGGAGTGGAGTTTGGAGTCAAATTTTGGAGTCTGTTTTTTTTTTAAGTTTGATTTTTGCTGTAAAGCACCAGCTTAGTGCAATGTTTAACATGACTCCTGTTGCTAAATTTAGGTAGTCTTGTTGAATTGCCTTAAAATCTGCCCCCAAAAAAGACAAATAATGTTTCTTGTTTTTTTTAGTGGGTGTCATTTATGCCCACTTCATACTCCATAATCCATTTCAAGTCATTTTTCTGCTCCTTTGGCCTGAGATTTTCCGATTGTTTAAGGAAATATATTCTTTATTTCAATACCCCAAAAAATAAGAGCTACTGAATTTGTGAGCTTTACATTGATCAATCTTAGTATCAATATTATCAAATTTAATTTGTCTTATCGAATTATAGAATTAAAGCTATATATGGCGTATCTGAGCTAAAAAAATAAAAATAAAAATAAGATATTGAGTGTAGATGAACATGAAATTTGTTATTTACGTTCAAATTAAAATTTTCACCGATTTTGAACTTGAATAACCTCACGTTTCTATAGTTAAATTGATTTACACTGTGTCTGATATTAAATGCGCATTCGGTAAATAAATCTGTTATAGTTTTAATTTTTTAATATCTATGAAACGCGATTGATTTAAAGTGTGTTATTTACAGGAAAGTCCTATCTTTATATTAAGTAATAAAACACCTAGAAAGAACATTTTAATTTAGTTAGTCTGAACCTATCAAAAATACGCCATATATGACTTAAATTTAAGATACAAAATTCATCAGTTGACAACTCTGGAGTTTTAATTTATCTCATATTGCTACAGGAAGTGAC
This sequence comes from Saccostrea echinata, assembly GCF_033153115.1. NCBI lineage: Eukaryota > Metazoa > Mollusca > Bivalvia > Ostreida > Ostreidae > Saccostrea > Saccostrea echinata. The sequence goes on from NW_026889759.1 coordinate 8,836,686, forward strand.
GTGTGTGCTCCTTAAAATTGGAACACTGTAGATGAACATTTTAGTTTATATTTCTGTTATTAAAATAAATTACATTTGTATTATGAAGTAAACTAATGGTATGCAGTTTATTAAATCTATATTTGAATTATTTGTTAATATCAATTTTGACATTGACATCTTTAATAAAAATTATTGATCAAAATTTTTTTGTAACATCAATTAGATTTTTTTTCACAACCAAATCTATATTATGAAAGACATTGTATCAGTCATATTTGAAAGCTTATGTTCTAGGAGTTTATTTAACAAATATTCATTTAAGATATGTTGATTGTTTTAACAAGACTGGTGAAGATCCCATTATCTGTTACCTAAATCTCAGGATTGTTCATATTATTTTTCATGTTATTCATGTTATTTTTTATTTGGACAAGTTAATCTTCTGGTCCAACTCTTCAAGTTAATCTTTTTCCACCAAAATGGATTACCCAAAATTATTGTACTGTTAATGAACAGCGTGCTGATGTGAATAAATAGGTCTGTTATAATCGCAAAACACTGCCTGCATCCTCTTGTATAAATAACTCTTGATAAAATGAATATGTGGGACATACAGTGGCTGCATCAAATTCCCGCAAATTCTTTCAGATAAGGTCATGGGTATTAATTTCACTCTCATTGTCAAAAAGTGTGTTATCTAAAACAGTGACAGTTTATTCTATGTTTTAATCAAATTTAACTGTTACATAAATAATGATCACCATTGCTTTCAACACATAATTGGAAGGTGATAAAACCCTTTGAACTAAATTTTAGCTTTCTGTCACATCTTTGTTATGTCAGCTAAAACTTTTATAGGTTTTTGACCACACAGCTGAACAATGTATAGGTTAATATATTGTTACAAGGTTGTTTGATTTTTGACATTTGTTCACATCCATATAATCCACATTAGAATATGATAGATTATTTTTTCTCTATATATAATTTAATTTAGATTTGCAACCATCATTTTAGTTACTCTTAAAATGTGACTTAAAAAAAAGATTATCAATAATTCACAAAAATTTACTTAAATAATTAAATATTATGATACTGTAATAGGAATACAATACATTGGTGACTCACAATTTTATCAATTTAGAAGTTAATGGGAAGGAATGTACTGTGATGCTAGTTAAGGATGATAACACTTATATAAACTCCCATATAATGCAATGATTTTAATACCCCGGTACATGCATGCTAATCTGTGGAGAACAAAGTTAATTCAACACTAGGTCACATACACCAAAATTAAATGGTTAACATCTCTGAAACTGGGGGGTGTGTAAAACACGAAATGAGAAACAAGGAATGAGGAACAATGGAATAAAAAAAAAAATAACAAATGACCTCAAAATGTCAACCAAGGGGACAGCTTTTGCCTTGATTGAATTTTGTTAGAAAACAAATACCGCCTGAAATTAAAACATCTAACTTAGGTCAGATTTATCAGTGATCTGACATTGCGAACCCATAAAGAATTGACAGATTTAATTAGATATCAACAGCTGAAAAGTACATGATTAACTGGTAAGAGACAAATCACCTCAAATTATTATCTGATTGTTACATAATCAGAGAAAAAACAAAACATCAAATAATATATTTATACATTTGTTTATCAATAAAATATATATAGTAAGGAAAGCTATTATACCATTGACATTACATTTCAATTGTAACATTACCAGAATTACTAAATTACAAAGATAGTTTTGAACATTGTGATAGTAAAAAGCTAAATGATCTGTAACAGTTCTTTTTTGACAGAGTTCTAACATATAGAAATTTGGACCATTATAGAGTACCCCAGCAGAAATACATTCACTTAGCTTATCACTGAAGGTATCATTTGATGACAAATTTATTATTATAAGCAAAAACTGAGTAAGCATTTCTTTCAGATGATAGTATTGTATTAATCAAATCTGTCGTGATAGTATGATTTTTCTGTGGGAGATATTGTGCGGGTCGCTGATAGATCTGACCCAAGTTAGACGTTTTCATTTCACTCTGCATCTGTCATCTAACAAAATGAAGTCAAAAGCATAAGCTGCCCCCCTTGGTTGACATTTTAAGGTCATTAGTTATTTTAAACTGAATCTCATTCCATTGTTTCTCGTTTGGCATGGGTGTGAGGATTCTGGCTTTTCTCTATGAGCCAATGTAATCTTACAGAGCTTTCACTATCAATTAGAAAATTGACAGATTATTCAATGTTTAATAAAGATAAATTGGAGTAAAAACAATTAACACATTGCTTTCTACTTGAAGTGTGATATGACCCATAGCTGATTTTGTTGTCTCTGAGGGTGAGTGAGCGACAACCCAAGGAAAAGTGAGAGAGATTAGTATGGTAATCGCTATTTCACTTATAAAACAAGGAAGTAAAGGAGTGAGAGGACCTTTTAGTACACCGTATATTAGTGGTTTAAAGTGTGGAACTTATTTTAAAACTAATTATAATTTATTTTTATAATTTTACATGGAAGGTAAGGAATAGGTGAGCATAATATTGAAAAACTGCATTCTTATAAATTGTTTTAAACTCTGAGCCTAATAGCTCTTGACAGGTTTGTTAACATGTCCAATTAACTGTATTTAAACAACCAGTTAGACCGACTATATCTGTTGATTAATTATATTCAACAGTTTCCAAACATTTTCAAAGAACAGGTAATCTTGTCAGTATCATGTCTGTCTATTCAATACTGATGTTATTTTCTCAAGTTACAAATACTTTCGTAACTTTCAGAAACTTACAAATTTTAATTAGGTCGTAGTAGCAATGAATTGTCAATCTGTTTAGCTAAAAAACTTGAAACAGCCAACAATCGTACAAAAAGAATGAAATACTTTCATACTTATGCAATTTCTTGAACGTCTTTTTCCATTCATGTTTTTTTTTTTTTTTTAAATCTTAGACTCCAAAATTTGACTCCAAACTCCACTCCAAACTCCACTCCACAACTCCACTCCATACCTCCAGTCCATGAATTACACGGTGCCCTTTTGTGAAAGGGTTTTCGTGAATTATAAACAGACCTGTGTAAAATGGATGCCTACTGACAAAAAATTCACATTAGTCTTTAGAAGTCTTTACAAATACATGTATATTAACTTCATGGCGAGTGACTTGCGGAGCCAATCAATTGCTGGTTAGGTTGACGACCTACTAATTGGCTTTAAAAGCAACCATGTTTGAATATGCTGAAAGTCTGGTAGTCGAGATGAATAAATATGAAGTGATTTTTTTTTCTTAATGCCGTATTGCAGGGACTCCTTTGTAGGCATGCTACATGTCATGTATTTCTAAAAGCCATGCATCTCGTATCCATTGGTTTAAACACACCAAAGTATGATTAACATTTTTTTTAAATTCCAACTGATCTTTATTGCAGATGGTTCATGTTCAGATGATGCACGAGCATCAGACGCACTAAATAAACGGAGATCGCTCGAGATTTAAGAGTTTTTAATTAAATTGATTAAGTTCTAACAAAGTATCTGTCAACATATTCACTTTGGTTTAATTTGCAGTAATGGACCCAACAAAAGCAGATACCAGCAGGTTTGAATGCACTACATTACTGCACCTACCGCATAATAGCTACGTAAATGTATACACAATGTACCATTAGCTTGACAATATACCTCATAATTTATATAAGTCGGGGTTTTAATGCTCGCCTTATACGCTATAAATTTAACAAATCCAGAAACAGTGAATATCATACACTAGTACAATAAATTATTTTATGCATCATTGAAGCAAATTTAGACACCGAGATCGGGTAAGGAAAGAAAAGGCATACGTATCTTTAAGTAAAGGGAATTTAAAGTTCTCTACAGATGTAAATTATTTAGTTTATTTTATTCGATAGTTGCTGTAAACTTTTTTCTTTGAATATAAATAATACAGCCATTTCAGTTAAAGTATAAATTCAGATACACACACAAGTGATAAAGTCATCGTCTAAAATTTGCACACAGGCACGTAGCATCAAGGTGGGGTCATCAAACATAACTTTTTACTACTGAAAATGTTCATTGAAAGGCCGGTTGCCCCATCCCCCTTCACTTTTTTGTTGCAGTATAGTCAAATAATGGTATATACATGTAGAGTGTATGAATAAAAGAACTGCGAAAGATAGCATTGTTCTCCCGCCTACCTTCAGGACAATTTTCAAAAGTTAACATATTTGGATGATTTTTCATATTTATATAAATATTTATATGAATTTTCATAAAACATTACTTCTTTGGAAAAACAAAGAGAGATAACGCTATAATTTGGGTAAAACGTGTTTTTCACTATAGAAATCAACGGAAAATATTTTTAAAACATCCCCCCCCCCCGTGAAACAAAAATTCCTTTTTACAGGTAATATGGACTGTCATTTCACAAATTCATACCAAAGCTTTTTGTGTTTCACGGGGGGGGGGGGGGATATGTTTACAGGCAAAAAACTACAAAATGCTTATTTTTTCACCAATTTCAAAGGGTTTTACAACTAAAATATTGTATTTAATTAATAATATATGTTTAATTTTATATGCGTAAAACATAAGAAAAGATTTTAAGAACATTTATTCATATCCAAAAATATCTCAAAAGGTAGTGATGCTTTAAAGCTCGATTTCAATGGAAAATATCATCTAACCCCCTTAATTTAAGAGCTGGAATTAGGGGTAATTAACTATTTAACACTGGCATTAAAATTATCTGTCAAAAAATTATGTTATCTGTTAAAATTATCTGGGTTGGCGCATGCGTGAGTTTGGAGAAACACCGCTTCATTTCAAAGAGAAAAAAAATTCAAGATTTCATCCAAAAAAGTGCATTAATACAGTCAGGACATACGTAAAGAAGGTATTTAAGGTGTTTACAAACAGTATAGAGCAGTTAAATGGCGAAATATTGTGTATCATTTTAGTATTTCTGATCTAAAATTGAACAATTCGGTGAACAATAAAAGGCACGAAGACACGATTACCATTCCGTCCTATAAATAGCACAGGTAAAAGTTAGGTGAATCTGTGATGCATGAGTGAACAGTATAAACAAACATGGAGTCGGACACGTCGAACATTATTGGTGAATGTAGGTCGGTACTATATGGCGATACACTACAAGAGCAATATGAAAGTGGAGAAGTCACTATAGAAAAGTTGTACAACCTAATGAAATCCATGGGGAATACTATGAACCTAAGATTCAATCAAATAAACACAAATTTTGAACAAAAAATTTCGAACATAGAAAGTAAACTACAAAGAGTTGATGAAATGTTCGAAAAATTCATGAGTTTATCGGCAAAAGTACAGTACATAGAAAGGGAACTCCATGAAATGAACAAAACATCCAATGATTTCCAAGAAAGTCTCCAAGGGTTAAGCAATATATTTGATGGCGTAAAAGAAGATGTGTCGAATTCCAGTAAACAAGTACTAGACATGAAGTCTCGCATAGAAGAAATTGAAAACGATTTCAGTAAATACAGATTTGAAAAAGAAAAAGAAGTAAGAGAAATCACAGAGAAAAACGAACTTCTTTCGGAACAAATCACAGTTTAAATTAAGTGATACCGTAAATCAAAAGACTAAGAAGATTGCTTGGATAAATAATGTCTTAAATATCTTAAACGATTGTGGACTTTCAAATATTTGGAACAGTCAAGCTTTCAATCCAAATTGGTTAAGAGCGAAAGTAAAACTAACTTTAATAGATCAATTTAAACAAAAATGGAATTCGGATGTTCAAAATTTATCAAAGACCCTAAATTATAGAATATACAAAGACGAACTAAAATTTGAAAAATATTTAGAAATTCTATCACGAAAAGAAGCCATAAATTTCTGCAAATTCCGTACTTGTAATCATTATTTGCCAATTGAAACTGGACGTTGGTTAAATGAACCAAGAGAGATTAGACTATGTAAGAAATGTCAATTAAATGAAATAGGAGATGAATTCCACTACATATTAAATTGCACGGCAATGACACGTGAAAGAAATAAATGTTTAACACAAAAACAATTACGATTCAAAATACAATTACATTTAGAGAAATGATGAATTCAGATAAACAGCCATTTTTAAGAAAACTGTGTATATTTATAAAAAAAATTACTAAAACGTGCTCCCCAAACTAGTAAAGACCTAAACCTATAATTGTACTATTTGTCTATCCTCATACTCACGCATGCCATATATGTGTTTTTATTTTTCATCATTGTAGTTTACATTTATATCTCGCTATACAATTGTAAAATTGTGAAGAGATCAATAAATTCAGTTCAGTTCAGTCAATTACCATTGAACTGTTCTTTACTCTCAACAAAGATTTCACGGTCAAATTGCCATTAGTATTGAATTAAATGGGTGTAAAATGTAGGCGGGAATCGAGAGTTAGCATGCGTAGTTCTTTGGTACTGAAAGAAGTTGTTACTGCATCTATCGCATAATATCTACGTAAATGTACAGTATATAAAATGTACAATCAGCTTGAAAATATACATGTACCTCATAATTTATATAGAGTAGAAAATAACTCTGGGTTTTAATGTTCGCCTTATTCGCTATACATTTAAGAAATCCAGAAACACTGAAAATATTATATACTAGTACTTTAAATTGTTATATGCATCATTGAAGCAAATTCAAACATCGTGATCAGGTAAGAAAAGAAAAGGCATAACTATTTTAAGGGGAATTTACTGTCCTCTACATCTGTAAACTCTTTATTTTTTTTTTATTCGATAGTTGCTGTAAACTTTTTCCTTGAATATAAATAATACAGCCATTCAGTTAAAGGTATAAATCTAGACACACACGAGTGATAGTCATCATCTGAAATATGTATACAGGCACGTATCGTCGGGAGGGGGGAGGGGACCCCCATTTTTCTAAACATAACTTTTTACTACAGTATTGAAAATGTTCATTGAAAGGCCGGCCGACACCCCTTTTTTGTTGCAGTGTAGTCAAATAAGGGTAATACAAAGTGTATGAATAAAATTTGCTACGGAAAGAAGTTGGAACCTAACACCCACACACACTCTGCTTGTTAAGTTTTTTTCAGGTTAGTTGAAAAAAAATTTTCTGGGTGGCCCCCCCACTTTCAAAAACGATGCTACTTCCCTGATATATCAGAGATCATCAAATAATCACATACTAGTATTCATATATAACTGTACATTTTAGAAGATTTTAGTGAAGAAAATTTTATCAAGTTATATCAATAACTCTTTATTAAATATCAATACAGGAGATATGATTACATCAAAAGAACAAAACGGGGATCCTCTACAGATTCAGGGAGGAGACTTTTCTTTGTGGAGGACGTGAAGCAAGGCCATAATGGAAAGGGTCCACTCCCAAATAAATTACATCGGCAAATCTTCACGTCTACACAGCCGATACCCCAACAAGTCGTACGCAAACCACAACCCAGCATGCAGACTAATAATTATATTCGAAGTAGCCATGGAAGAGCAACACGTGACGTTCATATTCACAATTCCTACCCCGGCGGTGTTCGATTAGTGCGCTTCCACCAGGACCATGCCAAACCGGTGCTCCTGTACCGACCTAGCTCTCTGAGACCCATATATACGCAACCCCACCTTCCCAACACAGTACCACATCTTCGACTGGGAGACTATAGACCCAAGGTTGTCAGTGGTTACTTCTCACCAAGCAATATTAGAAACATGACCGACGAATCGCTCAAAGATCCGGAAAGTTCATTAAACAGCAGTAAGTGCACGAGAGATTGTATAGAAAAGAGAAATAAGGATACAAATATATTACAGACTTATTTCTGGTGAAATACATTATAATTTCAGCTTAAAATTTGTCTATTTTAGGTAGGTCAAAGTTTCATTGGTAAGCGTTTTCTCCTTTGTAACACGTTCGTGCGGTAGAACTCCGTACTATGCATACAATGTATCACTAACATACAGCTTGTTTAATCCTTAGTATGAAAGCCCGTTAATTTTATTTTCCTAGCTTATATCTTAACGCTTAACTTTCGCGAATAAATGCTTAACTTTCGCGTTATTAACTTTCGCTATAAATTCTTAAGTTTTGCGATTTTGGTGTTAAAACACGTGGTAAATTTGTCTTGATATACTTATGGTAATAGTTAATACAAGCAGAGAAGTCTCTTTTTAAGATTATGTGAGAAATTCAGTACACCTTTAAATGTTACAATACAACTTCCAGGAAGCCATATAGTGTTGAAAGTCACGTTTAAAGCACTGGATTAATTTTAGCTGCAGATCTGTAGCTCGCTAGTTTGAAAAAAAAAATTGGGATGGACGACCATGTGATCTGCAGATCTGTCAAATTGATTTGGCGATTATTTGGATGAAGGATAGGTTTAAAGAAACTCCCAAGACAAGCCCATAGTCCCAAAACTAACATAATCTCTAAACATAAAACATGATCTTATTTTGTGCAAACCAAAGACTATTTACGTTCAACAGTAAAGCTTTATAACAATAAACTTAAAACAATCAGATACTTTTTATACATTTGCCAAAGGCAGGTACATGTACATATATTTGTAAATAATATATTTAGTAACTCGTCAAAATTTTACCTCATTCTCCTAAGGATTAATAACAAACTAAAGGGATTCTCATTTCAACGTTTCAACTGTCAAAAACAGAATTTCTACTTTCAGAGAGAGTTTAAGCCAGAGTGTTGGCTAAAATTGTGTCTTGGGGGGGGGGGGTCTTAACACTCCTATAAAATGTTTCAATTCTTCTTAGAAGAGTGTGAAATGTTTAGAGGACAAAAGTCAGTCTTCATTCAAATATTTTGCAATTAGATAAATGCATGAATTTTATGCTAAAATGCGAAAGTTACGTATAACTTTTGCATAACCATTAAATCCATAGTTTCGCGTTATTACACCAAACATTTTCACCTAGAAAAATGAGCACAATGGCTTTCATACCTAAACGTAATACTGGTGCACAATAAAAATACTGGTTTTATTAGAATCATTACTCACAGAACTCTATTTGTGCATTAACAATTTCCCTCAAAGAGAATACCAGGGTATGCTATAAACGAAGCAATGGAAGTGTTATTGCTGTTTTTCCATTTTCATTTTATTTTACTTTATAATATCATTAAATGCACACACTAACACAATGACAATTGTAACAAATTAAAGTTCCTCATGACATGGGTCTTGATCAGAAGTTCTATTGTAAAAGGAATCTTGTGTCTCTTACACATTCAAAGCACATCTTAGAATCATGAAAGCATAGAGAGAGAGAGAGAGAGAGAGAGAAAGAGAGAGAGTTACTGTTTGTGATACATCTGTACTTTGCTTTATAAAATGCCAACTTGAATTGATAAAATATTTAATTATAAAAAATGAAATATTTTGCAGGGTTCCAGCAGAGCCAGAAAAAGTAAGGAAAGATAAAATGCAATAGTCTAGTGATCATACTTCAATTTATTCTTCACAAGTTTAAAAACGCACAGCTAGAATTTCCTAAAAATACACTTCATTGTCTTTTAAAAGGTGAAATTCATCCATTTAGATGAGAAAGGTACACAAACAAAAGCAGTAAAGAAGAGACACAAAGCTACTAGAAATTCCTCGACCTCCACATCCGACCTCAAAACTTTACTTCCTCCAAGGACCAAAACCATAAAAAGGAACTCGGACTTTCATACTCAGTACATAGAAAGTGGTAGTAATTTTGTCATAATTGACTACCTTGATCAAAGAAACCAAACAAATGGGGAGCTACCATTATCCACCTCTACACCACGGGACGACCAAGAGGAAAAAACTGATCCCAACCACAATATCATTCCAAGGCAAAGAAAAGCACATGAGGGTTCTCTTGATAAGATTCCAGTCTTTTAAGTCTAAGGGGACTTACTTTTGTATTCCAGTTTTACATATATTGCCATTTCCAGATTTGTGTATCTTAGAAGGATTTTGCTTTCGTATGTAGTAAGATTAGCCTTTAGGGGAAACATTTTTTTTTTTTTTATGAAAACCATAGTAAGTGTGCATAATATTTGCAATACTTTTAAACTGAACATATCTCTATTTTTGAATTTATTATACTGTACTGCTTACCAGCTTTTGTTTTGTAATAAAAAAGAATATTTTGTATATATGTTTTAGAAAGTTTATTCAGTTACCTTTTCTTACCCCCTCTTTTCCCCCCTTTCCCTGATTTAAAACCCCCCTTCTTCCTGCCCCCTCCTCCTTTATTTTTTCCTCCTTTCTGTTTCCCACCTCCTTCCTCGCGCCTCCTCTTTGCTCTGAAATGTACAAAAACACGGAACTTTGTACAACTGTACATGACCTGGAGCAAGTCTATTTTAAGTTTCAATGTACTGAAGCAATGAATCTACGAGGCTTGTGGGGGAGGGATGGGGTGGGCATTGTTAGACTATTAATCCAAAGATTAGTGCTTTAAATCCCATTTATGCTATTTAATGTAAATCTGTTGATTGTGCTGTTTTTTAAAATAGACAAAGCATTCTTGTTCATCTAGATAATTCAAACTCAAAGGGAGATAACTCATGATAAGAAATAGAGGACCAGTAGTGAAATGGCGCCATCATGGAAGAAGGAAGAATATTTCACATTTAAACTCATATAATGGAGGCTTTTTATTTTTCTTATGCAGTAACAAAATAAACGTCATATTACTTTACCTTGACTGTTCCTCATTCATGATCTCACGATTGGCAGCCTTAGTAGTGTTTACAATGGGAACTCTGTTTTGGAGGTGATCTAGAATCTCTAGTTGTTTTTTACTCTCCTTGTGAACGTCACGATAGTTTGGTTCAAACTTAAAAAAAAAAGATTGATTTTAATGATATATACATATTTTTTAAACTATGAAGAGAATTTACATAAATGAATATTTCAATTAAATCCCTTCCAAAACTTGTCAACCCTAATTCAAAAAAGATTGATTTTAATGATACAGTACGAGGGCCGTTCAAAAATTACGCGGATTTGTTGCACAAAAAATATATTTGACAACATAATCAAGCAAATAGTCATAAATAATATAAAAGAATCTTTTCATATATGATCATCAAAATTTCATATCAAGAAATTGTAAATTGGTATCAATTTCAAGTGATTTAACAGGACATCTCATGAAGTCACGGCGCAGTAAAACTTTCAACGTCACGGGCATTCTAAAAAATGGGAGCTTTCATTTTCTCAATATTTTCCCTTTAGTTAGTATTTGATACTGGATAGTTTGGGTTACCTTATCCACTCAGAATAAACGTCCATATACCATTTCCGATTCAGCTTAAAAACTATAAAACTATAATTGTGTGTTTTAGTTTGTGTTAAACCCCAAAACTGCAGGTATTTCTGAGGTAAAGTTTGACGTCAGTCGATCTTGATCACATTCTTAACAGCCCAGATCAGTGTTTTGTCGATGAACGTCATCCATCCCTCCCGGATTGCCTTTTAACTAAGGTATAACAATCTAAAATTCTTTTCTACATTTTGTAGAGATGTGTCGGAAATTCCACTGGTTTACTACATATTTCATTAGGATTATTTTGGGTCTCTATTGGCGTTTTCCCAGCATGATTCATGATTTGATAAAATTGCGCTGCGCCGTCAAATCAGTAGACGTCATTTTTGCAGTTGATTTCGTAGGGGTTACATCGGAGAAAAATTACAATATTTCTGTTATATAATATTACGCCAGAAATCTAAATACTTAATATTAAAAAAAAATAAAAAGAAATTTTAAAGAAAATTGATAAATAATATGGTAAAATATGGAAAATAAATTAATAAATTTTTGGATACCGCATGTTTGTTTTTCAACATTTTTGCCGTGCTCCGTATATCACCATCAGCAGTATCAAAACTCCATTAATTTTATGACATATTAAATAAAATCAAAAAATTTTACCAAGAATTTATTGGAATTTTAAAGAAATATGTTCCTGTGAAATTTCAATTCTATATGACGTCTGTAAGAGCAAATAATAGAAGAGTCCGCGTAATTTTTGAACGGCCCTCGTATATACACATTTTTTGAAACTATGAAGAGAATTTACACAAATAAATATTTCAATGTGTTCAATTAAATCCCTTTCAAAACTTGTCAACCCTAATTCATATTATAAAAAAAATTCATTGCTAACTGCATGTGAATACACTATAAATTCAAAACAGAGTAAGCCCGGATACAAAAATTAATAGATCTGAGCTAGAAGTCTGACAGGAGTATTACCCATACATGTGAAAAGAAACAATGCTATATACTTTTCTTTTTTTGCCTGTATGTCGGGAAGGTTTTTCTGTTGGGAGCTTGTCTGTGAACTTCCCTATGGATGCTGTTGACTTTCTGGCCACTGCCAAAGCTTTCCCCAAGTAGTCTTTTGTGGGGGCCTCAGTTGGGGTAAGTCCAACTCCAGGTACTGAGACCAGAAAATAAAATGAAAACATGCTGTCACATCTAAATATCTCAATTTGTATGACCTACAGGTATCAAAGAGTTCAAGAAAATGAAGTTGGATTTTATATCAAAATTATTCAGTAAACATATTTTTGATAGCTGGCTTGCTTCAATACCTGTATGTTTCTGGTACTCAAAATACCACAGGTAACTGTACACAGCAACAGGGTTACAGAACCATTTTTTTGGGAGGGGGGGGGGGGGGTTATATAGGAGTATAAAAGAAGGAAATTGTTTGAAATGAATTTGATTTCAAGTCAGCATATAGATGTGAAGTAAACAACAATGTGCACAGGTTTAGAGGAAACTTACTTCCCATATTAATGATATGAGACAAACTAAATATCCTTAAGATTTTGTGAATATTCTTTGACAGTCAGGCTAACCTCTTATATATTAATTCAAAATATCAAGAAGGGGTCTGTCACATCTAATGCACACTCCTGTTTTGATTCAGATCTAGTCTGATTAAAAATCAAAGCTTTTCTGTGCATCTTCCATTTCTTCCTCTACATAAAAGCCCTACCCCCCCCCCCCCCCCCCCCGTTTCATTTGACATCATAATTATATAGTCTTAAAAGAGCATGGTAAATACAGCAAAACGTTTTTTTCATTCCTATATATGTATTTAAAGTAATAATGATATAGTCACAAAATTTAACTTTTTTACAAACATATTATCATAACTTGCTTATGATAAAGTTAAATTTTATACTAGTTAAGTAGTTTGTAGCAGCTGTACCTCACAATGAACAAATATTAAAAACAGGTGCTGCTAAGTTTCTGATTACACTTACAAAATGTTCTGTATTATATACATGTACCTTTTGACTTCTGTGATCTGGCAATGTTACGGAGTCTCTGTAACTCATTCTTTGCCATCCTCTCCTTCTTTTCTTGTTTTCTTTTGGCAAACAGGTCCACATTTGGATCCGCTGTAATGATAAATTACATCAAAAATGACAAGATTTTATTGTTCTAATTCCAAATATTATTTATTATCATTAAAATTCTGAAACAATTACACATTCTTTAAAAGAAGGGGCAATAATCTAGGAATACATGTGAAATTTCATTTTTTTACATAACAAAAAAAAAACCCAGCATACAGACCAGCATTATCAGGCACCTCTATGCACCACTCTTGTGTGTCATCATTAGCCCTTTTGTATCCCCAGCGTGGCCTCCACTCCTTCAAATTTCAAGAATAAGCTGTAAGCTCATTACAATTACTTAAATTTCCCAAATTAACTGAATTCATACAACAATAAAACCTGAGTTGTTTGGATATAATATTTCCTGCATTTATCAATAAGGAATAGTTGTACAGTGTCCTCTGAATGCCTTTATTTTTATGTGAGAGAAAGACATAGAGAAAACAATCAAAATGTAAGTCACAACACCTGAGTAAAACAACAATGTAGACCAATGTAGACACATCAATGCTGTTTTCATGTGAACTTCTGACAATCTCCCACTATTGACATATATACATTATTTTGTAAAAATGCTGTGTCATATATATATATATATATATGTAAGACTCCAAAGTCCGATAGTGATGCCAAAGTATGATGGTCTCGCCAAACCCCGATGGTCTGCGCCAAACCCTGATGGTTTGATGTCGGTACAGATGCCAAAGTCCAATGGCTAGTTTCCTATGAGACGCGCTGCCCTAAAGTGCGATGGTCTGACACGCCAAAGTCCGATGGTGAGGAGAAACAATCCATGTTTATGACGTCACAATATTCCGACGTCAGTCCTTGACGCCTTTGTCCTGCATTCAAAAGCCATCAGTTCAGTATTCGTCCACGCATACAATTTTACTGATTTTGCTTATTGCTTGCATCCGGCAGAGATACTAGGGTTAGTCCTCGCACACCACTTGACTGATTAGGGTTAGTCCTTGCTTGGCACTAACACGAGAGATTTAGGGTTTGTCCTCGCACACTAGTCAAGTGATTAGGGTTAGTCTCGCACCACCAGAGATATCTAGGTTATAGTTGTTACACACTTTTTGAGCGAATAGGGTTAGTTTTGCACCTATCCAAGAGATTAGGGTTAATTTTCGCATAATGATATTTATTTATACTTATTTAAGACCTTGGCATGGCGCGACATTGCAGTTTGGCGCAGTAGTACTATGACGTCACAAACGTCAATTTTTTTTCCGCACCATCGGACTTTGGCGTGTCAAACCATTGGGGTTTGGCGCAGACCATCGGACTTGGGTGTGACCATCGTACTTTGGAGTCCAATCACACTTTGGAGTCCTACATATATATATATATATATATATATATATATATATATATATATATATACACACCTTTCCTTGATCATCCCAAACCATTCTGCTTTTCTTTCGTTTCTGGATTCCCTTCAGTTGTGCATACTGTTGCCACTTTGTAAGGGGTTTATCTTTAGGTATCTGCAATGAAACAAATCACTTTCCAGTTTATTTATATACTGCATACAGATCGAGTATCACTAAAATATCATATCATATCATCTTGGATATACATGAAATATGGAATTGATAATAAAGCAACTAACAATAAAATGCAAAGTGTTCAGAATTTATGACAAATTGTTGACTAAGTAAGTCATACTGGGCAGAATGATTTATACATGTATAGTAGAGTTTTGAAAATGTGTATTAAAATAGTAAAATGTAAATGTATATGGAACTGGAATCAAAGCACAAGGAAAACTCACAGGTTTTTCTCTGGGAAGAGGAGTCTTAGGGTCTGGAAGCTGTAAAAAATTTCATATCAGTATAAAGTATTCATCTATCAAAAGTATGAAGTTATTTGCAACAGACTGAAAATGGCTTAAAACAATGTGATGAAATTAGAGGTAATATAACCATAAACATTGTCAGATTTGACAAACAAATGTTCTATCCAAGTACGTAAATTTTAAAATTAAAAAAAAAGTCTTTCTATTTTACAGTTAATAAACTTTTAAAGGAAACATAGTTTGAAATTTTACTTTACCTTTACAACTATTGCCTCATCTACTTTCTCTGTTGGAAGCTACAGAAAATTATAAATATCAGCATTTTCTTCAGAACAATTTGTCCTAGATATTTATTCAGCATGACTTTACAATGAGCTATGCTATACTGATATATTTTCAAAATAAATGTCCTACCTGCCACAGAGTGTTTATTAACAGCTGTGTATTGTCTCTTGCTAGATTTTTCAAATATTCATCTCTACTCTTTCTACAAATGATAAGGATTAATATAGTTACCTGTAATTTTAAATGATGACAAATATTACTGGTACATACTCTTTACCACTGATTTCTTAGTCTTCCTTGTAGCAAAAAATAAAGTTGATTTTTTTAATTACAGAGACAATGAGCAGGAGAACTAAAGTGATATGGACTGTATACTACTAAAATGTAGGGTAAATAATAAACACATAATAAATTGAAAAATAATTAACTTAAATTTTAATGTACAAAAACTATTAAAATTTTTCAAAATTAAAAAGAACAAAAGGTTAATTACAAAGGGAACTTTTTTGATCCCTTTTTCTAGATGACTCTTGTTATTTATAATTTCAAAATCGGAATAAATGGAGAAAAGATAGAATACAAAAAGTCACAAAATTTAATATCCAAATTTCCATTAATAAATCTATTTACTTTTAATATTCTACAGATATTTTATCCAATAACAGGGCTTAATTGCCCCTTTTTGTACAGGGTTCTGTACTCTTTTAATTGGGAATTTTAAATCAAAAAAGTGCCAAAATTTTGAAATATTGATGTTTTATATTATCTTTTACTGTTGTATAATGTTAGATTGAAGGCCATTCATCACGGTAGAACACTTACTTGCGATATCTGTGTCACCGGATTCGTTCATTCATTCAAAACTGCGTTTGAACCCGGTTGACCTCTAAGAAAGTCTAAAACTTTTTATCCGGATAAATTGTATTAAATGTTTCAGTGTAAAATAGTTATCCGGAGAAATAGTTTTAGACTTTTTTAGAGGTCAAACGCAGTTTTGAATGAATGAACGAATCCGGTGACACAGATATCGCAAGTAAGTGTTCTACCGTGATGAATGTTTTTTAAGTCAGCAGAATCGGTATTTTTAATCGCATTTCCATTGCAAAACAACATCTGTGCATCCAAAATATGCCTATGATAATGCATGAATCCTAAAACACCGATCGAAGTGGGACCCGGTTTTGGTTCTTCATTTAGTCAATTTCTGAACTGCTTTTATTAGGCCTTTCGTAGAGAAGTTGAGGGGGAGTATTAAAACGAGCCATCAACTTCTCAATAGAGAATAGCCTTACTGCCTCTCCTCAAATGAACATTTGTTCTCTTTCAACATACTGTAATTACTAAACTCCACACACTCTTACTAAGAGAATTATGATGCCATATTTTATAGAACAGACTTGGCCTAATACTTGATTTGTGGATCCTTTGGCCATCATATCATCATAAAAATTGGTGTATTGAAAACAGAATTCAATATGTTTTACACTGATTTTAATTTGTTTTTTAATTAATTTTAGTCTAAGATTTAGTAGCCATGTTATCTTCATTATCTTTCCTGCTTATCTGAACACCAATGCTACAGGCAAAAAATTGGTAGGCATATCCGACTTATAATGTTAACTGAAGCCCAAATCGATGAAGGGGGGTCAAAACAGCATTACGACGCCTTATGTTTAAATACATAGAAGGGGCACCGGGGTGGGATAGGTGTATTTGCTACTGACTGATATAAAATGACAAGTTATATGAATTATACATAGTCATATACATCTTACCTCAATTTTGTTGTGTCTAAGGGATTTGTATCGACAGTCAACAAGTTTCCTGCGTCTACTTCTAATTCAATATCCTTGTGAACTTCTATTGTTTTGTATCTAGACTCTTTTTCAGCTGCTTCTTGTAGAACTCGCTCCACGAGGTCTGCCATGTTTATCACAATTCCACGCTGCCTCTCTAAGGGTAATTTTGATTGGTCAAGCTGAGATAATTGATCAATAGGATTTCGTGTAACAATAGGGCACTTGTCTGTCTGTTCGTCTCAAGTGAACTTCATTTCCTGTGTAAACTACAGAATCCTGTGACAAGGAAAGTTGACAGACGATGACCGTGCAGTGGAATTGCATGAGATAAAACCCAGGACAACTTGTAATTCATCTCCAAGCCATGCTTAAAAAGGAGAATCTGCGAAAAAATTTCCTGAGAGTGAAACAAATTGCAGACCAAAATTTGGGAAGGTGTGGTTTGTATATATTTGTATATGATATATATTTCTATCACTGATTCTTTTTACAGAGCTAACAAAGCATATCTCTTTTATTATATTATACTGTTCGTTTACAATATGGAATATTCTGGATGTACACTGAAAATTTTCATTTGGGGTCTTAAGAATGCCAATTCATTTATGGATGATAGGAATTACATGATCAAATGTGTATGCCAGAGAGCAGATTTTATTGTATAAATATAGGATCTTCCATGGTTTGTGGTTGGATGTGATTTTTATCCATCTCATTGTGTGTTTTTATCCCTGAGCCTTGGCAAAGTAAAAAGACTATGAGTTGGATAAAAATCATATCCAACCACAAACCATGGGAGATTCTATCACTTCTCACATAAGTATTTAATGTTTTACAATGTTTCATATAGGTAAATCCACAATATTTGACTTGATCAAATTCACGCAAAAACTATTATGACATCACAACCATAGATATGAAAATGATATCCTATGAGCTATATCCACTGTATAAAGGCAAAAACATATAATAAATAGTGTTAGATACTCTGAAGGTGAAAAGCAACTAAATGATTGGATCAATATTGTTTTCTGTGTGAGAGGAAAACAACCAAGTCGCAAATCCTCTTATTGATCCAACTTTGCAAAATTTTATTGATAATTTACACTGTGTACGTTCTCTATTGTATCAGTTGTCCATGTGATTAATGAACATCGAGAGAGGTTCATATACTTTGTATTAGGTAGAAACCTCAAACTTTTCGTTCTTAATGGTACCAACAGTATGCATGTATTTATAAAACTATAATGCAATTGCAATAATAATACATAAGCCACATATTTGTTCTTATGTGAATAAAATAGGCCTGCAAGTCAAATCTTTATTTTCCAGTAAATGATGAAGAACTACCTGCTGATCCTTTGATAAGTTATTAAAATTTTGAAATGACATGTATGAAAAAAAAGTTTTGATTTATAGTCAGATATATTTTGGTAATTACATCTAACCTATAGTAACTGAAAATTTCACGAAAACATTGTGATAATCTTTAAAGTTTAGTTCCTCTACTTTTTAATACATGAAAGGATTTTATATAATTAAGGTTTGCAGTAACATTTAGGGTTGTTCAGAAGAGTGCAAACCCAAATATTTTTAAATTACACCACCTTTATTCTTTTGTTCTTATGAAGGAGAGGGGGTTTATATGTTCATTGCCATTTCAAGTTGTAATTTTTTTTTGGTAACCATTTCTCTTTTATACTTTTGTGATATATATGAATAAAATTTGATTTTTATAAGGATTTGATTTTGAAAACAGACACGGATTTAATTTTATTATCTTTTATTTTGTCTCCATTTCCGAGAATGTTCGTCTTTACAAGAATAGAGTGGAAGAAAGCTAAAGAAATAAACAAAGAATTATATTAACTTTTTAACGTCGCATATTGTACAGGAAAATATCACTATATTGCATCTTATATTGAAATCTTTGATAACGAGCACAATGCGTTGGTACATAGGGGAAAAAAATCACCTCAAACTATGTTGAGTTGTTTTGGAAGTCGAAATTTGTTTTGAATAGTTTATCTTACCAGTTGAAAGTTCAGATTCATAATACTTTACAATAATGTTTTGAATCACTAAGGATATAATCACACATCCTCATGTAATGGACACCATTGAAAGAAATAAATGAAAATGCATGATTTGGAGTGCCTTGGGGCTTGGCTTGCAGAACTATTTTGAGAACCGTTCTTGAAGAGTACGGCAAACTTCTAGCACAGAACAGATTGTTTAGCGATTGGTACATTTCTTTTTGTGAATGGTACATTTCTGTTTGTGAACGTTACTGTTCGTTTTGTGAACGGTACAGTTTGTTTCATTTCTGAGGCGTAGAAGCACATTTTAGGGTCTGTAAATGATCAGTAAAAAAGAATTGGCACTATTCCTCAATATCATTTTAATAAAGGTTTGATTTTAGATAATATTATATTCCTTCAAGAGTAGTTTATTGATTATTAAATTTTGGCTAAGCTTGATAGAGATTGTTCATTCTGTTAATTGTGATATTTTAAATTAAAGCAATATTTTCCAAAAACTGTGACTTACACATGAATTACTAGTATATCATCCTTTACAAAATGTTGTTTTACATTGCATGCAAATATGTAACTGATACAAATAATTGATTTTATGATTATTGTTATCCTCAACATAATTATGACCCATATATGTAAAATGTTTTCTACATTTTAAAACTTAAAGGGAAAAAGGAGGTTTCTACATCTTTAGCACTTTTTACCAAATCAATTTATAAAATTTAAAGACAAAAGAGAACTTTAAAGTTTTACTGTAACTGACAGGACAACCAATCTTGGTTAAAATATGATTATATTATTTAATTTTATTTTAATTCTAGAAGAACCTTTACAACAATCATTTCACATGGACTGCATTATGAACTTTAAAATAAAGGTCTACTGCAGTTTGTTCAACTTGGGCATAAATTTTAAGTATATGATATGAAAATATAATATAACTGAGAATTTTACTTAAATACAACCTTTCAATCATAACTTTCAATTAATATCACACAGTATTGTTTATAAAGCTTTTGATATCTATTAAAGGAGCTATATTGTATTAATCTAATTTAAAAAGTAGGTGTTGAAAGTGATGTAAGAGATAATTTGTGAATATTGATTGTGATAAACTATAGGATAATAAATCTATTCATTTGTTAAGTCCTTAATTCACTGTAATATTTCCTTAAGTTATGATATAAGGGAAATGCTGCCTTCTAATGCCCCTTACAAGGTTGACATATAAGATTTGGGTAATTGTATCACTGACCAATTATACATCTAGTATTAATAGCTATGAATTAATTTTTTTAAAAAAATACCGTATTTATTATGTAGAACAAGACCATGTTTGCAAAATATCTGAAATACATTTTTCACATAAATAAGTAAACACGTCTGTGTGATATAAGTTTGTGATGCATGTCTGTAAACACACCCTGTTTCTATGTTACCCAATAGTACTATTTCTGGAGTCCTGGCTTTTAGCCTTGTAGGTACGTTATGTGTTTGTTACATCGTGCTGTCCATACTAACATGGTGTCTGACTGTATGGATTCTGTAGATGAATGCTTGAATGAATGTTGTTGTGTACCTTAATGTGTTTAGTTATCAACCTTAGCTTTTTGAGGACTTTTTGTGCATGATTAACTGAAGTGTTTGTGTAAGTAGTTTTAAGAAATCTAAAGATGCATGCATTTTCATTGCTTCACATAACTACAGAAATCTTTTTTTTTTCATAAATTTTTGTAGTACTCTGAACCACTTTTAGTTTTTCTAGTTTTAATGCATTCTTAGGTTCTCTGGTGACTTGTGTATATTGACTGATAAATAAGTATGTGATGCATTATATTCTGTTACACTACAGTTAAATTCTGGCGCATGGTGACCCGTTTTGAGCATGGCATCCCTATTTAAGAGGTTTTGGTAAGTTTTCTTTAACTCTGCACAGTTTGTAGTGGTTTTCCTTCTCATTCTTTGTCTACTCCGCATTTTATGTAGAAATCCATCTAACATCCCAGTTAACAAGTCCAGATGTTTGGATACCAGATTTGTGTATTTATGTATCCTTATATAATCGGAACTGATCGTCAATATACATTGACGGTTTGGTGTTGAATTCTTTCATAATGTACCATATACCTTCCTGCATATTCTCTTTTTATTAACTATGATATAAATTAAAGGAAGCCAAGGATCTGTTCTGGCATGTTATTAACTAATTAACTTTTTCTCATAATCATTAATTTTTATGGTTTTCCAGAGAGATTGATCGAAACAGAAAATAAAATAAACTCCCAAGCCTATTTTCAATTTCAGTCAATCGCAGCATGTATTCCAGAAGAATAACAAAAGAGCTAAAATCTTTGCAGGAAATTGTGTATCTAAAAGATAATGTGGTTTGGGCTTTGGCTTTTTGCTAGTGATACACATTTTAATAGATTGCTGACCAAAATAAAACTGATACTTCCTCTTTGTTTATTTGTGAATGTGTAATTGGAGCTTATAAGGAAATACTTCTGTTAGTTTTAAAGTAAAGAAAAAAATAACTTAATGAAATTGTCATTATAATTAACTTGGACACATTTTAACACAATAATTAGATTTCTGTATAATTTTGACACTTCTGACAGCAGTAATTTACTTTCACAGTAACTATAGAGAAACTGTCAGTGAGTAAGTAGATAACATGAGAACACACTAATTCTAGTGATTGATGTGCTGTTGTTGAACTGATTTAGAATATTTCCAGTGAGATTACAGTCTTTTAATCCCTTTCCCCACCGTTCTGGAGAGGAATGATCAATTATGAAATATAATTTTTTAATTTCAGCAGTCAAATACTCATTACTTGGAATCTACTGGTACTATGAATGTGATTGAACAATATATTTTAATCAATAAAAAAAAACTCAGTTTTTATGATTTACAAGTACATAAAGTCATTAAGATTTATTACCTGTAAAATATTGTTTAAAGTAAAATCTTTCAAGTTGTATAAATATTTATTGTCCAATATTTGAAACTTAGAATTGATACAAATGCTGTTTTTGTGCATGTTTTAGCTTTTTAAGGAAACATGCATGTTATGCATGTATGAAAATATCTTATTTAAGTTAGTATTTTAGCATAAATGTTTAATAGCATCTTTATCACTGTATTACATGATTTGAATCGGGGGCTAGTCCTGGTTCATATAAGTGCAGGGTTCAGACTACATGTAACATTATAGCACACTTATTTTCTAAGTCCCACACATGTGACCTTTTTTCCTATTTCAAGATTTTACGTTTTTCTTTTAAATTTTTTTTCTCCAATGATGGCAAATAACTAAATAGAATTTGTATAGTGCCTTTGTTATTATATCATAAGATTTGGTTCTTTATTCTGAATAAAGCAGTTAAAGACAAAAAGATATTTCAACCCTTACTTATGTATTGCTAATGAGGGCCACCCTAATGACAATAATGCAGTCGTTGAAAGATTTTTGTTTCCAACCCTATTTTATTTTGTTGTCCTTTGTTTAAAATATTACTAGCAAACAAAATATATTCTCTGTATGTTGCCAAAAGAAATGGATATTAGATCATTTTCTCAAATTTAACTATAGAACTTCTGAAAAAAAGGGGATTAATTGAATTTTATTTTATAGATTTAAAAGTAATTTGTATACTTTCAGGATTTTTATATTTCTGATCACAAAAAAAGCATGTGGTCTACAATTTTATGTGTTTTGATGGGAAACATATTTAAGATGTGAAATGTTCCAATTTTTGTTGCTTATCAGTTTCTGGAAGTAAACATTGGATGCTTCATGTTAAGTAGTACTTGAAGGAAGTATCCAGGAAACGATAATCTCCATTTGATTATTATTGATAGGGAGGGTATCAGCAGTTAAGTTAAAAATGTTGTAATTGAAATTGTTATGAAAATACAACTTGGAAGCTTGGAAAGGGTGAAGAGGAAATGAGGCCAGAAGATTCTGGTCAGAAACATCTCATTAAAATCTTGAAACATTGTTTATCATTGAATCAAGCATAAGATCAAACAATTTTCCCCCAAGACACCCAAAATTTTAGTTGTATAGAAACACCTGTGTGAGATAGTAAAGAAAGTAGAATATGGATAGAGTCATAATTTATTGAAATTGGGAAGAAAAAATATAATTGATTATTTGATTACACTGCATTCAATTTCCTTTTGAAATACCTTATGTAATGGATAAATACAATTTGTTTCTAGAAGAGAAGTGTGACTGTAAGAAGTTTTTGTTTGATATATATGGAAGTGCAAGGGGGAAGTGTCAAATTTGGATTGTAAAGTTGATTTCTAGTCTAGATTTAAGAAGCAAATGCATCCTATATTTAGATTTTGATAAAATTGTGATAAATGAGGAAAGATGACCAAATACTATGTATCCCATGTTTAGGGAAGGAAAACTAGAGAAATTGGGAAGTGTCTCTTTCAGAGAGTTATAATGGAGAGGTGTACTTGTACAATTTAGAATGCATTTACAAGGGCAGTTATTAAATATAATTTGTTGTTTTTAAGAGGCATGAATTAAAGCTTTAAAATATGCTCCATATATTCACATGCACAAACCACATAAATGTTAACTATCTTAACAAAATGAGTACAACAAAATTATAGCTCTTCAAGTACATGTAAATGCATGTTAAGAAGAATTGTTCGTACATTGTTCAAAAAAAAGTGTACATGAAGAGTGACTCTGTTGTAGAATCTTGATGAGTTACTGATTAGTTACCTTTTTATAGGTGTCATTGATAGCTTTAGTATGTAGGTTATGTAATCTGCATGTCTTGTTGACAGTTGTATTGATGTGTTGTACAGTGATAATAGGACTAGAGGTGTGCATTAACAAACAGAACACCACCCTTCTGATTACAGGGAACCCCCCCTAGTGTGTAGAAGAATAAATATTACACAGAACATTGTCTTTAGGTACACATTACATTCCTTTGTTCAGGTGAATCACTGCCCTTTTCTCAGTAAAACCTTGAGTGAAATATAGAAATAGATTATCTACAGATCGCCTGACAGACATAAATTACTCCATATCCTGGAACCGTCTTTCCATTTTAAGATTTATTGATTATTTTATTTGTTTTTCAAAATATTCTGGAAATACGATTAAAAATTTAGTTCATTATATCAGATGTATTAAAATATAGGCATCTTTTTTTTTCTGTTATTTGCATCCTTTAGTTGTGAAATAAATACATCATTGCATGTATGTAAGGTACTTGTGAAGTGAAAATGAGCAAGCCATGCACTAAATGTTACAAAAAGTTTTGATATAAATCTTTGTCTTTTATTATAATCAAATGCCTGTCTTTTGTTATTATTAAACGCCTGTTAAATTGCCACTATATATATACTACCATACTAAATGTTTAATCAGATGCTACTTGGTAGAGGGTGAAATTTTAATGTAACAAATTTCTTTTTTTCCCAAGAATTGCCAAGAATATTTGGACATTTTGACTATAAATGTGGCATAAACAAGTGTTCTAAGACTTGTAAATTTCAGTGTATTTGCAGGGAAAATGATGATGAACTTAATATCTAGAAATGTTTTTTGTATTTCAGGGCAGAAAAGTCTGAAGTTTTATCAGAGGATCTCCAGACAGTAGAAAAACGAGTAGAGTTAGTCAAATCAGTATGTCAGTCTACAGCCAAAAAGATTGCCGGTTGTCTTCAGGGTCAAGGCACAGATTTCGAAAAGAGACTGGTATTAATTTTCTATCCATAAGCTTTTACTTGTAATAGTTTTCATCAAATCTGCAAATGGAAGGCAGTATGTGGAAATTAAATAACCATGGATGCATATTTTGATAAAAGGAGTTTACTACATTGCAGAAAAATTATTTTGCTTTTTGACTTGAAAATCATAAGTAAGAGTTGCTGTGGATAAAAATTAAGATGCTTTGTAACACCATCTGGCAGGAAAAGTTGTTGAATGAGCTAGAATTTGAAACAGAATGAAATTAAGGAGTTGTAATTATTTCAGTTAAAACAAAAATTAATAGCTTTTTATTCTTATAAATTTTGTTATTTCAGAAAAAGCTTCCAGAGAATGCCCTAGGTCTAGGGATGATCGAGAGCAGTGGACTCCTTGGAACAGATTCTGTAATGGGGTAAGTTCAATATTCAGAATAAAAACTGTTTTCAGTTATTTGTATATAGGAAATCAGACGTCTTAATTGGCCTATGACTTTGTGAATGCTATATTTTATGACAAAAAAATGTTGATACTTTTCTACTCAAAAGTACTTGTCTCACTTATATTACTGAATCCTCTTTGGTTTGAAATTTTCCCAAAATGATGACACTCCCCCCCCCCCCCCCCCCCCCCCCCCAAAAAAAAAAAAATCTATGCAGAGATTGGTTTGCTAATAAAAACAAGGTATAAAGAAACTAGACAAATAGTTTCAAGAAGTGTTTTTAATGTAAGTCAGTGTTTTGAATTACTGATGTTTAAAACAGAATAATTTATTTCATTAAATTGTTGATGTTGCATCAAATAACTGAACTCTTGCTTGTGTTTCCATACTAAAGGAGGAAATCATCACATGCTATAGTATAAAAACAAAATTGGATAGACTGAAATATCAGAAAAAATTGTCAAAGTTTGATATTTTGAAATGAAAATTGCTATAAAAATTATTTCTTAAGTTTGATTCAATTTTTCCCAACTTTCTTGTTCAGCTCAATGTTCCAGACATGTGGGGAATGCCAGACCACACTGGCAAAGGAACTACTGCAATATGAAATCGATGTAGAACAAAAGGTCCTAGCCCCTATACAAGAAATACTAGAAGTAAGAACCAGTACCAACACTAAACAGAGTGAAATTTGCTCAGATCCTCTCTGATAAATTACTTGATAATATTTACTGGTTATAATGGCTAGAATTTGTGTTTGAATTTTAGGATGAAATTCCTGTGATAAATAAGTGTAAAAAGCAGTTGTCCAAGCTTACCTTGGACATGGACTCGTGTAAAGGCAGGTGAGTGTTGACATGATTTTAAGTTGCATGTTGCATTGAGCTTTACAAATTAGATCCAGAATATGATTCAATTGTTCAATATCTTGAATTAACATACAGTCAAACCATGTTATGTCAAACTCAATGAGACCGTGAGACTGAGAAAAATTTTCGGATATCTGAGATATTGAGGTTTAAATACCTTTAGAAAAAGTGGTAGGGACATAAAAATCAGAATACTGAGGTATTTAAGATATTGATGTTATAATGTCAAAGTTTATCTGTATATTAATTACCTAAACATTTTACTGTAGATGGAACCAGGCTGTAAAACAAAGTCAGGTCCATGGTACCAACATGGTGACTGCATCAGCGAAAGCAGACCAACTCAAAGAGGAGTATGAGGAGTCATGTAATAAAATGTACCAAGCTCGGGTAAGCATCAAAGTTACATCAGAAATTTGATTTTTTAAAAAGAGAAAAGTAAAACTTAGGGATAGATAGCCTGCAGTTACATTTGAAATTTGATTTAAAAAAAAAAAAAAAAAAAAAAAAGAGAAAATAAAACTTAGGTATAGATAGCCTCCTGGTGTATGTAATGAAAAATAAAAATTGCATCAGAAGAGAATGCAAAGACTGTAAAATTTTTATTTATTTAATTTTTTTGTTTCCTTTGTAGGATAACCTAGCCACAGAAATGTTTAACTTTGTAGCTAAAGAAGCTGAGCATAGTAGTAAATTAATTTCCGTAAGTGTCATGTTCTTTTCTTTTTGGTTGTTGCCTGGTAGAAGGATTCATTGTGATCATTATTTATCTGACTGTCCATCTCTTTGCCTTTTACAATTGTCTAACTTCATACTTTTTAACTGTGAGAGATAGGCCTTCAATTATGAGGCAGATAGTGCCTGAAAAAAGAGGGTGGGTGGGGGAATATGTGTCACCTTGACCTAGATTGTAAAAACATTCCATGCTTTTAGTCACTATAGACATGATAGACGTGGATTTTAATGTAAGCTTTATTATTACATGACCTTTTCGATGACCTTTTCAAAGACAGTTACAAAATTGACCTTGTGCTTTCTCATCAACTTACAGTTTACAACCTACATGTACTTTATAGACAATAAATGCTGAAATTTCTTTCATTGGTAAGGGTATGATATGAAGTATAAATACATGTACTTTGTCTAGACCTTTGAGAAGCAGCATTTTTTTAGGCATTGACTCTGAATCTTCATTACAATAAAACCACAAATTAAGTCCCCACAAAATCACTCTTACATGTATATAAATATTGAATTTCAGCCCCAAGAAAGTTATTTTTACCATAGTAAAAATTCTACAATAAATGCCAAGTAGAAAAGCACAGTATAGTCTTATTTTATATTTACCATCTAGTTATTGGAAGCTCAAAGATTATATCACAAGAGAGCCCTGGAGGCTTTAGATCAAGCAATACCAAAACTAAACGAAGCACTAGGTAAGTGCCATAAACATTTTTGAACAGCTTGTTGGTTTGCATATCTTTTAGGACATGAATTCCTCTAGGTATTACAATACTCTAGGTATTACAGTACTTAATTGTTAACTTAATATATATGTTTTACAGAATGTAATCCACTTAAGAAAGTGTATGGGGTTCCTTTGGAGGAGCACCTGAGGGTAACTGGGAGGGATATTGCTCTGGTGCTGGAAGTGTGTGTAATAACCCTCATAGAAGGGGGCCTAGAGGAAGAGGTTAGTCATCCCCAAAGTATTGTTTAAGCATGCATACAGCATATTTAAATAAAAATACAATAAATCTGGATTTGATCAGTGCTCAGAAACCAATAAAGGAATGGATTCAGTTTGATTTAAGAAGTCAGTTCTTTGAAAAACATTGAAAAGAAATCTAATTTCACCTTCTTTTGTAGGGTTTATTTCGAATAGCAGGAATGGCTTCAAAAGTAAAGAAACTGAAGGTATGTCATCCATTAGTGAATAGCACTCAAAGAATAAGGATCACTGACTGTTCAAAAAAACTGTGACCAATATAATTAATGAATTTCAGAAAGGATTTTAAGTGTCTCTATTTCCATCAATACTGCAGAAATCTAAAGGTAAAGTTTAGACCCTTGTGAATGTTCACTATATGCTATCACATGTTCATTACATTTCAGAATGCTTTTGATGCTAACGTGATAGATATGGAGGAGTATGCCATAGATTTACATACTGTAGCAGGTGCTCTGAAGCAATATTTCAGGGAACTCCCAGAACCACTGCTTACAACACAACTCTACCCTGACTTCATTCAAGCTGCTAAACTGTAAGTCCCGGGACCAAGACAATTTCATTATTAAAAGTTAGTTATACTTTTGGATAAAATGTTTGTATGTTTCATGAATATGTGTATAAAATTTTGATAATGTTTCCAGGCCACAGGAACAGAAATTGCAACATTTGTGGGCTGCAATACGTAAATTACCTGAACAAAATTATAATAATTTTAGGTAGGTACCGCCAAAAAATATTTTACATCAATCTTTATTTAAAACAATGCATGATATTTTATTGACAACCAAACATTATATGTATTATTTACATATATATATTTTTTTGCTAGGTATTTAATTAAATTTTTGGCTAAGTTAGCTGAGAAGTCTGATGAAAATAAAATGACTCCAAGTAACATAGCCATTGTCATTGGACCAAATTTGCTGTGGTCAGAGGGAGATAATGGGTAAGAAATTATAAAATTAAGTCATGTTCGGAAGTACTCACAAAATGAAAGGGTAATGGCCATGAGATATACCATTAATGTTTTCAGATCTGATTATACTGTAAAAATTTAATTCTCCTAGAGAATGAGGAAAAGCAACTTCCTGATTTCAGTCCATAACAGTAGTGTTAAACCAAAATTTATTTTACAGTCCAAACATGGTGACAAGTGGAACCATTAGTAACATGATAGAACTCTTCATCACACATTGTAATTGGTTCTTTCCAGAAGGTAAGAAGCCAATAGTAAAACTTGTCTTATATGACCTTGGTTTGTTGTGTGTGCTGTTGCAAACTAAAATTTTCGAATTAAAATTCTACAAATTAAATTCATAAAAAAACATTTAAATTTTTCTGAAAGGTTGTTCACAAATACGATTCTGTACTTTGAACCAGTTAGCTAAGTTTGTAGGAATGGTTCATTTCAGACGCTGCACATCCGTTCACATTCTACCAGACATTCACACCTCTACCCTGCCCCTCCCCTACACGTCGTTTTTCTGTTCCTCGTCGATCTCTTTCTTCCTCTTCCTCAAGTGATTTGCTTCTTTTTTAATTTTTTAGCACTCATCATTATTTTTGAACCTGTTTGTTTGATTCTCTTTATGTTTTTTCCATGTATATTCTGTTTTGTATTATTTATTTACATTTCTGCAATTTACATACATGTTTGTGTTACACAAATGAATTAAAGAAGTATTTTTATCATATGTACATGCTTTCACTAATGACAAGAACAGTATATAGCAAGCCTTGGTATCAAGTTAGAAAGTATAAGTCTATTCATGTTTAATAAACACACATATTCATTATTCAACAACTGAATTTCCATTTTATATATCAATTCACTTTGTTTGAATTATAATGTTCCTTCAATGAAGAATGTTTCTCTAATGCTTTTGATTTTTCAGAACATTTCTTGGCCTCAATTTAAGAGAAAAGCATGGTACAAAAAAAAATGTATATCACTTAAGCATTAAAACAAAGTTAACACATAAGATATTTTTAAATAAGCATGATTTATAAAAAGTTTATCATAGTGTTTATGAATTTTTTGGTGCAGCTGTTGACTTTAACCACACTACTCGTGGGACTGCTCCCCCCAAATCTCCGGGGGTCAAGGAGTCGCACACACCTGTCACTGCAACTGTCCTTCCCATAGTCCAGGGGCCACAGCATGGGTCAGTAAGTCAGGCATGTGAAATGGCATGCATGACTGCAGTGGGAGCCATATCCTCCCATGTTACTTCTGCCTCTGTGTCTGACGTATTTAATGAGGACCAGAAAATGCCATCCCAGAGATCTACCAGTGCATCAGATGAGGACAACGCATCCAGCTCTGAAGGTGAACTAACACGGCCACCTAGTGGTCAATTTGGGCGTGCCTCTTTCAGCAACTGTGGTGGTTTTCCTTCTAGTAGTACTAACCTCATTCATACTCCTAAGTTTAATGCTGAGGAAGTGAGGGGAAACAGAGGGAACTCAGAGAGGTGCCGATCTGTGCCACCCCAGAGTGAAGCTGCAAAAGATCTCCACAGTGATGTGTATAACACTATGTTTGCTTTGCACTCACTGGGAGGCAACAAAAATGTATCTGACTATCGAACCAAAGTTCGAGATTTGTGGGATGGCCACATGCACAGACCAGCTTCTGCTGTTGTTAGAAACAATAGTAACACAGAGAGTGGAAGCAGGATAGCAGGAAAGCCCCGGCGCTGTGTCAGTCAAGGTTAGCTCCCATGTGATGTCCTCAAAGTCCTATTTGTTTTCTTTTTGCTTTTGGTTTAAGTTTACCCTTTCTGTTTGGTTTTGAAAATAGGCTTTTTTTTTAATTTATGTTTTTTTGTTTTTTTTTTTTTCAAAAGCAAAAATGTTTGCATGGCCTGCTTTTCAATAAAGGATAATTCAGATAGCAGTATATTCACCTTTATTCAGATCAAACCTAAATTGATGTCAGTTTACTACAAATATCATTGTTCCATGTTGAAATACTATATCAATGTTAAAGCAGAAAAGTTATTTAAGTAATACAAATGTAGTCCTGACATTTCTAATTAAAAGCTTACAATAGGGTATCTTATTTGGAAATTCAAGAGAAGAAGAAAAAAAGCTTCCCTGACACTGTTACTCACCTGTGCTGTGTCCTGCTATCCTCTTCCTCCACAGTAGACAGTCTCTGTCCTTTGATTTTCCTTCCATTATTTTAGATTAACAATGTAATACAGTGAGTTCATATTTGTTTTATATTCTCTTTAGTATCATAATGAATTAGTCAAGTGAAATTTTGATGTGATCAGTATTTAGCTTATAATTTTGATTTGCACTTTTAATTCTGCAGTGTGTGCTTTTCCATACTTGTGTTTCATTCAGAACTGTGTGGATTTATTTAATCATAGCATGATGATTTTTACAGTATTTATTTTATGCCTTTGTTATATTCAATCCAATATCCATGAAATATTGCTCTTGTGTAGCTTAGTTTATATATATTATACATTGTATATAAACCTGTGTACAGCAAGCTTTCTGTATATAAGGTCTTTTCTGTAGTTACCAAATATTTGGAAAAGTTGACCTCTTGATTGAATGGAATTGCAGAAAATTGTTACTTTGTAAGAATCTAAACACAGAAACCACCCTTTAAATAGCACATGTTGTATAGTATCTTGTGATTCTAATGTCTGTATTCTTATCCTCAATATTGAGATATATGCAACTTAATTTATTTTTCTACTCAATTCTTCAGAAAGACTTCTCAACAATTTTGAGCTAATTTCAAGCACTGGATGTTTATATCATCAGTTTATTTCTGGAATATTTATTTGTGTTGTATGTCCAATGCATGTATTATTTTCTAAAAGTCATTTTCCTATTTCCAGAGGTTGACTTTGGAACCATGGCCTCTCTGAAAATGAACAGTTCTGATTTGACGGACTTGGACCAGTCATTGACCAATCAGGAGACTGCTGAGTCTACAAATGATGTTCCCACTACCCCACCAAACCAGACCCAGGTGGAACACAGAATCATCAATGACTCGGAATAGTAAGAATTCTGGTGTTTTTTTTTGTCAATGTAATCATCAGGGTTATCCCTAAGAATTGAAATAACAGCCATGGGACATTACAATAGTAGTAGAAGGGGATCTGGGGTTCATACCCTTAAAGGGGTTGAGGGGGAATACTAGGATAACCGGGGGATAATGATAGGGGGGAAAATTCTCGGGCCACCGGGTCTTAGGGACAACCCTGAATAAAACATCAATACAAAATTACTAATACTTGAAAAGATCAATCATTAAAAGGAACCAATTTTTCAAATCGGCAAATTATGACGCTCATGGTCAGATTATGGGTCCAAAGGGATTCATTGTTTAACATACATGTATGCAGGAAACATCTTAGAAATTTTTGCCAATGTAGTCCTGACAGGTAGGCAACAAATTGAAATCAAGACATCCTTGTGAAATGTAGATTAACCTTTCTTCGAACTGGTATCTGCAAATGGAAGCTAATTGGGTCTTCTAGGAAGAACTAAGTGATACATGTTATCATCACATTGAAAAGAAAACCTATCCTGCCTCTGATTAAAATCCTGAAATTTCATTGCTTGTTGAGAATACTAAAACCATATCATGCTGCCCACTGATATGATATTGTTAATATGCCTCCTCCACATGACCAAGCGACCAGATATCATATCAGTATACCCCCTACTAGTTACCCAATATCAAATTTCAATTATTTCATATGTTGTTTTCACTTGATTTATTAAGGAACCTAATAATTGTCATCACAAAAGGATCAGACGACGTCACAATGTAAGAATTTGTTAAGGAACAGTTTGCTTTGCTCAGAGAAAATGAACTTTATTGAAAGATCATCGACAAGATAAATTCATTAAGTACACACTTAAAGAGGTACAGAAATACAGTTAAACTTCGTTATCTCGAAGTTGACGGGACCGTTGATGAACTTCGAGATATCCGGGGTTCGACATATCGAGGGTTATAATTCAAATGAACTTCAAATAAACTTAGTGCAGTGAACATGTACTTAACTGTAAAGACATGTCAAAATTCCTTCTTGTTTGAAATTCTGTATATGTTTTCTTTAGTATACATGTACATGTATTTAGCAATAAAAAGATTTTTGCATCCTCTTTATAATTCACAAAATAAAACCTTTGTATAATATGCACAGAAGTATAATCCTTCTACCAACGCGGCAAGTCAACCGCCAGCATCGTTTCCCATGTATACATAACCGGATATCGTCTATACATAGTAAATTTAAAACCGGTCGCTGTCAGAATAACGAAAACGAAATATACATTTTCTTTTATTGGAAAAACATGATCATACATGTATAATCGGTTAAAATAAAATTAGTTTACCATAATAAAATCAAATGCAAAATAAGAATCACGCACTTTTGTCTAAAGAGAACAACACTGAATCACAGGGCACTATATAGCACAAGTTTTCAGTGCGACACACGTTCACATGATAGTTTGTACGGACGATTGTAAATTTTGCACGCTCATATAGGAAAAATAAATTCTAATTGCATAAAATTACAGAATTTTGTTTTACTTCGATGTTTATAATTTTCACTTTCATATGCATAAACTATGTATGCGCGCATATTTCACATAGCATTAAGT
This sequence comes from Saccostrea echinata, assembly GCF_033153115.1. Lineage (NCBI taxonomy): Eukaryota > Metazoa > Mollusca > Bivalvia > Ostreida > Ostreidae > Saccostrea > Saccostrea echinata. The sequence continues at coordinate 8,870,487 of NW_026889759.1, forward strand.
AGTGATTATCAAGATAAACGTACCCAAGTCACAAAACAATTAACGTGTCATCCATGCGTATGCATTAGACTAATACACACAACCTTTGGCTTGCATAATTAAAATCAAGGTAAGCCATACATATACTTCGTATAATTATCGCGCTATTAGCTGTTGATCACAGGAACACAGGTAACCCGAGCGTGACTGACAAGTGGGTGTTATCAATAGAGCATTCAGTTTACCTAACGGACTTGATCATCAGAGCGGAAAGTTATCCTGACTTCGAGATAACGCATGTGATTTTAATGAATGGGTACACAATTTTACTTCGAGATAACCGGGGTATTCGACATTACCGTGTTCGACATAGTGGGGTTTATTTTAATTATTTATAAAGCGTATATCTTCGGGACCGCGGTCTTACTTGGACATATCGGGGGTATTTGAGATATCTGTATTCGAGATTTCGAAGTTTAGCTGTATATGGGGTCCTTGTGAAAATGCAAATTAGGCGAGGCGTAAACCGAGCACAATATGCATTTTTTAGGTCACTTGAGTCACTCAGGTGACCTATTGCTATCTGTTTTCGTCCGTCGTCGTGCGGGTGTGTGTCATGCGGGTGTGAGCCCTTGGTACTTAGGCCTCTTTTTATTAAAAAAAAATATGAACAATTCTTTTTTTAATAGTGATTTTTCTTCTGTAGTGCTGAGGTTTCAAAAGTTCAGAAGAGACTGCCAAGGAAGCCAGCACCCCCGCCCCCAGAGAGACCTAGTTTACCAGATAGACCTTACAGCATTGCGGTGACAGCACAAGCTCGGCCACCTGTTCCCCAGGCACAGACCTGGCCCCGGCAGGTGGAGGCTTCACCAGGAGAGACTGTGCCAAATATGGAGCAGAGTAAACCCAAAACTCATCCAGACAAACCCGCTCCTCCAGAGAAACCCATGGGAAGTCACCCTCCACAACGATCAGCAACGATGCATGAGAGACATTCTCATTCAGACAGGCCCTCTGTCCCCCCTCCAGACAGACCAAAGGTTCCTCCACCAGCGGTACCAAATCATCAGCGATCAGCTTCCACTGGCACTCCCAGTCAGTTTGGACCCACGATTTCTTCGTTCCCTGACAATGATCAAGGTAGACTATCCACTAATTCTTATGAATCCCTAGATAAACAAGGATCTGGTAATCTACTAACTCCTGATGGGCGACTTCAATCCTCGTCCAATGAGCATTTGTCTTCTAACCGCTTACATCAAGGTAGTGCAAGGCCTCAGCGCCCCCAGCCCCCTGTTATGCCACCCAAGGAACCTCACACACCTCCTGTAGCCACTCAAGATGAGGAAACTCATTTGTAATGTAAACATTGTGATATTTTTAGCACTGAATCAGTGTCCCCTTCCTAGGCTGGTGACATATTTATTTTATCACTCAAGAAAATCAAATCCTTGTTGCTTGCCAGAGCACCACGTGTACAATGCTATGCACACTCCCCAGTATTAGCATTGTTGTGAATCATTATTATTACTGATATGTATTATATACCCTCTGTATTGTGAAAATGTGCAGCTTTTAGGGGTACATTTTCTGTGCCAGCATTTATATTTTTATTCAGAATTATAGCAATATTTTAGTCTTTGATAGATATTTTGCTATTAAGTGAAAGCTTTTTGGTGTTTAGATGTTGTAACATAATCATAAAAAAGCATCTTTTTTTTAAAAAGCAAATTATCAAAACAGATGAAATAGCCAAAAAAGTCTTTAAAGCCACTTGGTAAACGGGCAAAAAACATTTCAATTATTAATCATGTAATATGCTAGTAGGTTAGTGAAATGTCAGATACCTCCACCACTTCGTAGATGATCTGGTTATTGCACTACCTTTGCATTAGGGCAAGGGACAGGGGTAAAGCGCATTGTATTCACCAACATTGTATGTCAAAATAGCAGCATGTATTATGCATGATACAACATTAACATGCTTGCTTGTTATAAACTTATGGAAATTTAGAACTCAAAGAATTTGTGATAATACACAAGGTTGTACAATTCGTTTATTATCATGGTTTATTTGTCAGGCCAAAACTTTATAATAAGCGACTTTTATAATAACCATAGTCGGCTGAAATTCATGTCGGACGGCTGACGATACGACGTTTGTTTAAATTATTGGATGTATTATACATCTTACGTTACATATAATTTCGATTTTTTAGGTTTGTTTGAAATACAAGTTAACTGACATATCATTTCACAATATTTACTTACTGTTTCAACTTTTTATTATAAATAAATTCACTTAAATAAAGCTTAATACGCTTCAAACTCAATCTTATCCCTTGGCATCCATCTTGTTTATTTTGATCTACTTTCATTTTTAATTTATGGTCAATTCAAATTACCAATGTTTCGTTTCGTATTTTTTTTTGGGGGGGTTTATTTTTTTGGTCACATATTAAATAAATTAACACAGCAACAAAGCATGCATTCAAATTGTTTCTTTTATTCATCCAAAGTAGACATAAAAAATTACCTATTTACACTTAATGTCGCCGTATAATGAAAATTAATTGAGACACTGATGAGCATATGCATTCAAAGCCGCTTGGACAGACTGGTGAAAGAGTTAATTTCACTTAATTATTTCTTAATTAATCGGGTAGTTTTGTAAATGTAATTAACTATGAACATTGATCCAGGCACCAAGCGTAAGAAAGCTTGGGTTAATATTGACACTAAAATTAGTTTCAACACATTTGGTAAAACGTATTTATTACGAACGTACAATTCAGGATTAACATAAGAAGAAAATAAGTTATGAAAAAAAAGAGTCCGTGTTATCCTGTCATGTACTTCATGAAATAAACAGACTCCCTGTCAATCGCTCAGGTAAGTGCACTGAGGTGTGACTAATCTCCCCAGTCTTTCACTATCGGCAAATTTCAAAGTGAAAATCAAGCCATTGTGTATAGACAAGCGACAGTGCATGAACCACAGGTGTAGATAGGTGTTATCTTTTGTTTTGTTGATTGTCCCAAGAGTGAAAAGGTGTGAAAAAAATATTACGGACGGACATTTTCTATTATAGTAAGCGAAGTGTATACTTTTACCTATGATAATAACAGACAAAATTTATAATGAATTATTAAGAAATGGTTTTGTGTTTCAGATATCTATGATAAAAAAAGAAGTATGATATAAAACCGGTATGATAAAAAACGAATTGTACTGTATGTTAATTTCTACAAAACGTAATGTGAGTATACCCCCTTATACATGTATGGGATCTTGCAATTTTGCTTTAATTAGTATACATCTTTTTTTCTCTTATGGAATATTCATATACATATGTATTTAATACCAGATATGTTATATTTTATTGCTTGCTATTTTCTTCAGTTTTTTTATTGGTATACATAATAATTAGTAGTACATGTTGAAACTGTGAATTTATGTAAGGTTGAACATTCTATGAAAGGATGTCGCATTTAAATGTAAAAACTTGAAGGCAAATCATATATGCATGAATAATGGACATCATGTAATTATATACCATACATGATGACAGAATTTGTGCTTAACAGAGAGATTTGCATTATTCAGTGATAATTTTTAATAGCTAATTTTGCAGGTCTTAAATAGAGAGGTTCAAAATAATCAAAATATTTAATAGTAGAATAATCGGCTATATATTTTAATACTGATACAATATTGTTTGAAGTCTGTCTTCTTTTCTAGTATTTTATGGCAAGACATGGGTTTAAGGTAAAATGCCATATACTGGTCTGATTAAGGCTACATATTGCTCACATTATGTATGGAAACTATTATTATTATCTTAAAAAATACCAAGATGATTAAGAGAACATATTGCCTACTAAAATGTGTGATATATGCTACAAGGAAAAAACCAAAGACTGGTGTATTTAGACCACAATAACTGTATAAAAGTGCTGTGTATTATTAATTGGAGGCTAACATTTACTCAGTTTGGAAATATTTGATGCTGCTATTATGGCAAATGCAGGGCATTTTTTATGAACATTTTAATAGGGAAGATTTTCTTTACAGTTTGTGTATAAATTGTAAATAATCTTGATTTCACTTCATAATTTATAGTTTTTACCACCATTCAAGAACAGACTAGTAGTAAGTTTATTGAATGAATACTATATTCTTTTTTTCCCTGGCCAGTGGTTGAAGGAGAGTAAACAAACGTCTGGCCAAAACTTTAACAGCATGATCAACATACTGGAGTCTTACTTTATATGATCTGAATGAACAAATATTAAGTATCTTGTCAATATTTTCCAATGGTCTGGAATGTCTGAATTGCAAGAGCAATATTAGCATAAAAATATTTCATCATACAAGGAATTGAGTGCATGATTTTTGAAATGTATTTCTACAACCTAGCTGAAAAAGGGGATGTGCATTTTTTGCCATATATTTACACTTAAATTTATGGCATATGATTGGTTACTGATTTACCCACACTCACATGAGTACTCCCTAAGCAATATCTGTCCATCCACATGTTTGGTTCTCTCTCTCTCTCTCTCTCTCTCTCTCTCTCTCTCTCTCTCTCTCTCCTGTAGCTAGCCTACTGTTTGTGATTTTCACAGTTTATGTTTTGGTAATTGAATTTTCACCAAAGAAACTCTTTTAAGTTTGAATATTGCTACCACCATTTACACTACATTCTGCACATGCTTGTCATACAAATAACCAAATTTATATTACCCTAAAATCTGTATTATTTTGAAAGCATTTATTAATTTGTATGCATGAAATTGCTAATATTAGAGAGCAACTGAATTTTCTAACAAAGATTTGTTTACTGGTTTATCAGCATGCAGACAACTTGGCTCAAGTGAGCCTTGCTGAAAAGTTAAAGATAAGTCTTTTATAATAAGTATATATTCAAGATTTTTTTAACCTTCAGTGTGAAAGATTTTCAAGATTGTAACATCTTACTAATCCAGCATTACCGAGTCAGAGAATCTCTGAAAATATTGACCTTTTAATTTGACAACAGTGTGTAGCCAAGTTGTCTATATACATAAAATTGCCTTGGAAATGACCAACTTACACATGTATTTTGGTTAATAACAAGATAAAATTTGATTTTGAAAATTTTAACCTTTGCTTCATTTATTTTATGTTCTTTCATTTCACTTTAAAAGTCTAAAAGTGTCATAAAGCTAATTCTTGGTAAGCAATATTTTTTAATTTCAGATTGTTTGTTTAACATCATTGAATTAAACTGCATGTCATTTTTGATTTTTGAGATTATTGTTGTGTTATTTAATAATTTGCCTTATTTGCAGGTGCGTGTTTAAACAAAACTGGTACCCTGTAACCTGGTACCCTTAACCTTGACTGGCCTGCCTTCATTAACTGCATTTTGCTTTCATGCATTCCATTTGTTTCTTGTTCTTAATTTTGTGGGCTTTCATTCTTTGATGTTGTAATTTTTATTTTACACAACATAGAAAACTAGAAAAAAAAATTAAGATGGACTTTTTTGGCATATAATATTTGGAGAAATTTTAGAGAAACTATTCATGTCTAATGATCACTGGAATATGTAATTTTATCCATTTTCCAGGGCTACACCACTTACAAAATTCAAATAAACTTGCATATTATGAATCAGAAAGTGTACTTTAAATAATAAAAAAAAAAGTGAGCTTTCATCAGCTATGAATCTTAGACACTGTTCATTTTCTAATTAACCCTTATAGTGAACTTATAGTGAACTCTCGAACTTAACACCAGGGTACATTCATTATAGAACAATATACACTCTGTCAATTGTTATTGTTTTCTCGTATTTATTGCACAAAAAAGTGCTTGCTGGTTTTATGGATTTCTTTGTATTTGTTTTAGAATATGGAATATGATGGAAAGCATAGAGTGAATCATTCAAGATTTTAAAAATAGTTTCCTGAAAATTATGCAACTGTATATGTATATAAGGAAATAATGATAAATAAATATTTACTTAAAAATACAATGTAGATACATTTAAAAACTTGTTTTGGATACAGATGTATACTCATGTAAAGGATTTTCATATATGTTAATTGGGAAAAAAAATTATCAAATCATTTGTCATTGTCTCCCAAAATATTTGTGAGCCACAGTATCTCACAATGTTCATATTGACTGCTATGATATGTGTAATATTTTTTATAGTTGAGATATTTTTTTGTACTGTGTACGTGTAATTAGAGACAAGTTTGTGTTAAATGTTGCCAGATAATTCTGTTCTGTTTGTGATAAACATTTTTGAGTTACATAACAGTGTAATGATCACTGCTGATTATCCAATAGAGAAATAATGTTTTTTTACTCTGGTTCATTCTCACAAACTTACAGTTGAGCAATTTAATAAATATTTAAACTTGTACCCAGAGTGAAATTTTTCTCTAAGGATTGTGCTGAAAATACTTTTTACATATAGGAAGCTTGGTTGGAAGTGTGAATGAAACAAATGCAGTTCAATACATGAATTAGCTAACAAAATACTACTGTAAATCACTTTTTATTCATGAGAACTTTATTTTCCTGTAATTACGAAAGACTGTTTGCTCTCGAAAAATTTCATTCTCCCGTAAATTTTTATTAATATATCTTATATATACCAATAACCAGAATTCGTGAAAATTTTGTCTCGCTTATAAATACAAAATGCATTTCTTGGGAAAATAAGGTGATCTGTAGTAGTTTATATATTGGTATAGTTATTAAATAGTTAAATCTCATTGTATTGAACTCACCGTGACTGAAAGAAAAAAAAACAAAACAAAAAAACGAGAGATATCCAAGGATTTGAGATATTGAGGTTAAGATGTGCACCTTGACATATCCATGGTATTCATGTTATTCATATTCAAGATACCAAAGTTCAACTGTATTTATTTGATTGAAAAAGTTGAATTCAGTTGAAATTTACCTCTTCTCTGGTCAAGAAGATGAAAGTATGAAAAGTTTATGGACATCAAACACCAGATAAATGAAAAAATGCAAGACATGCTTCAAGAAAAATGTTTTCAATAATGTAAATGGTCAATTAAACTATTGTAAGTTATCAGGGAGAAAATTTTTTCTGGGAAAAATAATATATTAAATGGTCAATTAAACTATTGTAAGTTATCAGGGAGAAAAATTTTTCTGGGAAATTTCCTCTCAACAATTCACTTTTATTGAAACCATATTGTTTGCATAAGAATTTTTAAGGAAGTCAAATTGAAAAAAAAAATATAGATTGAGAAGCAAATCAAGGATTTTGAGAGAAAGGATTGATTCTTGAGCTGTATGGACTTATGATTTAAAATGCAATATTAGGCCAAGAGATAGTAAACACATTTTACAAGAAGTCACATCAGTGCACATTTTCATTTTCTTTTATCTCTTTTTAAATAAATTGAATGGTAACATATCAGTGAATTGATATTATTTGTATGTGGAGAAGTCAATCTCGAATAAACATATTTTATCAGTGTTTCATTAATTTACAAAGCATTTGGTATTGCACTGTGTTCAAGTATGTTGCCAAATGTCAGGATTCTTTTTGCAAATACTCTTTTTGATAATTGCCTGAAATAGTTCTAGCATAAGCTATCTTGTATATGCAGTGCTTTATAATAATAAATTATTAATTTTAAATCGCTGTTGCTTCAGATACTTTATTTAAAGGCTTAGCAACACAACTTACATGTAGTCTACTTTTGTGTCTGTGTCTTCTATCTTTTCGATATATATTTGAAGTGGATTATTTTATGTTATATATATACCATAATTCCAGACATTACACTAGGTGAAGAAATATGATTGGTCAATCTAATGCAGCAATGTACCATGTGACATTTGTACAGTAAACTTCTTACTATATTTATGGTTGAACAAATCTTTTGCGATTCATAATATTTCACTAACGTAAAATTTGACATTGCAATTTCAAAGGTAACAAGATGCTGTCATAAGACAGTAATACGTGCACGTAAGTGCTTGCCTTTAAAATCATTCTTTGTACCAACTAGTGAAGAAGTAACAATAGTAATTCCGTAATTTACATAACTACACATGTTTCAAATTGAGCATAAATACACATACCAAGGTGACCGTTTGGCCCATTGACCTCTTAAGTTAATATTTCATAACAATTCATTGCCATTCTGAAACTAAATAATTCAATAAAGCATAAATTCTGATTATAAATAAGTTTTGGAAGAAAGTTTATCATCATGTATGTTAAATTTTTGGGGGGAACCTACACGGTCTCTTGAATGCAAAAGAAAATTCCAAAACCATATTGCAAATCTCCAGGACACCACGAGACACCTTTCAAAAGTTGATTTTGTACTGTGTAAATTAAATGTAAGAGGTATTCTAGGAGCATGGTTTCCTAAAAATGTTTTTTTGAGCCCAAATTTCTTGGCTTGGCATATGAAGATGAAAATTGCAAAACCTTATTGCATATCTAATGGACATCACCAAATCATAACAGATGGATTGGCTACAGCATAAAATATTGGTTTTTGTATAGGAAAACATCATTTTTTCAACCCCCAATTGACCCTTAGGGCAAAAATTAAAAAAAAACATAAATAACAAGAGGCCCATGGGCTGTATCGTTCACTTGAGCACTTTGGCTAGGAAAAAGCAGAAATCAGTTCAGTATAGAAAAATTTAATTATAAATGTGGTTCCGATATTTGATCTTCTATTAAGGCCTTGCCCTACCTTCAGGGAAATGCTTGGAACACATTTGAAATGAAAGAAAAAGTGAGCAAGCTCACATACCCCACGCTCCCCCAAAACTCGACAATGCAACACGTAATGAATGACACAGTGTATTTTAAATACACAGTATAATTCAAAAAGGGGCATTACTAGCAAAAAATCATCACATCATTTGAAACTTCTTGCATATAAGGACATTCAAATCTTTGTACGTTACAAATTTAATTGGGCTGAAGTTTCTAGATAAGTAATGGAATCAACATTTCTTGGTAATATACAAATGTATACATTATGTCTGAAATACCTACAAAGTTTCAGGAAATTCAGTGCAGGAGTTATGCTGACAAACTGTTATTTAAATTCCTCAGTGATTTCGATTAGTAATGAGTGTAAGTCCATGTCCAACACATGACAATTTACACATTTAGATAATTGATGGAAACAAAATTATGATGTAGTCATATGAATTTGTTTGTTTACTGTACTTATGAAATTATTTAAGGCAAAGCACCAATTTGAAGGGGGGGGGGGGGGGGGAATATACAAGATTGTGTGTGTTAAATCGTTAATATTTTGATCTCAAAATTAATAGGGGTCTTTTGAGGTCATAAAATATTTCACATAAAATTTCATTACAAAAAAGCTGATTCCAGTGGATTTCCTTATTACCTAACTGGAAAGTTTCCTCAATAATAGGCAAAACTCTTAGGGCAAAAATAATGGAATCGGAATAATTGACCAAATTCTGTGCAGCGGTTTAAAAGGAGTTGCACTGACAAACTGTTCATCTCTATATTCAAGATATGGCCAAAAATCTAAGTTGAAAAGTGCCGAAATTCCCAGAAAAAATAAAGGAATTGGAATTCCCTGGTAATATGCACATCTACATATTGTGCCCTAAATATCTGCAAAGTTTGACGAAATTCTGTGCAGCGGTTTATGAGGAGTTGCGCTGACAAAAAACAGGACTGACTGACTGATTGACGGACGGGTCAAAAACATTATACCCCCCGCAACTTGTTGCGTGGGGCATAACTACTCTACCTATGGATGCTTCTGAATTAATAAGATTGGCTTTGGTGTTCTTGAGAAGAAAGTTTTTATTGAAATATCCCTTAAATTCTTTTTATAACTTTGATCCCCTGATGTGGCCCCACCCCACCACCAGGGGTCATGATTTGAACAAACCGGAATCTTCACTATCAGAGGACACATCCATAGTAGTATGACTAATCATGGCTTTGCTGTTCTTGAGAAGAAAATTTTTAAAGATTTTTTTCCCTGTATATTCTTTGTAAAACTTTGATCCCCCTTTACGGCCCCCACCTACCCCCGGGGGTCATGATTTGAACAATTCTAAATCTACACTACCTGAGGATGCTTCCGTATCAATATGACTACACAGATTTTGCTGTCTTTGAGAAGAACTTTTCCTCTATAATCCTATGTAAATCTTTCATCCCCTGTTGTGGCCCCACTAAATCCCCAGGGGTCATGATTTGAACAAACCTGAGTCTACACTAGCTGAGGATGCTTCCATAATAATATGACTAATTATCATGACTTTGCTGTTCTTGAGACGAACACTTTTCAAGACGTTTTCCTATATATTCCTTTGTAACTTTGATCCCCCATTGTGGCCCCACTCTACCCCTTACCCTCGAGGGTCATGATTTGAATAAATTTGAATCTACACTATGTAAAGAAGGTTTCACATGAGTTTCAATTTTTTGGGTCTAGTCGTTCTTGGTCTAGTTGTTCTTGAGATTTTTAAAAGATACCACCAAATTTCACTACTTATTTCCTAATTATTTACCCTAGGAAGAGGGGGTGACCCTTCATTTCAACAAACTTGAATCCCCTTCACCCAAGGCCACAGACAACGGACAAATTTCGATCAAAAAAGCTCACTTGAGCCTTCGGCCCACGCGAGAGATTTGTACAAAAATATTTATTAAATGTTATACTAAAAGTACTTTCATAGTTCTTAATGGTCAGGTAGACTTATTATTTATAGATATATAAAAATAAGACCAAAAAACGTTTTCGTTGTACATAAAATGTTCGTCATAGACCATGTAAGAGAGGCCAATGTGAGAGGGAATGAGATGGGTTTAACAAAAGTGCCCAAGCACTATTGTTTTGTTTAGTTTACAAGATAATAGTTACACGTAAGAGCAGGTACAGGCAAACTAAATAGATCTAATCAAAATTTAATAAGGAGCACTAGACTAAATATGTTGTTGATCCCTTATCCTTATATTTCTTGTTTTTTAGCAACATAGTTCATCTGTCAGTTAATTTCGTTTTATACTTCTATGGATCCTTTGAGGTGTTGTTTTATACCCAGGTGACCGTTAAGGCTTTTAGGCCTCTTGTTTTAAAAATCTTATTGCGCACCTACAGGACACTATCAATCATACTTCCAAAAGGATGAATTGGCTACTGCTTAAAAAAATTGTACATAATTTTTATTTCGATCCATATAAAATTTAAAACCTTATTGCACATCTACGTTACACCATCAATAATTCAGCAAAAGATAAATTGGCTATTGTGTAAAGTTAAAGAGGAGTTCTGTGAACCTGGCTTTCATAGGAAAATTCGATTTTCGAAATATGAGACGTGGTGTCCTGTAGCTTTGCAAATTAAGGTGGTGTCTATAGATGAGTAATAAAGTTTCAGAACTTTCATTTTCACCTAGGGCCAAATGGTAGTCGAAGAATGTTATTTTTCTACAGAATTTCCTCCTAAAACTCTTTTACATTTTAATCAATTCCTCATTCATCTTTTGAAATATGATAGGTGGTGTCCTGTAGATGTGCAGTAAGGTATTAAAATTTTTCATTTTCATCCTCGCCAACTAAGGGACAAAAAACGACATTTTTAGCTCTACTGGTCAGAGACCAGAAGAGCTTGTACGATAGTAAGGTGCCCGTCGTCCCGGTTTTTGATTTCAATGAACGGTGTTGCCATGGTTACTATAAATAGAAATTTCTGTGAAAAACTTTCAAAACGCTACTCCTCCTACAGTTTTGATCTGATTTCAATATAACTTGGCACACAAGTAGACTATACTAAGATACATAATTCTGTATATCGGTTTTTGATTTCAATGAATGGTGTTGCCATGGTTACTATAAATGGAAATTTCTTTGAAAAACTTTCAAAACGCTACTCCCCCTACAGTTTTGATCCGATTTCAATATAACTTGGCACACAAGTAGACTATACTAAGATACATAATTCTCTTTATCTGTTTTTGATTTCAATGAACGGTGTTGCCATGGTTACTATAAATAGAAATTTCTGTGAAAAACTTTCAAAACGCTACTCCTCCTACAGTTTTGATCTGATTTCAATATAACTTGGCACACAAGTAGACTATACTAAGATACATAATTCTGTGTATCGGTTTTTGATTTCAATGAACGGTGTTGCCATGGTTACTAAAAATAGGAATTTCTTTGAAAAACTTTCAAAACGCTACTCCTCGTACAATTTTGGTCCAATTTCAGTATAACTTGGCAAACAAGTAGACTATACTAAGATACATAATTCTCTTTATCTGTTTTTGATTTCAATGAACGGTGTTGCCATGGTTACTATAAATAGAAATTTCTGTGAAAAACTTTCAAAACGCTACTCCTCCTACAGTTTTGATCTGATTTCAATATAACTTGGCACACAAGTAGACTATACTAAGATACATAATTCTGTGTATCGGTTTTTGATTTCAATGAACGGTGTTGCCATGGTTACTAAAAATAGGAATTTCTTTGAAAAACTTTCAAAACGCTACTCCTCGTACAATTTTGGTCCAATTTCAGTATAACTTGGCAAACAAGTAGACTACACTAAGATACATAATTCTTTTTATGGATTTTAGATTTCGATGATTGTTGCCATGGTTACTAAAAAATAGAAATTTCCTTGAAATACCTTCAAAATACTACTCCTCCTACAGTTTTGGTCTGATTTTACTATAACTTAGCACACAAGTAGACTACACTAAGATACATAATCCTCTATACCAGTTGTTGATTTCGATGAAGTGTTGCCATGGTTACCTAAAATAAAAATTTTCTTGAAATACTTTCAAAATGCTACTCCTCCTACAGTTTTAGTCTGATTGCAATAAATCTTGCCACAAAAAGAGACTAAACCAAGGATCATTATTCTATATATTGTTGTTGCAAAGTTTGAAGTCCAAGTGCTACTTTTATCTTCCTTTATAAGTACAACCAGTAGAGCTACAGTCTCGTCAGAGACTTCTGGTTCCACAGTATCTTCTTAATATCCTATTATATTTTAAGTTATAGCAAATCTATCTTTTGCAATATGGGTTGATGGTATCCTGAAAATGTGAGATAATTTAAAATTTTCTCCCCCCCCCCTCTCTCTCTCTCTCTCTTTGCAAATTATGGATCGAAATAAGATTTTATCTTTGGAAACCTGTTCCCAGATCTCTTGCATTTCAAGCAATTTTAAAGTAGCCAAATCACCTCTTGGAATATGATTGGCCGTGTCCTGTACATGTGCAATGAGGTTTGGGAATTTTAATTTTCATGGGGGAGGGGGGGGGGCAAAAAAAAAAGACATCATCCAATCCAGTGATTGATGGTCTTTTCATTAGATATGCAATAAGGTTTTGGAGTTTTCTTTTCCGTCCAAGAGGCAATTTTGGGTGTCTTTTTTATTTTTACTATGCTTCATTAAATTATTTCAGACTTGTGATGAATTTATTACATGAAATCATATAGGAGATACTAAAACAACAGTTGTTTGGGTATTTCATACATGATATTTTTAATACATATTTTTTTGACACGCTGGGAGCAAACCCCTGTACATTGACCCTAAATCTGGTCTTAATTTTTTTTTATAATCTTAATGAAAATTTCGTTCATTTTAAGGGATACTAGTATTTGTTTGCTCCATTTCAAACAGAAGTTGAAAACACACCATAATGTTGCCATCGTGGGCAACACGTACACGCACTCGTCGGAGCACTCTAGTTCCTGTTGCAATTGTTTTATTACATTTTATACAAGTAAAATTGGTATAAAATACATTTTTGCCTTTTCAAGAAGGTGAAGATACGCGTCAGCAATCAATTAAAGCTTACATTTATCTCTCTGTAGCTACTGGGTCAACGGAATCTATATCTGTAAGTTTTTATGTATCATGACTAAAGCTTCGGTTATTCTGATGGTCTTTTCCACTGCACAGTGTTATGCAGTTAATCTGTTTGTATATACTTGCTATTTATTCCTTATGCTCACTCTTATTTTGTTATACCTTATAATAATGTATATATGTTAAACTATTACTATGTACTCTAATGTGTCGTATGGCAGAAAGGTATAAAAAAAACTTAAACTGTCCTTTAATGTAAGAATAAATTGAAATCTACAGTAAATGATACAATTGAAAATAGATTAACACAATTTTGAAATAGATTCAAAACTAGTTAAAATTCTTATTATTCAATCAAATCAAGATTAAGTACAAGTAATGAATACATTATCTGCGTGTATTTTCTCAGAGAAAGTAAGCAGCATTAATTTCTATTTACTAATACTTTACTGTCTTTGAACATTAATCCTTGAGAAATATATATGGAAGGTACCTAATGCTGGAAATGAACTTGATAAATTCAGTATGTACAACATTATTTGACATATTTTTATGCCCCCGGATCGAAAGATCCCGGGGGTATATTGTTTTTATCCTGTCTGTCTGTTTGTCTGTTTATCTGTTTGTCTGTCTGTCTGTTGTCAACTTTAACCTTGCCCATAACTTTTGATTGGTTGGAGCTATGACTTTCATATTTCACATGTGTATTCCTTGTGACAAGACCTTTCTTTGGGTACCATCATATTTGACCTTTTGACCTTGACCTTGGGGTTTGACCCACTTTTGCAAAATTTTATGATTGATTGATTGATTGTATATTGTTTTACGTCCCATTCGAGAATTTTTCACTCATATAGAGACGTCACCATATACCGGTGAAGGGCTTCAAATTTTGACCTTTACTCGGCACTCAGGGCCATTGAGCAGTGAGGGATCTTTATCGTGCCAACGCCTGCCGTGACACGGGGCCTCGGTTTTTAAGGTCTCATCCGAAGGACCCGCAACTTTCACTTCAAAGTGCCGAGCGCATGGCGAAGGAACAGTTGCTACCTATTTTTTATCGACTTAGGTCTGTCGCGGCCGAGATTCGAACTCACGACCTCCCGATCACGGAGCGAGCGCTCTACCGACTGAGCTACCGTGAACGGTCAAAATTTTATGAGACTTTAACCTTGGCCATAACTTCTGAACAGTTGGTTCTTGGGGTTTCAAACTTCACATGTGTATTCTTTGTGACAAGGCCTTCCTTTGGATACCAACAACTTTGACCTTTTGACCTTGACCTTGGAGTTTGACCTACTTTTGAAAAACTTTAACCTTGGCCATAACTTTTGAACAGTTGGTGCTTAGGTTTTCAAACTTCACATGTGTATTCCTTGTGACAAGACCTTCCTCTGGATATCAACCACTTTGACCCTTTGACCTTGACCTAGGAGTTTGACCTACTTTTGAAAAACTTTAACCTTGGCCATAACTTTTGAACAGTTGGACCTAGGGCTTTCATACTTCACATATGTTATCCTTGCGACAAGACCTTCCTTTGGATACCAACCACCACTTTGACCTTTTGACCTTGACCTAGGAGTTTGACCTACTTTTGAAAAACTTTAACCTTGGCCATAACTTTTGAATGGTTGATGCTAGGGCTTTCATACTTCACATATGTAATCCTTGTGACAAGACCTTCTTTGGATACCGACCACTTTGACCATTTGACCTTGACCTAGGAGATTGACCTACTTTTGAAAAACTTTAACCTTGGCCATAACTTTTGAATGGTTGGTGCTAGGGCTTTCATACTTCACATATGTAATCCTTGTGACAAGATCTTCCTTTGGATACCAACCACTTTGACCTTGACCTTGACGTTTGACTTTTATTTAAAAAACTTCAACTTTCGCCATAACTTTTTAACAGTTGTATCTAGGTCTTTCAAATTTCACAGGTGTATTCCTCGAGACAAGACCTTTCTTTGGGTATCAACATTTTTTATCTTTTGGTCTGGATTTTGACTTGCATTTGAAGAAACTTTAACCTTCGCCATAAGCTGCCATACGGGGGCATCAGTGTTTCACAAACACATCTTGTTTCACTAGTGTTTAGACTTTTTGGTTTTACTGCAGTATGTATCAACATTTTCTTTTGTACATTCAAGCAGAAAATGATAATTTGTTAGAATTTTCTGATAAATTAGTTTTCTTAAATTCAGTCTCACAAAAATTATTGACTATCTAATTTTCCTGTGCAAACCTCAAAATATTTACATTTAGCATACATGCACAGACAGTCTTTGATGTATAGGAAACGCTATGCGTGATATGCGTAAATTTATTTCATTTTTGTTAAAAGTGACATAATCATCATAGGTTAGATGGTCCGAGCGTTTGAATAGTTAATTTGTATTAAATGATTTTTATTGCATTGTATAACACTTGTCACTATAATAAACTATTTACTTACTTAGCAAGACCTCTAGCTATGGGGCGCCAAATTAAGATAAACTCATCTTTGTTTGAAGATATCATCAATTCATTTGATGCGTGCAAAAATTCAATTAATGATCTCTTCACATAATTAATGATATCTTCAATTCTGAATTAATGTACACATTAATTCAAATGTTGATATGATTATTTTATTTGCTGAATTGATGCTCGCAATAATTTTTCCTCTTCTCATATGAATTGATTATATCAACATTTGAATTAATGTACACAATAATTCAACTGGAGATAGCAATAATTCAATGACTACGTATAATTGAATTTTGCTGTCTTTAATTATTGTGTCCATCAGTTCAACTAATGCGCTCATTCATTGGATTGAAGAGGTAAAAACTGAATTTATGCATACATCAAATCAATTTAATTTGTCCCAATCGATTTCCTCCCAATTGATGTGCGCGTCATTTTGTTGGTTGCACGCACCATTTCAATAGATGGGAGCAATAAGTGATTTGATGCGACCATCAATTCAATTATTGCGCTTAGAAATGGAATGAATGATATATTCAAATGTTAATTTTGCGTTCCATAACTCGTTGTGAGACAGACACTACGTGCCTTGAGAAATGCTATAAGGTGGGTGCAATTAGCACAGTCCTCTGTACTAATCGACGTGGAAATCTTTGTTTTAAAGTTTGCACCGATTCAAATCTTCATATAAAAAATATACTGATGGCTTCTTTGCTTTGTTGCATGGAATTTACTTTGGTTGGATATACATGTATACATGAAGGAAGAATAGTAACATGAATTTATTTATAAGCCTTAATCCCTCTATCTTGCTACTGAATCTGACCCGTTATAAGGAAACTTCAATATCTCCATTTTGTCTCCTGAAAACATAACACTGGTACCAAGAAAATGGTAAAAAAAAAATTATAATAGTTTCTTTTAGCTATTCAATATAAGCATAAGGAATTTATAAAATGAATCTATAAAATTGCAACGTTAACTATGTGAATATGAATTCTATGATTAAAAAAAAATCAGCATATACTTAGCGTTATTAACTCCAGTCAAGTAATATTTTGAAAGCAGACCTGGTCCACACAGATGAGGGTTTCACCAATAGAGACTGACAAAGCTGCTCCACAGCAACTGAGGAAATGTCAAACCTTGGAACGATCGGTGACGATGAGACACCCTCGCCTGGACAGACCCTCTGTCCCTCCCCCAGATATACCCACGGTTCCTCCTCCAGCTGTGTCGAATTTTCGACGATCTGCATCCACTGGTACCCTCAGTCAGATTGCATCCATGATTTCTTTTTTCAATGACAATAAGCAAGATAGATTATATTAAATATATCAAAAGTTGATATGGGTAGGTATTGTGTATATATAAAATCAACATCCAATAGGCCTGATGTCTGCTTAATCTGTTAATTTGAGAATTAGGGAGATTTTGTGATATTCAAAATATATTATAGGTTGTATGATATAATGTATGCGTAACTACTATTTATACTGCACAGGATCCTGAAATTTGTATATAATTTGTACAGTGTATATACATGTATATAGACCCCTGCATAGAATATATATAATATAAATATAGTTGTTTTTCAAATATTACTTATTTATGTAAGAAAATGGGTATACTTTGGTCTAAATGTAAATCAATGAAACTAATAACTTTAAAGAAACAGCTGAAAAAAAATTATTAGAGAGGATTTCCTTCAATGCTGGTTTATAAAAAGAGAAGAGGGTTGTCTATCGGGTAAACTTACAACATATTTCTATGTAAAAAGAAGTTTTGGAATTGAAAAGTATTTATTTTTAAAAAAAATTGAACAAAGAAAATTATATGTAAATTTAGAATAATTGCACATAATCTCAGAATTGAAAGTGGAAGATATGAAAAAAATGTAAACACAGAAGGACAGCACACCATCCTTGCAAGGAATGAAAGGATTTGTAGAATGTGCGACATGAATTGTGTGGAAGATGAGATTCACTCACTGATTGAATGTCCGTTATATAAACATGATAGACATGAATTTTTTGAGAATATTGCTAAAAATAATAAAAATGTTGATAGTTTAACAAATAAAGAAAAATTTTTGTGAATTATGTCTAATGACTGAGAATGATATGTTGCTTATCAAGCTGGGTAATTTTTTAATCAAAATTTTTAAAATAAGAAATAGTGAATTATATAATATTAAAAAGAACGAAATGAATGCAAAAGAGTAATAATATCAAATTATTAATACTTTAGTACAAATATACGTTACAAATTCTTTGTAGGTATGCTAATTATATATATATTTTTTAAAAGCATTTATTATTGGTAATCCCCATCTGCTATAATCATCATCATCATCTTCTTTAGTTAGTTTCTTTTCTAGTAATATTGACATGTTGCTGCTATCAATTTTGAATTTCTCCTGTGTATATTATTCTTTACTTGTATCCCTTTAGGGGCCCCAAATTAGTATCAATAAATCTTATCTTATATATGTATACATTTGTTTTATAATGTCAAAAAATGTTTTGTCTTTGCTTCTGTCTTCATTTTTTCTTCCATTATAACACAATGTATGACTGTACATAATGACATTATGAAGATACATACAGAGTAATTAATTTTTTTTTCCATTCTGAAAGGGTATACAATTGAAATATAAAAATAGCCACATGGAAATCATACATGATAATTATATGCCGTATATTCCATTTATGTATTTACTTTGGCAATGTATTGTATCAGCTATCAGTGGCGGATCGAGGAATTTCATAACGGGAGGGGGGGGGGGGCGCAGTGGAAGGCAGGGGGTCTGGAAGCTGTATTAAAGCCCCCAGTGGGTCCAGGGCAAAGCCCTGATGGGGATCCAGGGGCAGCCCCCGGAAGCTGACGATTTCTTACAAATAAGAGGTGTTTTTCCTTGATTTTAGGATAATGAACATATAAGTGCTACATACAAAAAATTCAAACGGGGGGGGGGGGGGGACGCCCGGCGCTGGATCCGCCTTTGGCTATGTAGTTTAAATAAAGATGTTGATATGTGAATTATTTGATTTCATATTAAATCTTCAGAGTCAAATATACAATGCTACATAAAATCTGGCTCTAAGCTGTATTAATCGTTTATCATGAATTTGAATGGACATAAGCATGTTGAGCTCCGAGAAATCCGTCTTTTTTTTTCAAGAATACCTTGACAAGACGAAGGGGTGAAACATTACCGACACACATATTAGAATTGGGACACCACAATTAAACTATCCACGAAGTTTTTTTCATTCCTTTCTTAGCAGCACAAAAACGACATAGAATATTTAATTTTGTTTTAACTTGAAACCAGACCTGGATCGACACAATATTTTAAGGAACGGTAGTCAAGACTTCTCAAAAAGTTTAAATTTTAGAAAAGTTTGATTGCCATTATTCCATGTACCTAAAGTTGATGACAGAAAACATGTTATAGCCTACATGACCAAAGCACCGAACAAACACAAAATGTCATATTGTGTGACTAGGAAAGAGTTGTTAGCTGTGGTAAAAGGATTAAAGTATTTTCATTCATATCTCTACGGACAAAAAGTGATTCTTAAGACTAACAAGCATTCTGAGAGTATTGCATTAGCAATACTAGTCCCCTACCGGCAAGTGTAATCTGGTTCCCGTTAAGAATTGAAAATGCCATAATTTCGTCAGAAATTAATGAAGCGAAACGAAATGCAAACTTGATCTATAACTATTTTACCAAGGTAAAGCCACATACCAAAAATCAGCTCAATATCTACAAGCGTTTAGAAGAAAATTGCGGAAAACCCGTAAAAATTGAAAAGGCCGTAATTCCGTCAAAAATCAATGAAGCGGAACGAAATGCAAACTCGATCTGTAACTCATCAAGATACACTCACATACCAAATATCAGCTCAATATCTGCAAGCGTTTAGGAAAAAAGTGCGGAAAACCAAGTTGGACAGACAGACTGACAGACAGACAGAGGGACGGACAGACAGACAGACAGACAGACGGACGGACAGACTCAGAGGAAACCTATAGTCCCCTCCGGTTTCACCGGTAGGGGACTAATAATGCAGCTGTAAGTTGGAGGAAGAGCTTAAAAAAACCAACAGGCCCTTATTCCTTATGCTTTATTTTTCACTTTTTTTATGTTTCATCGTATCGTCGATGCATTTTAGATAGAAACGTTCTGGTGTTAAAAGAGAATGTCCTAGATGAGTCAAAACGATGTTCAATGTTGAAAATTTTTGTGTTTGTTGCTGCATACTATGGTGATGCCCCACCCCCATCCCCCCATTGAAATGAAATACACTTCTTTTCTACATCTTTTGATTCTAAAATCTACATGATGGGCATATGCCAGATAAAAAAGGATGAAAAAGGATACCAGTTAAGTGAGTGAGTTACATAATTATTAACAATCATCTACATGTAGTTTAATTTTCAGACACCAATAATTTGGAGAGAAAAAAACTCTCTTTCTCTGAGCCTGAAAAGTATATTTCGTCAGTAAAGGAAAGAAGTTATAAGTACCTCCAAGATTGCAAGATTTACATAAATGTGACACCAGTGAAGACTTTAGTTTTTACATTTATTGCTTCAATCATTCTTAGATAACTTTTTACACAAAGAGTCTTTGAAAAACTGGAACACAGATTTACTTGCCTCTTTACATTTTGACAAACACTGCTGAAACTGATCAAGTGTGTAGCTACCCTTTGCATTGACTGTAATTATTCCATAATCACAATTTTCAAATACAAATGTCAACACAGCAACAGCACTCTGTTCTTGTAAGGTGTCAGGGTCCATGAAAATGTCCCCCTTGTCATTTATTGCACAAGTGACTGCTGCCATAAGATACCTCATACTAACACCTGCATCTAACAGAGCCATGCAGGTACTGTTTATACAACACGCAAAAAGAGAGCCCCGGTTTTGGATCTCTTGTACGGTTATAGAAATCAATGACCTAGGATGCAGGTTTCCAAGAATGACAGTTTCACAAGAGTTCCTGATTGTCCTCTCTAACAACTTTTCTGCACAGCCTGGCAATCCTGATTTAGGTTTGTATACTACTTCTATTGTAGCTCTGTCTAGAAGTTCTTTGGCAATCTTTACCTCTCCAGGTCCATACACAGCTGTGGTAACACAGGTATCTCCAAGAGAAAATGTTGAATCTCCATCAGGACGAGATAAATCTCCCAGAGTACATGACAACTCTCTTAACTTGTTGATCTCATTTGCCATTCTCTACAATTAACAATTGTCGAAAGAACTAAATACACATCCTCACAATGTCAAGGTTTTTGTGATGCTGTTCCTCTTCTCAAACCCTTGACAAAAAATCCCTATTTAAAAGTTGGGCTTGTGGTTACACATAATGGTTATTTATAAACCAACCAATGAGAATATATCTTTCAAATTCATCATTTTCAAGTGGCTCAAAGCCATAGCACATCTTCTGTGATTGTAAGGAGAAGGATCTTCCAAAAATTATTCTCTGACATTTTATTTGTAGTAACTAGTCACAAATCCTACAATATTGCCACTTTCCATTGAAAGACAAGTCATATTTGTTTACAAAACTTACCTACTATAAAGGCTATTTTCTGATTTGTTCCCAGTCCTAGCTCAGGAATAGCTTTCTAGCCCAACTTTTAAATAGCAACTTTTGTCAAGGGTTTGTTCAGAGGAACGATACCACAAAACCTTGACATCCTGAAGATGCTATACACAGTGATACATATTACACAGAAGATACTGATGCATGTGTTACATTGGTGGAAGAGCCATGAATCAGTTGACATTTGACTCTTTCTTTTAAAAACAGGATCTAACTAGTTAAGAAGTCATAGAGTTTATTGATCAACAACTGTTATTGTTTTACTAACAGCGTGGCAGTTTCCTTGATGGGGCGTGCTAAAATTTTGTATATTGATTATCATATTACTCATCGATTGGATGTTTGATTTCAATGAAATCAATACTATTTTGCATATGAAACACAGAAACCAGCAATAGCAGTGACAATACTGACCAATCGCATTGAATGATTGTTCACTAGTAGGCAGTAAGCAACAATTGCATGTGGACAGACAAAGCAAGTTTTACTTCCTATAATGACGATATCGATAGCTATATAGTACAACAGTAGCAGAGTAGCCTTACTAATTCCATTCTTTAAATTTCTTATATAAATTTTCTTATAAAACCTTATAAATTTCTTTACGTATTTAAATCTCCATCCGGTCAAATCACAACAAATATGACACAGTCATGCTTTTTTAGGGCAGAAAACGGACTTTGACTGACCACCTGTTGCTGCTGACTACAAATGCCGTACTTGTAAACAATAATTCAACATGACTGGCCAGTGTTATCAGGGTATTGTTGTATTCTGAGTTTCATATGCAAATTAGTATTGATTTCATTGACATCAAACATCCAGTCGATGAGTAATATGACAATAAGCATACAAAATTTTAGCAAGTCCCATCAAGCAAACTGTCATGCTGTTATTAAAATGATAATATTTAGCCCTTTCACAATAACTGTGGTACTGCTCTTTTGCAGGGCAAACAAGACAATTTGACATTTTAGTTGGCAGATAATTACACAACATTTATCAAACAATTGCTATTATGTCAAATTTCCCAAAATATATTAATATGCCCTGCAAAAGAGCAGTACCGCAGTTATTGTGAAACAGTCTATAGTTTTCATAGTTTAAAAAGATCGGAATACAGGAAAAAATATTCAATGGATGTAAACATAACCTGATGATTATTTACAACTTCAATGCGACAATTGCATTATCATGCGACTTGTATGAGAAAATTAATGCCCAGCTTTTCTTAAAAATGAACCATGCACATTGCAAAATCCTGACCCATCCTAGGTTTTTCTACCAGGTAGTACTACCAAAAATAATTTTACTAATTTTCGACTTCAATGGATTAAATACTTTTTAATAGATGACAGGCAAACATGTGAAAAGGACTTGAGAAAAGCTAATCTGACTTTCCATATATAATATTTTTTTCTCTAGCTTTTTAAATACTTCGTAACGTGCAACACGGGCCAGCTTTAGTTATTACTCACACTTAATCCTGTTCACGTACAACTGAGAATATTCTGATAATTTCATACGATATACTTACATCAGAGTAAACCCTCTGTCATATATTTTCGTATGTATGCTTTCAAAAGTGTGAAATTTTGAATAAAATCGGCAAATCTATCTTCACATGGTATTTTGCGGGATGTTCGGAATTAAGCAAGTCATACCGAGTTTACTCGTATCACTTTATTACCCCCCCCCCCCCCCCCCCCCCCAAATAGAATAAAATATTTTAAATTTTTTTTTAAAAAACTGTACTGTTTTTCCAAATGTTTAATATATCACATTTTAACATGTTTCAGTGGTCAAAGGCACCTGCCCCACCCCATCCCACCCCCCTTCCATCTACCTTTGGACATGATAACATCAAAAGTACATATACCATATCATACCTAAATTCTGATAGCTGATATTATTTCAGATTTTTTGAAGTTTAAAAATACAGTAGGAAAGGAGGAACACATGGACATAAAATAAACACTGTATTGTACGGAAGCGTAATAGGGCCGCAGCAGTATCTTTTATTAATTTGTTTTAACAAATTACTAATTTGTTATAACAATTATCAATTTGTTATAATAAATTATCAATTTGTTAAAACAAATTACTAATTTGATATAACAGATTATTTATTTGTTATAACAAATTACTAATTTGTTATAACAAATTATCAATTTGTTATAACAAATTATCAATTTGTTATAACAAATTATTAATCTGTTATAACAAATTACTAATTTGTTATAACAAATTATCAATTTGTTATAACAAATTATCAATTTGTTAAAACAGATTACTAATTTGTTATAACAGATTATCAATTTACTAATTTGTTATAACAAATTACTAAATTAAATTTGATATAACAAATTATCAATTTGATATAACAAATTAGTAATTTGTTATAACATATTAGTAATTTGATTTAAAAAATTATTTTTTTTTTTTTTTTACAAAATATGAAGGTGAATACAGATCTATGGAAGCCAGATCAGATCAGAAATCTTATTTTAAATCGGGTTTATGAACACGTTAAGCATAAGCTTTGGAGAGCTTTTGATCAATATGTTAATGTGGATTTAGATGAATTAGCAACTTAGATTAAAGCACTTTAATTTTTGTTTAATTGCAGTTTTTTTTTTAAAGTTTTGTTTTGTTTTGTTGTTGTTTGTTTGTTTGTTTTTTTTTTTTTTTTTTTTTTTTTTTTGAGTCAGTTCCTTGGAATAGATTTCTCTGTTAGACAATTAAAAGAATAGCTGCATCCCAGGGATTATGTAGAAGAAATACAGAATGTTGGATCCTTCGAGAAAAATTCGAAGTTCCGGACAATTAAATATGACTTCAACGTCGTCCATTCAAATCAACACTTTTTTCAATGTCAACACAGGGTCAAAAGGGGAGAAGACCTATTTTTTTCCTTCTTTACACATGTGTAATATTTTGTGTGTATTGTTATAACAAATTATATTGCTTAACGATTTCTTGTAAAATATATGAGTAGTCCTATATGAGACAACCAGGATACAAATTACAAATGAATTTGAAGAAACAACTGTCAAAGTTTTCAGCCAATAATAAGTTATGAAGGCTTTAGTGGGACTTCGAGGGCTTTTCCAAAAGGCACGTATTTTGATTATAAAAATTACATACATACATGAAAAAATTTCACAAGGTATCTAAATTCAAATTTTACGAAGTACTACCCACTCAAGAATATTGTTTATTTTCGTTTTTCAGAAAAGGTTATTACAGAGTGTTTATCAATTTTTCTATGATAATTTATCTACAAATTCATTTTTTATCAATGTTGCCTTTATTGCCCCCAGCATAAATTGGGGCCAAGGAGGTTCACCAGAGGAGCAGATTCAGGTTTATGCATTAGGAACGGCGGTTTAGTTTAAAATATATTTTATTCATGATACATAAACTGGATTGAACAGTAGGCATAAATCATTTGGTACATGTATAGAATGAATCGAGAGAGAGAGGGAGGGGGGGGGGTAAAATGAAATAAAATAAAAGACACATTGAAAAAAACATATTATAATGAACATGTTGATTCAGGGTGGGAAAAATTCCCTCTCCAAATAACATGTCTTTGATAAGATATTTTTTCCCGGCATACGAACGGGGATGCAATGACCTGGTAAATGGGAGTCAAGGACGGAGCCCTGGTGGGGGAGGAGGACAAAATTCAAATAGAGCTCCTAAGAATAAGTAAATAGGAACCAAAGAATTTGATGCATTGTATCTTTATAACAATAATGTTTGACAGTGAAAAAGATGTAAATCCAGATTAACATATTGGTCAAAAGCTGTAGCTGCAGAGCTTGTACATTTATTATTTTCACAAATCCAACTTATAAAAAAATTTCTGATCTCATCTGGCTTCCATAGATCTGTATACACTTTCACTTTATCAAAATTATTAATTTGTTATAACAAATTACCAATTTGTTATAACAAATTAATAATGTTATAACAAATTAATAATTTGTTATAACAAATTATTAATTTGTTATATCAAATTAGTAATCTGTTATATCAAATTAGTAATCTGTTATAACAAATTAGTAATCTGTTTTAACAAATTGATAATTTGTTATAACAAATTAGTAATTTGTTATAACAAATTAGTAATCTGTTATAACAAATTAGTAATCTGTTAAAACAAATTAGTAATTTGTTAAAACAAATTAATAAAAGATACTGCTGCGGCCCTAATACGCTTCCGTAGTATTGACATATTGAAAATACAGTGTATATTTCTGGACTAGGAATTCAGAACTCATCAGGTGCTCTATATACCATTGAGCTATCCTGTAAGTCTGTTGTCCACATTTCATATAGTCCAAACTACTACACGAGATTGTCCCTTAATTTATAGGTATATATATATTTAAAAAACTACTACATCTTGATAAAAGGTAAACCACAGGGATCGGATATGTAAAACTTAATGGTGTCTACGGGTAATCCCAAAGCATAATGTTAACCATGGTAAATGTGGCCATCATCTGCAGATTATAGTATCAATAACAAGATGAGAAGGAATCTTATTGCAGTGAACAAAGACCAATTGAGCATTAAAGTCAAGGCCAAAAGGATTAGAGGTGTGTAATGTTTTCTGGGCCCACAGACAATAAGAAACCGTAATCATGATTTTTGACAAGACAGGATATGACCCTGAATCTAATTGGAAATATCTGCATCTAAATTTAATGAAATGTCCCCTTTTTTCATAGTATTGCACACACCCCCCCCCCCCCCAATTTTTACTTAAAACTAATTAATAAAGACCCAATCTGTAATCTACACTGGCCACTTATAATGGCAATGATTATGCAGTCTTGATTTTATACATTGTAACTAAATACCCGGTAATTATGATGATGAAATGCTAATCATATACATATAGTTTGCCTTTCTTGAGGATTTTTTCCAATACAGAAAAAAAAAAAAAAACTATTTATAAAATTTAAAACTTTTCTTGTGTTCCCTTCATAATATATTTTCTTGGTTTAAACTGCTGCTTTAGGGGGAAAAAACATAACATTACACATTGTAGTGTATATTGTCCACAGACAACAAACCATGGAATCCTGTTTTATTACAAATGTTGCTACAAGAGGGATAATCTTAATAACAGTCAATGACATTCTCTTCATCCTCTTCTTCTTGACCTTTGTCCAAAGACAAAATATCATCCAACAAGGACAGAGAATTATAGTCATATTCAGTGATAAATTTTGATTCCATATCATATTTTTCTTTGCTTTCTTTTATTTTATCATATATTTCTTGAACCAAACTGCTACAGCAAGAGCACCAAAAGCTGCCTGTATCCCCGTGTCCATTTGTCAGTGGATTTTCAAGTACAATAAGTCTCTCCAAGTGTTCACTGATCCAATGTAATTCCTGGTGAGTTTTCTTACTCACACTAGGGTCATAATCACAAGACAGCTTCAGGAGTACATCAACAGCAGTGGCAACAGAAGAGGGATCCCTCTTTTTTCCCCGTCCACATTTTAAGCATCCTGAAAATACCACTGTTCTGCTTGAAGTTGTTATGTCTGCTGCAAAGACATTTTTCAAGATTATACACCAGAAATCTACCACTTTTAGTTTGACCTCCCAGTCAAAGTCTGAAGGCAATGAGAGAGAGAAACTCTGGGTGATATTTTGTATGGTGTCTGGCTGTAATTGTTCTAGGAGGGTCCCCCAGCAGTGTGACAGAAGGGTCACTGCACTCCTCCTTGGAAAGGCCTCACTGTCTGTGTTACAGATGTCTAATACCCCAGAAATAACCTCATCCTGAAACAAAGAAAGAGTTTAACTTTACATTATGTAAAAATGCAGCTCCTTTACAATGAACTTGAAAATCTCTACTTTCATACATTGTTTGTAGAACTTATTTTTTTTAATTACTCCTCATGAAAGAAATACACAAATTAAAGCACATTTTTAAACATTAGAAACTATCACTTACAATTGAACTGCCTATGTCCTGTAGCAGACTTGTAACATGGGTGGACGTAAGAACAGTCTGTAGAGTACTGAGACCAGTAGCTCTTACATAACTCTCCCCATCACTTACAGCTTGATATGCAAACACAAGGAATCTAGAGTCCAGAATCCAACTCATCATAACCTGACTTTCTAAAAGTGAAGAAACCAGAAACCATTAAAATAAATACAGAATAGTCAGATTCAATGCATAATACATATTCATGTATATTTCAACCTTAACTGCAATGGCCTATGTGGAATAATGTGCATACCAAAGAATTAAAACAAAGAAACTTAAGGCAGATACAGGCCCCTAGAATTCATTAACACACTCCTTTGAAGGTAAAAGTCAATAATTAAGGTTGTATTCTACATTTTATGTCCTGATTTTTATACACACAGGTGACTGTATGCTGTGATCATAAATAAATTTCAAAGTCAATTTCTAGAGTGGAACTGAAAGCATGATTTACCACTAATGAAGTTAAAAGAGAACAATCATAATGGGTCACGCAAAAACAGTTGAACTATTTTGAGTTATTTACCACCCAGGTTCATGGGTCAAGGACATATTCAACTCCGCATGTTTCGATATGGTATTGAAAACATCCAAATATTTCAGCATGTCTTATCAACAAGCTAAGTTAGATGACAAACAGTCATCCTCAAAAGAGACATATGTTCATTTTTACAAATTTCAAGGTCTAGGTCAATTCCAAATGTGACAGTGACAAATAATCTTGTGAAGTTACCAGAAAATATTTGTTCAAGGTCATCCACAATAATCAAACACTGTCCATAGACCAGGTTTTGCTTCACAATCTGCCCCAAAAACATTACACAATATACTGAATAAAATACTACCAAGATTTTTATTGACTGAATTACAGCAGGATTAAATTGGCATTTACATGTATAAGAAACTGTAACAGCATACTGCAAAAATTAAAGATAATGAAACATGTATGCATCGGTAGCCTAAATGTACTGACATGTTAAATTTTTACATACAGTGATATTACCTTTGTTCTTTTCCAGAAGCTTCTTCACAAATTCACAGCTAGTGTCCCTGAATTCCCAGTCCATACTACAGAAATTCTTCTGGACTGAGTCCCGTATCTTACAAAGATCTGAAGTAACTGTAGACGTGTCTGAGGAATGACGAGAACTAGACAAAATCCAAGGCAGCAGTATACATAGACAGTCAAGGCATTTCCTGTATATCTGTAAAAATGTTTACATGACAATGCATGTTAAAAACCATTTCTCAACATCAATATTATTCTATGATAAAAATGGATATGCATATTAAAGAAAAGTTTATTACATGTACTGATTTAACTTGTTGCATGCTTCGAAAAAAGATATCCTTTGGATGTGAAATGATGTGTCTAAATTCTGTGTTGAGAACTTACTGTGTGGTCTGTTGAAGAAGCAGTAATGTTACTGATGACAGAGAATGCAAAGGGAATCAACTCCTCACAGACATCTGAAAAAGGAAATCACTGACATAACTTCTATAAGTTAAATGATGCATTGACAAAATCATAAGGTACATGATTAGAACAAACATAAATCAACACTTCGTGGGGATACCTATACATATTAATTTGACTCATAGTGGTGCTGCTGTTCTTGAAAATCTTTTTGAAACATTCTTACATTTCTAAGTAAACTTTATCTTTTTGTGGCTTGATCATTCTGGCTTTGGTGTAAATTGACCATGATTTCTAAAAACAATCTTGAATATACATGTATATGCACTACATGGGGATGCTTGCATATTAATTCTATTAAAAGTGGTCTTTTGCTCTTGAAAAAGATTTTTACTTCTACATTACTATGCAAAACTTTGACCCAAGTTGGTAGCTCTAAACTAATCCCAGGCACAGTTATTTAAACAAACTTAAATGATCACTAGATCGGAATAATTTGCATATTATATTTGATGTAATGTTTTTCTGCTCACCTTGGGAAGATTTAGAATATTTTTTATTCTTATTCATCCTATCCCTCTTAATTTGAATAATGAATTTGAAATTTCCTTACCCAAGATGTACTTTTTAATAAGTTCATTTAATATGGTCCCATTGTTCTGGAGAAGTAGTTAAAATTTTGATAATCTGTCACACCAATAAGATAACAAACAGATGTAGTACAAACTTTGATCAGAAAAGCTAACTTGAGCCCTATTGGCTCAGGTGAGCTAATATTTTCCAGCTCTAACTGCTGAGCTTTACACTTACAAGATTCTAAATACTCTAAACATCTGATTTGTATTTTAGTCTTCCAAGAGATTAGATTTTGAGAGAAAAATGTATCAATGATCTCCTCTTGTCCGTCAGCCGTCATCCTCAAGACTTTATAAACCTGATTACAGATCTCCGGATTCTGCAAGAGTCGAACATGGATACTAATTTTAAGATAATACAATAGAGATCTACATTTACTCTATATTAAAAAGTTTGATTTTTTTCAGATTTTTCAAATTATTAGTGCTCAATTGTTATTTACAATCTAGATGGAAAAAAAAAATCCATAAAAGGCTTCACTAGTTCAAGAAACTCACATGTATATTACATTCATTGATAACTGTAAGACTCTGACATATAGCAGAGAGGCAAGGGGAAGGGGAAGATGGTTGTTTTAAGTTGTCTAGCTGTAATGGTCTTACTATTAAGTCTTCCAAATCTCTTTTTTCTATGAGACTGCAAAGCAAATTAACAGCAATTTTAATACAATCTCTAAACTTTTCTGTAGCAACAAAACATTAAGTAAATACAGTATGTGTATAGTAAATGCAAAAAAAAAAAAAAAAAAAAAAAAAAGCTTAGTGTCTCATTTCAAGTGAATCATGTATCTTTTTAATGTAAATTTTAATTCAATTAATAAACAGTAATGGGTTTAGTCCAGAGGAGTAATACTTACTTGACAGGATAGA
Source organism: Saccostrea echinata (assembly GCF_033153115.1). Lineage (NCBI taxonomy): Eukaryota > Metazoa > Mollusca > Bivalvia > Ostreida > Ostreidae > Saccostrea > Saccostrea echinata. Next base: position 8,901,411 of record NW_026889759.1, read on the forward strand.
GGATCTTGGCAATATGAAGACATCTAACACTGTCAAGCATGTTCAATAACGGTGATATTTGAGATTTTACTCTAACAACCTCCATTTCACTTCGACTATCAAGAAATAAAAATATATAATGAAATTAGAGTCATCATTAATCATTCCGAAATCTTAAGCAATACCTCACAGAGTTATCCTACCTTTCAGATAATCTACAAATACATCTTGTGGCAGTTGTAACAGCCTGTGTATTTCCATTCTTCATTAACCAAATCAAGGGATCAAAAATCTCATCAAAGCATTCACTAAAATAACACGGCACTCTCTCTAGTACTCTTAAGGAACACATCACTGAAGGGGAGAGAACTCTTTGGCAGTCTTTAGTTTTCAAGTCTACAATAGTGGCCTGGAGTTCCTTGAGAAGGCATTTTGCCTCTTCTGATTCAGCCATATCACTAGTAAACACAGAATTAATAAAATCTGATGCAGCTCTTGACAGAAAAATACTCCTCTCTTCCCTCAGTACATCAAATGACTTCATAAATATTTCTGAAATAGAAGATTGTGATATTATCTAAATGTTAACTTTTATTTTCTTACATAAAGGGGCATGAAATTGTGAAGAAAAAAAAATAAATCAAGATACATAGACATACGGTAATTTCAATATGCTCTATCTGCTCAAAATTGGAATTGCTCATGTGCGCCTTGACTACTACAATTTCCTTTATTTATTCTTACAAAGAACAAGTGAATATCTTTTCGTTTTTCTAACTTACCTTTAAGATTTATATTTGCACAGATATCCTTGGCACTACGGAGAATGATTGTCAATGTTTTGAGCAGTGCACAAGAGACAGAAAGATTCTCCATCCATTTATTTGATAAAATAGTCTCAATCAATGATGATATAATGTTCAGATGAACCAATGAAAACTTGATCTTAGAAACCAGCCTTCCTATCAATTGTACAGCAAAAACCAGAGTGTCTGGTCTGACATCAGGGGTTTTTCCTGTAGCCTGTATAAAACTGATCACTCCACATTTCTCTGCAAACTCTGCACTGATCACTATAACGATAAATAAAAAAAAAAAAATAAATATTTCAATCAGCACAAACATTATATATATGCATGCACATCATTATCAGCAGATCAAAAGATAATTCAACTTTTGGAATGAAATGTTTAAATCTTGCTGATATGACCAGTTTGTTTACTATAAATTGACTCAAGTTTGTTGTTTACAGTAGACGACAATTTGTACAGAGATTGATCAATTATCAATAAGGTTAAATAAGAGAGAAAATGTACTGAATCAAAGAGAAAAAAATGTATATTCTATTGTCAAATAAATGAAACATTTAATCATCTCATAATTAAAAGAATATAATGGAATATCCATTCAATTCCTTTTGAACCCACATGTAGAGTAATTATTTTTTTGTACCTTTTTCACTCAAATCATCAAGCAGCTTTTGATATAATGTGTCATCATGAATCTGACACTTTGTTGTCTGAAGGAATTCTAAAGCTTGTTGAAGTTTCTTACAATACTCTGTTTCTGCCATGTTTAGTCACTTGGATAATGCACTGAAAAGCTGAAGAAAAAAAAACATCAAAAACATGAGGAACTTAAAACCAGGTCTGCAAGACATCATCTTAAGAACAGAGATTTACATATTCCCATAATTATTATTCATTGACATTACCATAAAACACCAAATTTTAAAAAGGAGAACCTTTTTATTCAGCTGTTATCTTCTAAAAATGCTCTCTCTCTCTCTCTCCCTCTCTCTCCAGAGAGGAAAACTTTTACTACTAACCAACGACGAATTCAAATTCAATAAAAGTTGAAAAAAAATCATTGGCATGGGGATGCTGATCTTGACGAATAGGACAGATAATCCGCAGTTAATTAAAACACTAGTCTTCACTCTAGGTACGTAACTCAGTATCCCACATGCTTAACAATAAACATCGGGTTCGAAGTTTGGAGGATATAAATCGAAAGACTAAAGGTAAGAATTACTTAACTACTGAAGCGCCACCAATCGGAAAAGCGTCTTTGGATCCGCAAGGCAAGTTGAGGTATTGACAAGAATGTAAACATTTTCTGATCAACTGCTGCTTCCTTAATCCTAGGAAATAACTCGGTAAGAATTGTAGTCACAATCTATATAACTGTACGTCCAAGAAACCTGTTAACCTGTTGGGTACTTCAGTAGGCTGTTTGGTTAGCACTGCACTGGCTGCCTCATTAATTCTCATTAAATTGATTAATAATAATATGCTACGTTGGATATATAAACAAACGAGTATACGTGATTATGATAGTACATGTAAATATGCTTTACAGTACAATATCAAATAAAGCAAATCAAAATTACTTTGAAAATAACTGAAGGTAGTCAGGTTGGTATGTTCTTATGTTGTTGAGAGGAACAAGGTGTGTTTTCACTTTTAATATTTAAATATACAGCATTTACTTGAAAACTTCATCTTTAAGTTTTGGGGGTATCCTTGTTTAGGAAATTGAAGTATAGGTATAATATATGTAAATACTGATGTATGAATATCACTCTAAAAGATAGCTGCAGAACTGTAGAAAAAAAATTGACAGACCGGAGAGCTACAGTGCCACCCATAGAGAAAACTGTATATTTATTGTGCACAAAAAATTGCGCTGTTTCTCGATTTATTTCTCCGTATTTTTAAACTGCAATCTCTAAATATTACTGACTGTGTGTTCCTAACACATTTTTGCACTATTCTCACATCAAAACATTTCCTATAACCATTGTTAATAGCCCTCCTGGGCCTGAAATTAAGACCATCCAAAATTTCCCTTGTTAATACATGTACTGCCATTTTGGGTGGCTAGACAATTAAGCCAAACGCGCTTTGTAAAGATTTTAACTTCAAGAGTAGTTGATAGAGGTCTATGGAATTTTTTGAAATCGAGCTTTTGTGCAGTTGAGGTAAGAATTTGGAGAAAAAAATCCAGAACCGAGTGCAACTTTTTATGCGCAATAAATATGCGGTTTTTTCTATGGGTGGCACTGTAGCTCTCCTGTCTGTCATTTTTTTTTGGAGAGCTACAGTTATGCAGCTATCTAAACGAATGAGAAGTTTACACTTTGGTTTCCCTTTATTTCAAGGTAAAAGGCTACATGTAGTTCTAGACAAATTTTAACAGGCTAAGGGCTGATGTTTATCAACAAAGTCTTTGTGGACCTTACTACAATTATTTTTTATTTTTTTAATTTCTATGCAGCATTTCTATCAATTGAAGCGGTAAATTTGGCGGGTTCTTAGGGAAAAATTAGTTTAAGCACAAATATTTACGAGTCCATGTAGAACTGTTTCCAAACTCACTTTCCTCTTCACAAATAACAATGGTGCATATTGCATAGCAACCACAAACATGACCAATTAAGACAAGGTGGCATTTTAACAATCCCAGAAACTCTATATAAGGTAAATTGAAACATTTCACAGTTCTCGAGTCATTATAATGACTATAGAATTTGCAAAATTAGATTATATAAAGCCCTGTAACATCAACTTTTCAGTTGGTAGCTTGTCTCTGTTTAAAAATTTAATTTAATTTTATCTTATCAAATTTTACTTTATTGAATAGGTTTGGCTTTACAGCTGCCATCATGTCATTCAGTACATCAGAAGATGACTTGGGAGTACTGAAAGAAAAACACCACAGGTTAACGGTGAAGTCAGTGGCCAGATATGCCTTGGTTTTTATGCTGGTGGCTGTAATGGTAGGTGTTAGAGTAATGATTTACATCTCTTTAATTAAGACAAAAATGATCAGTATAACTGTATTAATTCAGAATAATGATAATGTTTACCAACAGATGTTAATTTTTTCCTTGGTTTTTAAATCTTTAAAGTAATAGCTAGGATAAAATTAATGGGGTTTATTAAGTTGTTAATAAATACTTTAAATGTATTACATTTGGCTGGGTATTCTTTTTAGCGCCTTTGGCAGAGAGCAGTTTCCACTAATTTAAATACAATGCTAAATGCCTAGCACATATATCCAAAAATAAGAACATTAAGAAATGTGCTAAATCAAATCTATGCTAACTTGTTCAAAAATCAATTTCTGCCAAATATCGTACACACTAAATATAATACATTTACGGGGGGGGGGGGGGGGGGGGGGGGGGGGGGGTTATGTTTTATTTTAATTAATGGGTTCTATAATTTTATTTCACGTTTAATATTTTCATTTTGATTATACTATCAGAGCTGCCAACATAATGAAATGAAAAATTGTAAGGTAGAAGTCTGGGGCCACTTAGTCACTGGAGATTTTTTGTAAATGATTTTTCCATTTTCTTTACTTTAAAATGATTTATATGGCATGAAAATGGACAATAACAATACAAGCAAGTGTTGTAAGGACTTTTTCTTTTGTATTATAGTGAAAACTGAAAGTAGACAGCTATGGAAATTCCAGTATTTTAAACTTTTGAAGGAGAAAAAAAGAAATTGGAAGAATCAATAGAAAAATTGAAAGGCACATTTTAGACACTCAATCCATTGTAAGCCTTGCACCAAAATTGTAAGGATTGGCAGCTGATAAGTCATGAATAATCATTTATAGGTGGCTTCCTTGACAACTTTTGTTGTTGGGATTTTTACACTGGAGGCAGAGTATGGAAGTAGGGTGGTGTCTGGTCTCTTGGGAGAGGGGATGTACCAGGTGGACTCGCTTATGATGCTGTCAGCAGGGGCAGGGGCTATTCTCGTGTCTACGCTTGGACTTTGTGGGGTTCTCTGTAAGAATAAGTGCATGCTGGGACTGGTAAGTCACAAGTGCACTTTGGTTAATTTTTCTAAAGATTTCATAAAAATGTGTTGTTTTATGTGTTCCTGTCAATGTATGTTTTGACATTGATGACAGTTGAATAAGAAAGTCACAATTTTTATTTAATATGGATTGGGTATTTAAAGGATTGGAAATATTGGGAAAAAAATAGAAGGAAGACATAAATGGTTGTCATAGTGATCAGATTTTGCTGTTAATATTTTGGAAGGAAATTATTTTCCTGACACAGAATTATTAAAATGATATTTGTTTTTATTTAAGCACCTTGGAATCCTAGCTTTCCTCTCAATAACATTACTGGTAGCAGGGGTTTTGGGTTATATTTTCATATCAGAGGTAAGTATGCACAGAGTGCAATATCAAAACAGCATCAATGAGAAACTTGTAATATATGCATGTAGAAATGTAGTGGTAGTAATGAATGATGTTGATTTTTTTTTTTTACTCAATTTCTAGATTGTAAATGATCTAATCAATATGCTAACAACAAAAATAAATATTGATAATGATTAAATAGTCCAGGTTTAAAATATTGTTTTCAAATCTTCATGTGTGTGAAAAGCAAATGAAATTCATGAAAAGATACAGCCCACAAAACAAATACTGGTGTACATATCTTATGCTCTAGCATGGCAATTTTTTATTAGGTGAATTTCTAAAAATCACCAAAATTATAAAATAGGCTAAAATTATATACCTGTCAAGAAAAAAAAGGCTAGTTAGGGTATATGATATTATATTGTCAATTTTATCCATTCACGAATCCTTGCTTAATGTATTCCAGAGAAAAAAGTTTCAAGACTTTCAGCATCAAGTATATAAATAAATTATAAAGCTCTTTATAAAGGTCTTTTATTCGTAGAAATCACTTTGATTTATTTGTTGCAGTTGGAAGATACTGCCAAGAAATCAATGATAGAGGCCATCACATATAAATATGGAGTGAACACAGATAGGAATAAAAAACATTCTGCTATCACAAGTAGCTGGGACAGTGTTCAAAGATCTGTAAGTTGTTGATAGTGTAATAAATGTACTTTAAAACTTCATTTATTTGACTTTCAAAAAATGGTTCAAAATATATTTTCATGTATGATGTTGAGTTTTTATCTACATGTTCAAGACAGAAGTCTATCTCTATTCCACAGTATTCTATTAAATTGTAAAATGGTGAAATATAACCACTTTGAGATATTTTTTTTCAAACAGAAACAAAACAAGATTGATAGAGTTTGATAATATTTTCAGTTTGAGTGCTGTGGGCCGTATGGTGACGAGAACAGTACCACCTCATGGTATGCCTACAGAGATTCCAGTTACTGGTACAAGGACAAGTTTTCAAGTAAGGAAAACAATAGATTCATTATCAACACATTGTTTCCCATTAATTTACTGAAAGGTTTTGTCTTAAAATTAATGTACACATCAACAATAGTAAAGGATTGAGGTTCCATCCTCTCTTTTGCAGACATGAAATTTACATGTGCAGTATTTTAAGAATTATTGATATATAACTTTAAAAATCAATTTTTTTTTTAAATCCAATATCTTACTTCATCAATGCATTGAAATTTTGGGATAATTGTTTAGATGGAAGCCTGGTGCCTAAGAGCTGCTGTGAACCCTCCAGTGACATGGAAAGATGTCAAGGACTAGTGCCATCAAATGCTCCCCCTTCTCAGCAGCCACCTGTGCTGAACAAACCTGTCAATTATACTCTATACACTACAGTAAGTGGACACAGAAATCAATCTTCATAACTCTCTTGTTGATATTGTACTGTGTTATTTTTACTGTAGTTTTAGATTTGCATTTTTTCTTGGCAGTATATCCATGAAAATAAGACTATGGTGAAATAATCCTTGAACGAGGAGAACGAAATGAATGTGCACAAGATATAGCATAATCAGACTTCCCTCAGAAAACAGCAAACATATATAAATTAATCAAATCAGAGCTATACTTTGAAATCACTTATTTTGGTGAAGTCAAATTTTCATGGTTTGAGGAAAAATTAATGCTTTGAGGGGTTTTGATTATGTGGATAAAAAGAGAAACATCATAATAAAGTATGAAATTTTAGCATTTTGTGGAGGATATGAATTTGTGGGTAAGTTCATACCATGAAAACAATGAATATCAACCCCAACCCCCCAACCCCCCCAACCCCCCAGTGATTTCACAGTATTTGCTGATTAAGTATTTTCAAGTCACTTTTTGTGGAAACAATACTGCATGGATCTTGTTTGTAGGGATGTTATGACAAACTTCAAGGATATATCCAGCAGAATGGAATAATCATTGGTACAGCAGCTATTGTTACCGCTGTCTTCATGGTGAGTAACTAAAGTATTGGTAGGTCACACATTGTAATGAGAAATATGCCACAGTGTTGATCTCCCATTTGTCTGTCAGCTGAATTACTCCTATGCTACCTGTATATTCCCTGTCATTTTCTTGTATTCTATTCATTATTTTATTTATGTTTTGGGATATTTCAGATAGTGGAGATGATTCTAGGAATAATTGTCCATCGGTCCACCTGAGCCATCTGTACCAGTAATTTCCTCGGGCATTGTTAGTTGCTGGCAACTACAGTCAGTTGAGTCCAAGATTGTTTTATACACATTCCTGTTCTTTATTTCCATCTGTGATAGACTTTTAAAATTAAGCACTTTGTAATAGTATACAGCACTTGATTCAAAGATGTTTTAAACTTTGAAATTACAGAAAATGTCATCATTTTCACAGTAACTATACTCCCTAACAAGAAATATTTTGGAAGTTTTTAAAAATTGCTTGTGGTCATAGATATGTTGGGTAGTGATCTGCTTAATACATGTACACAATAGTAAATTATTTTCATAATGGTCATATTGCATTAACAATTTAAATTTGATTTCCTTTTATTTCCCCCAGCAGAAAAATTATTCTGGTTTCCAGAACCCCCCCCCCCCAATAAATAAATAAATAAATAAATGAATGAAAAAACAAAGTGATACATTCCAATATGTAAATCTTGAACTTTTTATTTTTCCAGATGTATATGTATTTATTTTTCCTGTATGTAAATCATGTTGTATATGTATTCCACCAGTAGTCAGTTTAAATTTTATTTCTGTAAAAGCTAAATATTTTTATGCAGAGAAAGTGTACATTGCCTCTTTCATCCTCAATTCAATGATTTCGTGTTGATAAGGTTATTTAAAGAGAAAAAACAAAGATGATAAAAAATGTGTACAAGTATGAATAATCATTGTTGTCAATTTTAAATGAATATGATTATTGCAACAAGAGGAATGTTATACCTTTAAAATTTGTTTCCTATATAAATCTTCACTAAAAAAAAAAGTCTAGCATTTCCAATGTTTCAATAAGTGGTCCAAAAAAATTGATTTTGGACCACTGAGTGAGATATTGGACCTGCTGATGAGATATTGAACCACTATGACATTTTTTTATGTCACACACACACAGATATATCTTATTTGCATTCTGACATTGGTGTTCGACAGTTATGGAATTGATTAAATCCGCGGTGTGGGTAAACAAAATTTACATCAATTATTGCAAACATGGAAGCCAGTGAAAGATATATCACAATAAAAACTAAAGGTATAACAAAACATTTATTGACTATGTTCTCAGGAAAAATGAGTTTTGTCGACCCCTCGAACCAAACTGTTTGCCTTTGGTTTAATGGCCTCAGGCAAACAATTTGGTTTTGGGGTCCCACAAAACATATGTTGCCCTCGAACCCATTCAGTAAATGTTTATTTTTACATTTTCCACAATTTAGAAATTTACTCGAAGTACTTTTCTGATGCCTGCTATTGTACCACAAGTTTTGGAACTTTAGATCCATAATTTTTAAAAATATATATTTTCATCGAGATTATGCTACATCTTTGTATTTAATTTATAGCTGTGTTTTTTTCATAAACTAAAGTTGTGTAAATTATTTATTCATATTTTGAAAACATGTCTTTTTTTTCTTTTTTAGCTTATTTGATTTTGCTAGGTAACTAATAAGAAATTGTGATATAATAATGTACAGATCTGTACTTAATGCACATGCATTTATTTATAATACTTTGTTTAATATTGTTTTTGTAAATAAGCATGAGTTTGATTTTAATTTCTTATGCTCAAATTGTGAGATTCTAAGTCAGTGAGAAGATTTCAAATATTATTTGAGTTATTTTAGACCAGTATGATTAATTAGGCATATGTTAAATGAAATTCATCGATTTTTATTAAGAATTTACATGCCATTTTTTAAAGATTAGTATAAATCAGATAGTAATAGCTGTTTTTTATGACTGTAATAATCTGATGGAAATATTCAAAGCTTGGAATGATCTGCCTGTTATGTGAAAAACAGGAATAGCATTTATACTTGATCAACTAGTGTGTAATATATAAAACTTTGCAGTATTGAAAAAAAAACAACAACCCAGAAACTGATCCTATTTATCTATGGTACTCTGACAGGCTATATTCAGAATTGTGTCAAATACTGTGTGATATATATTTTTGGAATTGAAACCGCATAATATTTTTTTCCGTATACATGTATGTATTCAAATTTATGAAATTCTCTGTCTTTTAAAGAATACTCAGGTTATACTGTATGGTATGGTTTTATGCTTCTAATGCTGTTACATGTTAGCATGAAGGAACTCTGTCAATGGAGGGCAATATTAATTGTGTTACAAAGATGATAATGCTGTGACATGTATGTAATAAAATTGATGTAAATGTATATTTAATTATAAACTAGAAACAAGAAAAATGTTATTTTTATATAAACAAGTCTGCATGTCTATGTCTTTTGGGATTTAAAAGTTAAGCTTAAAATACTTATTTCTAAAGATTATGCATTGTGTTGTAATGTGTGGGTGTGTGAGGGTGTGTGTGCTTGTGTATGGATTTTTTTTATCCTGTCTCATTAAGATACAGTATCTATTAATCAGCTATTAAAATTGTCAAGTCTAAGGTCTAGGTGGAATTTGATGTTTTACAAAAAAAAACCCTCAGGTCTTCTTATAATAGCTGTATCTTGTTTGTTCATTTAAATTTTTCTAAACATCTGAATCAGAATCACATGTCAGTTTGTTAGAGTTGTATTTTGTGTACACTGTAGCCTGCAATAGTCACTAGTACAGTGTAGTTCAGTAGAATTTTAAAATTTGCTTTTCTGAACTATCAAAATCTCTTTTGATGAATTTTGTATATTATATTTTCAATATTGAACATTTATACATTCATTGAACAGATTGCATGGTGACTCAGCAATTACTGACCTTTCTAGTATTTGAGTTACTTGGTCAACTCTTGTATGACCATGCATACTACTTTTTTACTACAGATGTACATTCCAGTAGATACCAGCACTTAAATTAGCTTTATCCACTATTTCTTTAACTTAAGGAATGTTATTGTTTTAAAATTTCATGTAATTGACAATATATTTAATAATGATGTTATTATATGAAGTATGTACCTATAATTAGTTGCCAGTGCAGTATTTTTGTAGAGTTTTTTTTCTCCTCAGGTAGATCAGTTATCTATAATTAATCATAAAATGGATACACCTGAAAATTCTTGTTTTAAGCTCAAAATACTGAAAAAGATCGTAAGTACAATTAAATTATAATGTATATTATAATTTTTTTTAAAATAAATTTGAACATTCACTAGTTAAATTTAAATAAGTAATCTTTACATTTATAATATTTTCAATCCTGCTTCTAAGCTTCAGCCTATTTTGTTGTTCATTGATGTTTTACTGCAGAGAGTTAAGTTTTACATGAAAATCAGAAACATATATGTTTATAAAGTTATGTGATAGTTGGATCTGTAAATGTTAATGGTTTTAATAAATCATGAAAAAAAAATCTTTTTTATTATATATTGGTGTTATTTGAGCAAATTGATTTATTATAACTCAAGGAAGACTTTCTAGAACAGTATTTACATCTTAAGGAGGAATGCCGTACCAGAATTTTACTTAATATACCTTTAAGACATCCCTTTTTAATTAAAAAAAAATAATAAAAAATATATATCTGAAATACCAATGTTTTATGTCCTGCACATATGGAGCAGGTAATGTTGACAGTGTCACTCATCTGTCTTAATTGACTTGCTTCATTTGCTCCTTAGCTGATTAGCTAGACTCAGCATAGAATTACGTGTAATTATTCTCGGTAACAACTTAGTTTGGTGTGCAAGAACATATCAAGCATAATTTTTTTTCTTAACCATTTCATATGACCTTGACATTGATTTTCCTGCATTTATCATTCACATAATAATAATTATGACTCTGCCATAAAATGACTTGGCATATATTATCCCTTTCCATCCGTCATGTTGTCATAATTATTTTTCCAGAATAATTTGCTATGCTCCTGTGTAGAATATGAGATGGGAGAAACATACAAAAATCATGTAGAATATGAGATGATTTTTGGTATGTTTCTTGACATTGCTGACTTACAGATCAAGTGTGAGATTCTTGATGATTGAACCATTTTTACAAAAGTTATGACCCATAGACCTTGAATTTCTAATAATTACATGTTTTCCAGACTTTATTTTGGTGTGCTTGCAATAATGAGCTGATTTTGGTATTTGTGTCTTGATATTGATGACATGCAGATCAGTTCCAAGATTTGTGTTGACTGTCCCATTTTTATGACAGTTAAGGCCCCTAAACTGAAAATTTCTAAATCACTGTTTTCTGGACTCCCCCCTCCCCCCCCCCCCCCCCCTTGTGCTTGTAGATAATGAACTGATATTTATTGGTATGTCTCTCATGCAGTTATGATGACTTTAATAATTGATCAAATTCGAGTTTTGTGATGATTGACCTATTTTTACAAAAGTAATGACCTTTTCGACTTTGAAAATTTGATATTCAACGATGGTTTTTTTTGGGGGGGGGGGGGAGTTTTCAAGTCATATATTATTTATTTTCATACTAGTCTAGTACAGATTATTTATTTTCAAAATGATAAAGGACAGATTATTTATTTTCTTCTTCACTGAAAAAAGTTCAAGACAAGTAAAATAAATAATAATTATTAATAAAAAAAAAACAAAAAAAAAAAAACAAGAGGCCCATGGGCCACAATGCTCACCTGAGTAACTTTGGCCCTGCTGTTCTTCACCTGATTTCCCCCTTGTAATATCTATTGTGGCCCCGCCCTACCCCCAGGGGTCATGATTTGAACAATTTAAAATATACACTACCCCAGGATGCTTCCACATAAGTTTCAGCTTTTCTGGCACAGTGGTTCTTAATTGAGAAGAAGATTTTTCTTCTGTATTTTAATGTAAAATTGGATTCCATACTGTGGCCCACCCTACCCCCGGGGGTCAAGATTTGAACAATTTAGAATCTACACTACCCCAGGGTGCTTCCTCATAAGTTTCAGCTCTTCTGGTGCAGTTCTTCTTGAGAATAAACATTTTTCCTATATATTTCAATGTCAATCTTAGATTCCCTATTGTGGTCCCTCCCTACTCTCGGGGGTCATGATTTTAACAATTAAGAATTTACACTACATCAGAATACTTCCGCATAAGTTTCAGCTTTTCTGGCCCAGTGGTTTTTGAGATAAAGATTTTTCCTATATATTTCAATGTAAAACTTGGATTCCCTATTGTGGCCCTGCCCTGCCCACCGGGAGTCATGATTTGAACAATTTAGAATCTATACTACCCCAGGATGCTTCCACATAAGACTCAGCTTTTCTGGCCCAGTGGTTCTTGAGAAGTTTTTTTTTAAATTCTACATATTTCAATGTAAAATTTGGATTCCCTATTGTGGCCCCGCCCTAAACCCGGGGGTCATAATTTGAACAATTTAGAATCTACACTACCCCAGGATGCTTCCACATAAGATTCAGCTTTTCTGGCCACGTGGTTTTTGAGAAGATTTTTTAATAACCCTTCCTATTTTTGTCTTTTCATAATTATCTCGCCTTGTAGGGGGCTTGACCCTTCATTTTAACAATTTTAACTCCCCAATACACAAGGATGCTTTGTGCCAATTTTGGTTAAAATTGGCCCAGTGGTTCTTGAGGAGAAGATGAAAATGTGAAAAGTTTACAGACGGACGGACGGACGACGGACAATGGGTAATCAGAACATTTCCGCTCAGGTGAGCTAAACACTATTAAAAGAGAATGGAAAAACGCCAAAAACTCTATTTCAATGCCGGGGGTAGTATCACTGGACTTTCACATATTTAGATATTGGGATGCCAGCAGGGCATTCGTATCATTCCGGCACGTGTATTTTTTTTTTTAGCGGAGCCATGAAACCCAGAAACATTTTCTCGGAAAAAATATCGTTATCAATTCGAGTAGTATAAATGGCAAGCGGTAAATCTAGTCTTCCCGACTCCCGATGCCCGACTCCCGACGGTCCCGGATTTTGGTTTTTTGGCGATTTCTTTTTTATCGATGCACAGAAATTCTTCAAACTTTTCAGGCACCTTTTCTAAGTTTAAATGAATTCATTAATACATAAAAACCTTAATAAATTTACGCATTTAATACTGGATCAGCAGTATCACCTGCCAAAAAGCGGTAAATCTAGTACTCTGTTATAAATGCGAAAACCAAAGACGGACATCGCTGTTCTCGTAGAATCGCGATTAAATACAACAAATTGAAGTATAAATTTTTAAAGAAATAAAAGGAAAACCTCATTTACATGCCAATTAATTTGCATGCACAAAAACCCACATTTTCCCTTTTTTTCAATCTAATTAAAATATTATATTTTATATTTCATTTTTGTCATATCTTTTGGAATAACGTTTGCATTTTAATTAATTATATGTTTACCCTATGAAATGCAATAGATTTTAAAAAAAACAAAAACAAAAACAAAAAAAAACATGCATACAATTTATGAATCATCTAACAGTATTCCCTGGCACAACCAAGTTACTATAGCTTGGACTGTATATCTCTTCACTTTGAACTGTATCAGATGATTAGGAATTTAATTATATTATCCAAGCTGACAGTGCTAAAATATAGCTTTAGTTACTGAAGTGATAATTGTATTAAATAAATTTTCTATGATAAAAAATGTCTTAAGGAACCTGACTTTAAAATCACTTTGATGTTATGGATTATTATAGAATTAAAATGGGTTGGGTTTTTTTTTGTTTTTTGTTTTTATTGATAACACCATGCAATTATTCCCGCATGCACTGAAATACTAAATCCATCTTTTTGAGAAAAAATATCTTCCCAATTAATATCAATATTTTTTTGATTATCTTTAATAATACCTACGAAACCTCACGTCTCCGTTATGTATCGATGTCCGTCATTGGTTTTCGCATTTATAACAGAGTACGTACTAGATTTACCGCTTTTTGGCAGGTGATACTGCTGATTCAGTATTACATACGTAAATTTGTAAAGGTTTTTATGTATTAATGAATTCATTTAAACTTAAAAAAGGTGCCTGAAAAGTTTGAAGAATTTCTGTGCATCGATAAAAAAGAAATCACCAAAAAACCAAAATCCGGGACCGTCGGGAGTCGGGCATCGGGAGTCGGGAAGACTAGATTTACCGCTTGCCATTATAAATTAAGCTAAAATGAAAGTTGATCATTATCATCAAAACGTTTGTAATGACATAACGTAGAAACTGTCAATAACAAACTTCATGATATGGAAGGATGGAGAAACCAAGTAAAAGACAACAGCGCATTATAGAAGCAATCGAAGAAAACGACTTGTTAGCACTCGAACAATTGATATGCCGAGATAATGTATCTCCCAACTTTTATATCAATGGTACAACTCCCGTGTGTAAAGCAGCAACAGAAGGTAATGCGGAGGCTTTAGCTATTCTTCTTCGTGGTAATTGCATTCTTGATACACCGAATGTACGGGATGATGTTTGGCAGAGGATGCCAATACACATTGCCACATCCAAAGGACATGTTGCATTCCTAAAGCTACTTCTAGAACATTTTCACGATGTGAATATCAAAGACAGTGATGGACGCACTGCTCTACACTGGGCAGCTATATATGGAAACTCTGATATTGCAGAGATTCTTTTAAAAGAAGGGGCTAATGTAAATGGCGCACAGCGGGATGGTTTCACTCCTCTCTATGCTGCTACTTGCTTTGGACATATTGATGTATGCTGTGTTTTGCTAAAATATGGAGGAGATGCCATGGTATGTGATGAAGATGGGTGGAATATTCTCCACACAGCAGCTAATTATGGACATTTGTCAATTTTGAAACTAATGTCACTCTCTGGACCATGTTTATCTTGCAGAACAGTGAAAGGAGAGAATGCCTTGCACATTGCTACAAGTAGTGGTCATCTCAAAATTGTTGAGCACCTTGTGCAATGTGGCATTCCACTGAACACACAGACACAAAATGGTTTTACAGCACTTCACCTCAGCATTCAATTCAACAGACCAGCTATATGCAAATTCCTGCTGCAATCAGGGGCTGATATGTACATCCTCAACAATGAAGGACAAAGTATATGTTACTTAGTTGCTCTCAAGATGGACACAAAATTCATACAATTACTGTTGGATGCTGGATATAATTTCAGTACAGAACACTGGATCCGTAGCAATTCATTCCCAGCTACAAACAATAAGAATGAGGATATGCAAAGTTATATCAGGAACTGTGCACAGTTTCCATTATCTTTACTCCATCTTTGTCAGTTCAGAACAGCTCGTTTACTTGGTTGGAATTATAGGTCTCTTGCAGATTCCCTACCTCTTCCAAAATACTTAAAGGAAGTTGTAAAACAAACTGGACCATAACCCAAATAATACTCAATTAAAGAAAGTTGTAAAACAAATGATATTGTTTGTATTTCATCTCTATTTTTTGAATGTTATATAGCCACTATCCAAGAGGTTAAGGGTCATACAAAATACAAATTTAAACAAGCAAATTCAAAGAATTCTGGTTCCCTGCTTTCAGTGTCTGCGGTTAGGATGCAGCCTTTTATGGCATATTGTAACTGTCTTGTTTGTTTTTCCTTTTTTGTCTATGCATCACACAAAAAAGACATAAATCATTGAATTAATAACAGTTATGGCAAATGTTAAAGCTTCTCAAAACTGCATCAGAATTCAAGATCATGAGGTCAAGTACCATAATGCAATCTGAAAGGTCTTGTCACAAGCAATGTACATGTGAAAAAATATGAAAGCGCTGTACGTCTTCTCTGGACCAAGTTATGGCCAAAGTTAAAATTTTTCTATGAGTAGGTCAAAATTCTAGGTCAAGGTCATGAAGTCAGAAATGATATATCTCTGAAAGGGGTTGTCATAGGTAATGTACATGTAAAAATATGAAAGCCTTATCTTTTCTCATTCAAAAGTTATTACCAATGTAAAATTAATTTGAAAAAGACTGTAGATTAAACGTCAAGGTCACAAGGTCAAAAACCAGAGTACGTTTGGAAAGGTCTTGAAACGGGCAAGGCTCTCAATTGTCTATAATTTGGGCTGTTCAAGGGCCCCACTCCCAACTCAAAAAAAGGTACCTTTTTTTCCAGTTGAATGTGATAATTTTCCTAAATAATAATCATTTCTCCCAACTAGATGTGTCATAATGCCATGAATGCCCCTGAAGGCAGTCAAAATTGCAAATAGTAAAATGCACGTTTGTAGCCAAGATTATGATTAGAAATTATGAATTTTTAAACTTTTTCCAAGTTCAAGGGGGATAACTGTCAAAAATCATCGGACCATGACATATCCATATGTTAAGTTTGAGTTGAATGTGTGCAACTGTTGCCAAGATAATGAATGGAAAGTCAATGTTTACGGAATGATGGAGGAGGGTGTCACTCTATGCCCCTGGCCATTTTATTGGATATATAATATTTTATTGGATATATAATAACTTGCTATTTATATTCCTCTGTATTGCAAAACAAAAATTTAGTTGATAACAAAGACCAGAAATCCAATATATCATGATTTTAAAGTGTAATGGTTATCCCAAAATTTCCCAAACAGTCGCTGTTTTCCCAGTCTTTACAGCCCTGGCCCCATTTCCCAAAAGTTGTGCGAGAGCCCTGACAGTTTATGCACATGTCCAATATAAAAAGCCCTATCTTCTCTCAATGAAAAGTTATTAGCAGTGTTAAAATTTTTGAAAATTAAGTCAAACTTGAAAGTCTAGGTCAAGGTGTCAAAATTCATAACATGTTTGGAAATGTCTTGTCACAGTTAATGCACATGTCAAATATGAAAACTCTGTCTTTTCTCATTGAAAAGTTATTACCAATGTTAAAATTTTTGAAAATAAAAACAAACTTGAAAGTCAAGGTCACAAAGTCAAAAATCATAGATGTTTGGATTTCTTGTCACAGGTAATGCACATGTCAAATATTAAAGCCTCAGCTTTTCTCATTCAAAAGTTGTAACCAATGTTAAAATTTTTTAAAAGTAGGTCAAGCTTTGAAGATCAGGGTCACAGATCAAAAATCATAGTATATTTGGAAAAATCTTGTTACAGGTAATGTGCAACTGAAATATGAAAGCCCTATTTTTCTCATTCAAAAGTTATGACCAAGGTTAAAGATTGTTAAAATTTTTGAAAAGTAGGTCTAAATTCAATGTCAAGGTCACAGAATCAAAAATCATATTATGTTTGGAAAGGTCTTGTTATTGGTTATGTACATATGAAAGCCCTATCTTTTCTCATTCAAAAGTTATGGTCAAAGTTAAAGTTTCTTAACATTTTTGAAAAGTAGGTCAAATGTCAAGGTCAAGGGGTAAAAAATCATAGTATGTTTGGAAAGAACTTGTCACAGGTAATGTACATGTGAAATATGAAAGCCCTATCTCATCTCAATCACAAGTTATGACCAAGGTTTAAGTTTCTGTGACAGAGAGACTGACGGAGACTAACAGAGGAACAAATAAATGAGAATTAATGTCCCCCACAAAATGATACCCCCCCCCATTTCATTATAATGACAAAGTCCAAAGACCCGAAATAAGTGTCTGATCAAAAAGCAAAATAGAAGGTGCACAATGGCACCATGTAAAGATTCTGTGAAAGTATCATTCATTTTATTCTGTGGTAAAGGAGGAGTTGCAAATAAGAGATGGGTACCACTCAATATTATAGAAAGAATGGCAGTGTCTATGTTTTGCTATTGGAAACCCAAAATATGTGTCTGATCAAAAGTAAAATAGAAGGTGCACAATCACACTGTGTAACAAAGATTCTGTGAAAGTCTCATTCATCTTATTCTGTGGTAAAGGAGGAGTTGCGAATAAGAGATGGGTACCCCTCAATATTACAGAAAGAATGGCAGTGTCTAAACCAAAAATTGGTTTATTAGTATATATATATATATATTAGTATATATGACAAATGGATTTGTGTAATTATAAGTGTATTGCTAACAGCCATTACTTTGATAAAGAATGTTGACATTACAATTAATGTAAACGATGCATCATGGTCTGTACTGACTGACACTCTCTCACATTATTTTCTTTAAATATCCTTTATTTAAGAAATATCATAATAATTGAAAAAATTTAAGATGTACCCCATTGATAAAATTAATATTGTTTATTTAAATCCAGTAATCTTTTATAACACAAATTAACAATGCTTACAATTTTCTAAGCCTTCTTACATGTACATCTGTACATTTTAACACTCTAATAAGAGAAAAGTACAAATGGCATTAGAAGAACACCTAAATGTATTGACAACTTTTCTCTCTCTTTTTTAAACAAATTCAGCATGACTTTTCTACAAAAAGTTTACAAATACTACATGTAAATGGTGTCAATTATAAAGCAATCATTTTTTGGGGGAAAAGAATAATAATATAGAACACATTACATACATAGTATATGTACATATAGGAAAACTTCTCTAATCCAGACACCACTGGTTCCAAAGAAATATTGGCCGGATTAGACAACATTCAAGTTAAGACAAGATTTTAATCAATTCAATTTACTGAAATGGACTCAAATGTTAAATCGTATTAGACAAAATTTCGGAATACACAGCATCCAGATTAGACAAGTTTCACTGTATGTTCTGATAAAATTATATGTACATAAAAATTACTTGTAACAAATAATTTTCTTTTTTTTATAAATTGTTTTATAAATCATGAAGGAGATTGACTGAATGCTTCATATACATTGGCAGCTAATGTCTTGGCAGATTCCAGTAGCAATAATTCCTGTAAAGAAAGGGGAACAACTCAGCAATAAAACACAACTTGCAGAATATTTTAAAATAATTTGACTCCATATTTCTTATCATATTGGAAAAAAGTTCAATTCCATCAAAAATAACAGAAAAATAGATAAAAAAAAGATATTTTGAAAATAAATGCCTGCTTTTACCTGCATGAGTGGATTAGGAGCATCACTGCAGAGCTTGTAAAGACTGCCATTAAAAATGGGAATTAATTTTGCCATGGGTATTCCTCCATGTAAATAATCTGTGCTTTGACTAAAAAAAGAGCATAAAAAAATCAAAATCAAAATTACCCAACTTTATTTATGATTTCACCTTTTTACACAATTTATTGTTGTTGGAATGCTATTACCAACGGCAGACCTCTTATTTAACAATAAATCAAATATCATAGTGCAGCTTTAAATTAAATGCAGTATTCAATTACAGCATTGCACTTACAGAAACTCAAAGTCACCAGGAAAGAATTCTGTTGTTTATAAATATAATGAAGTTAATTTGTTTTGCAATTTTAAGGACATATGCAACGTACCTTACCTACTGATAATTTTTCAAGATATTCTTAATTTTAGATTATAGTGGCATCAGATGTTCGTAGGCAAAAAAATCAGCATGCATTACCAGGTGTTTTGAAAAGATATCAATTGATGAAAATTCTTGTATAATTCAAAGAAAAATATACCAAAATTACTAAGGATATATTCTAGATGTTTTGTTTATCCAAACTTGTTTTAGAAGAAGTGTACAATAGCATATATAGACATTTAAATGTAGCACACAGTTCCTTTAAGTACTGAAACTCTTCAACTTCAGGGAAAAAGGCAATAAAGTTCAAACTACATTGCATATGTCCTTAAGTAAACTTAATATCCCACCTGCTATTTAAATCACTAGACTGTAGGTTTGTCTTGTAGCTATCAGCAAGTAAATCCAACAGTTTGTGAAATCCTCGATCTAGACTAGTTTTCAGCACTGTGTGGAAGTCAGCACTGAAAAGGGAAAAACATGTACATGTAATTGAAATACTAGCCCTTTTTCCTCACTGAATATAGAATTAACTGTCAGATATAAAGTGAATACAAGAGATACTTTAAGTTGTGTATTACCTCTCTAAAATATCTCTTGTTTCTTGCATTAGATGTTTATGTATTTCATCATCTGTACCTTGGATTTCCTAAAAAAAAAAAGAAATCCATTTTATCAGTAAAGATGTAATGTTTTAATTATCTGTAGAGTGCAGTTACCTTCATAAGTACATGTAAAAAAAAAACTGAATATGTTATCTGAATATTGCCATTTGCAAAGATTTGTGCCACAGAAGTAACTGGTATGTGTTATATTTGATAAATGCATATACAAGTATTTTTTTTTTTTAAGTTATGTATGGCAACATTTATAAATAGTTGAAAATGTATATAAAAACTTTTGACATTTATATGTAACTGCTCTGCTTTGTTTTTATGAAGTTGTAAAAGTACACATACAGTGGGATTTGGGTTTTCTGGAGGAAACATGTAAGGACATAGCTGTATGGTTGGAGAGGACAGATTAGAAATTTCTGGGCTAGTCTCTAGTCTCTCTCTGATGTGTTGTAAACAAGACTCCACATTTTGAAGACTCAGTCGCTCCTTTAGGGAGATGCTAAGTTAGAACACCAAAAAATACTGTAAATCGTTTTAATTCCACAGTGTTAAAATTTTACTGTTTATCAGAAAGTTCCAATCGCAATGGTTTTAATTTCACGCAGCAAGAAATTAATTTAAATTTCATATAAGGATTTAAACATTTAAAAAAAACTACTAATAGCAATCACGATGGGTTTAATTTTACGGAAAAATGATGAATCGCGAATATAGTGAAATTAAAACCATCGTGATTATTTGCCAATCTTCAGTATTGAGAAAAACACACCAGTTTCATATTTTTTTGTTTGTAAATGTTGCATAATTTTTCATGGACAGAAATTTTAAATACCTTGAAATTTCTTTCTTAACTGCAGACTTTACATGTTCGCCAAGCTGGCAGATACCTAAGGCAAGAAAATACTGCATTGAATAAAAATATTACAAAGCTTGCAGAAACTTTCTTTCAAATTGCTTGTTAATTCAATAATTGTCTCATGCAGATCTAGCCCTGACCTTTGTCCATAAGATATTTGATCTCAGACAGATATTTTTCTTGGACAGATTTTGGTAACACAGGTGTACTTGGGTGACTGGGTGAGCTTTTTGGCCTCTGAAACAAACAATACTTCAAATGCACCAAGCTCAAACAAACACTGTAACAGTATAGGCATAACAGTGAGACAATTTTTTTCAGATTCTGCATTATCCTTAATTTGCTCAAACGTTCAGAAATATGTAACACACCTCCTTATCTTGGTTGGAGGTGTTGTTATTTTGTAGATAAATATATCCACCAATCACATTCAGCTGGATTCTGACAACGAGAGACATCATACTACAGGAATAGATCACACACACCATCCTTGTCATGCCTGAAATTTGTAAAGGGAAAACTGAATCCTTGAGACTTGCTAAATGACAGGCTTGGGACTAAAAACATACACTGTATCATTATTGAGTAAGCATATTTCCAATTCATAAAAGGACACACATACACTCTGTATAAGCATTAATTTGTTTCTACAATGATATTACAAATTTGTGGAATCAGCTTAAAATGCTAGTTAAAATTATAAATTAGATGCTGGTCTTAAGGACATCAATGTTCATTCAACATTTGCATTCTCTCCCTCTAACATAAATGAAAATGAGTTCAAGTGATCACTCCTTATAAAAACATTTTAAAATACTTACTTAGGATCTTCAGTTCTTCCCACAATTCCAATTTATTGCTGGGGCTGAAAGATATGTGATGCATCACTACTCAATACTATTTCATGAATGAAGAACATACATTCCTTACAATTAAATACTTTTATACAGTAGTACTTAACATTTGGATCTTTTTGCAAAGCCTGTAATTCACTTTAATGATACCAAATTAAAAGCTGTGTACAAGTTATTTGTGAACCATAATTCATATGGATATCACCTATGCCCACTGATTCTCTCTTACCCATCTTCTTGTCATCAAATTCAATGGAATTAATTTTTTTTTCAATTATGAGTTATCAAGAGGTTTTTACTTTCAGCATTATTGCTTTACACTACATCTAGTTCAGAAACATTTAAAACAATATTATGATTTTTTTTTTGTCCCAGTAAAAAAAAATTGCGTACTTTGCTTTCAGATTTTCTGTGATGGATTCAGTATCAAACATCTGCTGAAGGATTTCCCTCAAATTGGGTACCATGGAGAGAACTGAAATCCAGGTGAATGATTAACAACACAGTTAGATAAATATAAAATATTTTTTCAACATGATTTGAAAAAATTTCACGAGAACCAAGTCTGGAGTTTCATGTCTAAGTACACAGTCAACAAAGAAGTGAAAGAACACTATAGTTTTATCACATACCTGTCATATTGCATGTTCTCTGATTGCTATCAAAATGGTGCTGTCTCCTGCAACAAGATATAACTATATCCTTAAAAATATGGAACAATAATAAATAAAACACAAAGCTATCAATTTTAACAGATTTTCCCTTACCTGGCATGTGTCAAACATTCATTTGCTTCTTTTTCCTGTATTTCTTTAATTCTTTTGTGGGCATATCTATATGCCATATACACACCTGTGATGAAAGGTATATACGTTTTGATCACATTTATTTTCAAATCTATAGCAAACTTTTTTTTGTGCGCGTATGAAGGAACTTTTTAAGGGAACGTTTCAAATAAAAAGTGTATTCTTGATCAGGTGGCTAACAAGGTGTTACATGTTTGTTGTAATCTACATATAAATAGATCTGAATACCTCCAAAAAATATTCCTCCATAGATAAGTTTTCTTCTGTGTTTTTTAATTTGCGTCCATATCCACGAAATCATTATTATTTTACGATACCATGTGCAAAATGCAGACTTTGGTCAAAAAGTGGGTATAAACAATCAATGTAAGTAAGATGCTTGAATTCATACAAAGTTAATTTGTTCCTAAATTATTCGGATAATTATTTACAGAGTTGTAAAGAAATATAACAATTGACTCTTAAGGTTCATAAACCCTCTGATATAAATTCACTCATCTAAAATGTTAACTCTTATGATTTTCCAAAAGAAATGTATTTTATAAGTAAAATAAAAACAAATATAGCATAGCTTGCTGGCCAGTTTAAGACAAAAAAGGCACTTCAACTTGCTAATTTATAAAGGATTAATTAAACATTTATGTCTCTTATCAGAGTATCAATGAACCTTAATTGTAGATTATTTCATCAAATCTGATAGAAAATAATGCTTATTTATAATCAGAGATCAAAAATGTCTCTAGATGATCACTGAAGCAATTTTTTTAAATTATTTTTTCATTGACAAAAACCACATGTGGCACAAGTATTTTACTATATGCTATATTTACATTAACTTCCAATGCCCATGGCCAAATCTAAACCATTCCTTCCTTCTCCAATTTGTCATTGGATAAGAAGACAAACCCAGGATATCATATGACCTTTGGACCATGCAGCAGCTAGGCACCTACAGGGATTGCACTGAATGTACCATGGAAGGAAAAAAAATGATGAACTAACCAGGATTTGAACTCTTTATTCTCTACATTGTGTATGAATGCTTTACCAGTTTGGTTATAAAGTCCCATTGACATCATCCTGGTCAATTACACCACCCCATACTGTCACACTACACTGCATATATGTTAAAGTGTTTGCATTGAAGAATGAATTTAGCTAGTTACATTAAAATAAGCTATCGGAGAAAGGCAGTATAAAGATAACTGCACAAAAAAGCATGAATTTTCTAGTTAAGAATTGAACACTTCAATAAGTATAAGGGTTTAGAGGGGGAAAATGGAGTAATGTGAATTCCAGATCTTCAGGGAAATTCAGTTCAGAAATCCAAATGCATTTTAACATATCTTATTATAAATAATCTTGAAAGTCATTTGTCACAAAGTAATGTAATAGGACACAGATAAATTTATACTTCATTTATTGCATTTTTTAGGATCATAAATGTAGCCCCTATACCATATACACATAACTTTCAAACATTAATATTCAATAAAAGAATCAAAATCAATTGTGGATATGAACTTTCAATACTGATAAATAATTGTACATGCAGATGGCATTTATTGCTCAAGAGGTTACTACAAAACATCATTGAACAATTACTGTAAACCAATTTTTATTTGCAGGCAAAAGATATCTGCGAGTTTCACAACCTTGCTTTACTTGCAAATATTTATTGCGGCAAATTTTTTATTGTTTTGTGTATATACATGTACATGTAACTATATAAAATATTTTCCCCAAAAATTAGTTGCCATGGAAATGTTTTAAACTGACAAATTGAGAATAAAAGTTTTTGTGAATACTGTAATAGTTGGTTTTGGCACTTTGAACATAGCATTTCAATTATCTTGTTCCAGTCCTCGACATTATTTGGTCATACTGCTCAGATTGAATCCTGTCAAGCCTGGGTGCTGTTCCCACACTAACATAGAAAAACTTCCTGATGCGCTGGACTGTTCGCCAGTGAAACATATCCTTAATGTCATGAATATGTCCATCATCAGGTTTTCTTGCCTTGTCTACCAATTTTTTCCTTGCGTTTTTTAACATGTTTTGGAATCTTACTTTTTCTTTTTTCTTTTCTTTCCTCCTTAACCTCTTTCTTTCTTTCCTGAAAATCAAATTAAATTATGAAACATTTTTCTGATCTTAAGTTATTTTGCTTTCATATTATTTCATCAATATGAATACTCCATGCTTGACGAAGCATGTCTCTCAATGGGCTTTTCTGACAATCATATGTTTGTTGGTTTGAATTTTACCATGATCTCTTGAATTAGCCAAGGTATTCTGCATTTGGACAAGTATTTACATGTCTTGTCTCAGTCAACTCATTTTATTTCCTTGGACTTACTTTTCTGCTCTCAGTTGTCTCGTTTTTGGGTCGAAAGTACTTTTTAGAATTATCTCCCTTTCCATCCTCTTCTTCATTTTCCTCTTCCGACCCCTCTTCAACCTCATCTTCTTCACTGCTGTCAGTTTCATTACTATCATGTTTGCCTCCTTCTGTTTCATTTTCACCATTGTCAGCCAATAAAGCTGGTTGCTGTAAGATTTAAAGAAATTATTGATGTATTTGAATGAAAATTATGAAAGCATTCAAAATTTTCTATAATTCAATGTATAAAACAAATTTGTTTCTAAACTGCATTGAATATAAAATCTGAATATGAGAGAGAGAGAAGCCTTTCAATCTTTTTTAGAATTAACTACACATTTATAAAAGAGGGAGGAAGACTTGATAAGACTAAAGGGGAGGTAACTTACCATTCTCACTCCTTCCAGATTTTCTTGTAATCCCATGAGAGTATGGTAAAGCATCTGCAAAGTGATTCAAATAAATTACTTAAAATGTGAGTTATATAATACAATACAACAGTACATTTATATAAGTTTTCAGTCCCCATTTATATGTTTTTTAATCCTTCCACATAATAATGTGCCAATATAATGCTATAGATTGCAGAAAATAGAAATTCACAGAAATCATCTTATGTTAAACATCATTAATTTGTGCATAAACAGAATGTACTACATGGTATAAAATTTGCTTTTTTGATGTAGAACAAGTAATCAAATGCAGTCATTCTAAAGACACTATTCTGTATACCTACCCCTTCTGTCTGTCCTTCCTTGGCCAAAATGACATCACGCTCAAAGTCAATCACCTCATCTAGATTCCGTGGAATGAATGAATGCTTGAAAACCTTAATAATCCAAATCAATTCACATTAAATAAATAATTCAAAAATATTTAATAAAAATCTTAACAAATTATAATTTCTGTCATTTTTTTTTTTTTAGTACTTCTGTCTTAATTCTCAGAAAATGTACCTCCTCATCAATCTTTTGCTGCTCCGTGACATCCTTGGTGGTCCTCTGTGAGGTCAAGGTCATGGCTTTCTCCAGGTAAAGGTCAATGTTTTCCTCAGTAATTGTGGCATCAGTAACAAAGTCAAACAGCTCCTTTACTGTCAGGGTGCTGACATCTTTCTTTTTGAAGAACTCTAGTGAAGACATTAATCTCGAATTTATGAAATGATTGATAGCTTCAATAGCAAAGGAATAATGAGAAGAAATCTGATTTCAGTTTCCACAAATTAAATGTATAGTAGGGTACAAGTAATGAATGTAATCTTGGATGAGATTCAGCTTGTATGGATATTTGGACTGACGCCTTCACAGAGTCTCGGGACAGTCCTTTATAATTCATGTCATGACATTGGCCATCATTTTAATGGAAAATTTAGAGCTTGTTTTTAGTTTAGGACTTACATACCTACACAGTAAGCAATGAAGTATAAATAGTAACAGAGAATTCAATTAAGATAAACATTCAAAACATTTATCTGAATCAGAGGGCAGTGTCAGTGAGGTGCATATCAATAGCTTGAACCAACTGAAGTGGAGTGTAACTTTCCAGACATGAATCATAAAGGAATGTCCAAGGATTCCATAAAGGCATCAGTTCAATATCCAGCCAAGCCAAAACTCAGCAGAGATCAGCAATAAATGTAGATTTAACCCTTGTCTATTGACCTGTTATGTTTGTGCAATCCTTCCTTAGAAATTCTAGGGCACAGGGGTGGTCATGTTCAACCGACTGAGAGACATCAATCACATACACCCCTCCATTGTGATACCTGAAAATACAAATCTGTAAGTACAAAAATAATCTAAAAATAAATACTCTGGGGTACCCCTCCATTGTGATACCTGAAAATACAAATCTATGAGTACAGAAATAATCTAAAAATATATACTCTGGGGTACCCCTCCATTGTGATACCTGAAAATAGAAATCTCTAAGTACAGAAATAATCTAAAAATAAATACTTTAGAGTACCCCTCCATTGTGATACCTGAAATACAAATCTATAAGTACAGAAATAATCTAAAAATAAATACTCTGGGGTTTCAGTGGCCTTGATCAATAAAATGTCTAAATACAATAAATGTCATGGAAACAAAAACAAGAAATATTTTATTTTTCAAAGTACATGTACCTTAATTTCTGCCATATTCTAAGAACCTAGTATCTTGGCTAAATAATAAGTTTTACCAAAATTATGATCAGAATTTGAAGCAATCGTGGTCTTGAAATAGTTCAAACGTAAACATCTTTTGAACTGACGTCGAGTCTTATCAGATCTTTACTTAATACAGTTGCTCATTCCAAGACTTACAGTATATTGAATTCACTGAGATCAGCATGTACAAGACGACAGGTATGGTACAGAGTACGGATGATATGTATACACTCTAGGTACAGTTCTCTGGCCTTTGCTTCTGAAATATCACAGTCCTTCAACAGAGGTGCTGGCCTAAAACAATATTTTATTTTTGCAAATCAAGAGTTAAACATAATCTTGTTTTTCAGTGCTTAAAGGTCTTGTGCAAAGAAATAGTCAATCAAAATAAACTAAGCAATCAAGCTTCATATAAATAGAGCCAATTTTTTATCCAGTTTCTTCATTTTTTTTTTTTTTTTGCATTTTTCTTTTTATATATATATATAGATATATATATTTTTTCAATTCAAATATTAGAATTATTATTATTTTATGGAATATTTTTCCATTAAATTAAATGCTTTTTTTCCTTTGTGTATGATCCAGCTTCCTGGATGGTGTCTAGACTTCTGTCTACATGTGAAAGCAACATGCATTTCTGAGTTGGTGTGTTAACTGTTTTCTCTTTTAAATGATGGATAAAGCGTATTTTTCTGACCTCATTTTTTGGTCAAGGCATAAATCATTTTAGTCCAGTTAATTTCTTACTCTAATCAAAGCTTTGTAATAATACAGAGTGAAATTATAGTGTGTGAGACCTTTAGGATTAGACTTGCTCAAGTCTCTATATTTTAGTGCCCTCTTTTATACTTTTTGATAATGTCAAACATAAAGTCTCTATGTTTGATAACAATTTACTATGCTAGAGAGCAACAAGACAAAAATGAACAAAGAATTAAAAAAAAATAAAAACATAGAGACTTGAGCAAGTCTACTTTAGGATATTAAACAATGGTTATGCTTTGTTTTAAAAAAACAAGTCAAGCATAATACTAAGCCAAGCAGCTTCATCTCATTGAAACTCATATACATTCAAAATAACTCTAATTTTAATTAATAACAAAGTAACAATATACCAACCAGCCATCTGTGCCAATGAACTGCATTACCAACACATGACTTCTGAGAAATATTGGCTGTGGACAAGGAAGACCTGCCTGGTGCATCCTGGATAATTTTCCAAAATTTACTTGTATTACCATCAGTTGTTTAAAAGTAAACATAATAACACTGTATCATATAATCTTTTTTTTTAAATTAAAATCTCTCCTACTGTGTATGCTTTTATTAGAGGTAGGACAAGACAGATCTAAAAATACATAAGTTTACATTTGGGTCTTATGATACCTGGTTAAATTCCTCATTTCTTTCTCTGCCCAGGTTCTAACCATTTTCCTTGGATTGTGTTTACAGTAACCATGACGAAATCTGTATTCTCCTGTCACATATTTATCTCTATCTTTGAAAACAAGGATAGAAGTTTTGTATACCTACAAATGAAAACAAATAATGAAAGCTTTGAAATAAAAGCATCATGAATGGCAACAAAATTGATCTGCAGTTGTTGTTCACCAAGTATGGAACTAAAGTTGTTCTATTTTTGAATTTTTGAGAATGTGATGCAAGAGCTCTTATTTAGCCATTTTCAACCTGGTACTTTTCCAACAGCAAATGCTTCAATTATCTTTTAATGATTTTTTCAGTCACTGCAAACCAATTTCATAATTGAAACTTGCATACTTCAACCAATAAAAAAGCCAGTAGGACTACTGAACCTTGATAGCCCGATCCCCCTGGTTGTGTGTTGTAGCATGATAAACATTGGCCTCTTTCCCTGTACTGATACAGCCATTAATTTCACTGATAAGTCCTCGTTGGAGGAGCTTAAAGAGGATCATCCTTGTCCTGGGGTCCATCACCTGCTCTGCTGTAGCACGGTCCTTCTTGTCCTTAGACTTCACTCTGGAATATGAATCAAAGCTATTACAAGAAAATTGAAAAAAAAATTAAAAATTCATTCTCTTAATGTTATGACTCCTTTAAGATCTGACATATTAGATGATGGTCTTCACATTCAATCTACATAAAACAGTAATCACCTGTCACTATCCATTTTCTTTCCAGCATGAACTAAAGCTGATGCTGCTGCATTGGGTAAAACTGGACCTTCATATTTCTCTGAAAAAAAAACTACTGTATAACCTTCAAGAATCCACAAGGTCTAAGATATAAGTTTTGACAATGCAAATATATGAGGATGTTATCTTTGAGAAAATATTATGTACATAGAATTTTCCTTACCTACATTAATCTTATCCACGAATTTACTTAAAGCCTTGTCTGCTGGTTGAAAAGCTGTCATTTTTTGATGTTGCTGCTTTGGTGGATTGGCATTAGGCTAGGAAAAAAATACAACACCCAACTACTTAAAAAGTAACAACAGTATTTGTAATGTATAGTAGTATATTGTACTTTAAAACTTTGAAGGAAGTTTGATTTCTTTCTTATTATCTAAAAGTCATAGTACAACATACCTGTGATATGTGGGCTGCTGCAGCATTATACTTTTTGGTAAAATTTCCAGTACAACCATCCCAGTCATACATGTCTTCATCATCTTCATCCTCCTCTTCATCATCATATTTATAATCGTCGTCGTCATCATCATCATCGTAATTGCATTTTACAGCATCATAAGCTTGACATTCATTTACGTTCCTTAATTTGAAAGAGAGATAAAACATATTAGACAGGGACAAATAAATTGCACAATAATGTGTAAATAATTTAGAATATTAAGGCCTATTTGAACATTTTGTTTGTTTGTTTTTTAAACATATTAAAAATTCATTAGCTCACAGTTCTAATAAATCATCCACATCATCAAATTGTCCATCTACGATTTCAAAGCTTCTTGACATTTTGCTACCAAACTCCTCGTGTCTTTCCACAGAGAATAGAATAACTGTATGTCGAGCCCGATAAAAATAAAAAAAATCGCTGGATTTTTGTATAAAGATTGTTACGTCAGATAATTAAAATAGTTTATTTGATATAAGTTTATATCTTTTTAAACACTAAATATCAGTTAACTCTGATGCTGTATTTTGAAAAAAAGTAGATTAACGGGGGATCGGACATCACATTTTAACATCGTCTGCAATGTATCCAAACTTCTTGGTTTCCCTGCAGTCTGCAGTGCAGAGAATAGTTGTTGGTTTATTTATTTATTTTTTATATGTGTATGCATTGCGAAAGAAAATATATTTCAGTTTCTTAATTAAGATCATTTACTTATACAAGCAGGAAACAGTTCAATGTTCTTTAAAAGTACGGCAGAAATCAATAGGCTTCCAGGGAACTGATCGATAATTGCAGTGGTGCTGTGGATGTTGTTGGCAAATATTGGCAGATTTCGAGTTTCCCAGAAGTCTGATATTGTGAGGTTACATGTAGTCCAATGGACAGACCCTACAGCGGGGATATCGCATGAACGGTAAAACACTGGTAAACTTCTTCTAGTAATTATAAATGCTTTACAATTATAATTCAATGGTTCACTAATAATTTTGATGCCCCTAAATTTACATTTCCTTAGTATATATTGATACGTAGATGTGCATCAATTTTATATAGTCTTGTCATTAAGGGATGCACAGATAATAGAAAAAGTCCCCCCCCCCCTCCCCATTACATTATCAGCAAGGCAAGGCTGATAAATATGGTAATACATCATATGAGTACAATGAAACTCATTATAGCAAAGTTCTGGGGACCTGTGAAGTTACTATGCTATACCCGTATAACAAATTCAGTAAAGTGTATAAATATGAATTGAATTATAAATATAAATACTTAATATGAAATATAATATGTCAGTTCAGTAATTCAATTTTAAAAGTTAAAAGATGTAAATTTTATTATTATTAAAACCAAAGGGATGCAAAATCAGTTTGCCTTATCCGAAAAATTTGTTATATGAAGAGTTTGTTATAACCATAAAATTTGACAAAGATTTGTTAAGAATTTTGCCAGGG
This sequence comes from Saccostrea echinata, assembly GCF_033153115.1. NCBI lineage: Eukaryota > Metazoa > Mollusca > Bivalvia > Ostreida > Ostreidae > Saccostrea > Saccostrea echinata. Next base: position 8,932,792 of record NW_026889759.1, read on the forward strand.
ATTCATGAAAACTTCAGTATATCCATAAATTCACTATATCCGTGTTAATACTAAACAAGTTTTACTGTACTCATTTCTTGTTTATGGTTTAATACGTTTATTTATTAATAAATGACAGATCCTCATACTTGGAAGTTACATGTTATATTTTTCATGATTATGAAAGGGCTGTCATGTAGTCAGGACAAACTAGGCACTAGTGGACTGAGGACATGTGGTGGCTACTAATTTTCCAGATTGCAATCATCCAAACAAGGGGAGAGTACCCATGGGATGAGTATGAACAAAGTACACATGGATCTCTAGAGGGTGATGTCCTCAACTGGGCAGTGTTGATACAGAATTATATTTTACAGGTACATATGATAATGGTCAATTAAAAAGCAGTTAAGCATGTTAATAAAGTCTGACTTTCTGTCAATGAATTAACTTCAAAATGAATTTTTAGGCTATTATAGAACTTTTTTAAAAATTTATATTCATGTACATATAGCCAATTTTTTGTAAAATATTAATACTGCCAGCAATATCTGGTCTGGAGTTACACCTTCTAAGATCTTTATTCGTTCTCACGTGCCCTCTAAGCTACTGTAGATTCTTAAATGTAAGCAAGGAATTCATTAAAGTATTGTGTAATTTCCCAAGAATCATTACTCTTGGAATAAAATTATCAGCTTTTATTTTTATAATGCTGGGTTAATACATGTAAAAACTCTAGATCAACAGTCTACATACAATTATTCATGTTCTGGCATTTTGAAGTCTGAGAATCATTATACAATATTAGGTACTCACATAAAGTAATAAATCTACTGTGTTTCTTTGTGTCCTTAATTTGTTATCATTAATTTATAATGTTATACATATACAGTTGAGCTTCAATATCTCGAATACTGATATCTCGAATACCATGGATATGTCGAAGTGATTTGGAAGTCCCAACCACTTATTCTTTAAGTATTTTACCCTTGATATCTTGTGAATACTCGGATATCTCGACGTTTTTCAACAGTCCCATCGAGTTTGAGATAACAAGGTTTGACTGTATTTTAATTATATTGAAAAGAGGATAGAATGGGGGTCAAGGCATTAAAAACAAAGAGTTAAATGATTTAAGTGACATATTAAATGTATCAATTAAGTGTGTCAGGGGGAATGCTGTAGAAAAAATGAGGTAATTTTTTTTTTTTGATTTGCTTTTTGTTTTGGTGTGGGTAAGGAGAATAACCAACTTTTTATGCCAACAAGCATTTAAAATAATTCTTGCATTAATGTATTTGCTGCTTCTGCAAATTATCCCATGCTCCCAGGTTCATTTTCACCATGCATGCACACGTAGACACTTATTTACACCATACCTTGCATATTCATAAACTTCTTGTAACTGTTTTGCAGTAAATTAATTTTATGTAATTTAGAATGTACTTACTGACAGATAAATTTATTTTAGCTAGCCAGTGATGGCATAAAAAAGGACTTTTCCCAAGTGTATTTAGACAAGGCAAATTACACTTTTGAAAGAAAAGATGGGCAAAAAATTGTAGAGCAAGTGAAACAGGGACTAGGAGAATACTTCAGCAAGAAAAAGGATGCAGCAGAGGTACATTGTATATGCATCTCACAGAAAACTTTATATCTCTCCAAGTGTTATGAAATTTCATAGTCTATTTGCCCTAAACTTACAATATTCCACTTCATTTATGTTATATGGTAAGAATAGATTTTAAACAAACTTTCCTTTATGGCTATTTTTTTTTCAATTTTGGCACATGAACTCCTACCTGAAAATTTTTTTTGCTGATTTTAATGAAAATGTTTATATTCCAGTCACTCTTAAATCTTTATATATTCCAGTCACTCTTTGATCTAGATTTTTATTTCAGATACTAGCACAGAAAGTAAAGGAAATTTATGAAGAGTTCTATAAAAAGAAAAACTTTAAGACTCAAAAGTTGTCAGACCTGGACGAAAAACAGTATAGAGATTCTGATATTCCTGAGCAACTAGCAGGCAGCCTTGAGTTTGCTCCGTAAGATTTTTTTTATTTTGAAATAGAAATTTTTTTTTAAGAAAAGTATTGAAAATCTGAATCTCATTCAAACTGACTCAGGTGACCTATTGCTATCTGTTTTCATCCATCGTCATGTGTCCTGCATTAACATTTGTACATTTTCATTTTCTCTGGAACTGTTAAACCAAGTTCAACCAATTTTGGCATATTGCATGATTAGCATCTTTGGGTGAAGGTGAACAAACATTGTGAATTTCATGGTCCCCACTCCCCACCCATGTGGGGCCTGAGAGGTGAAGTTAAAAACATAAAAATTAATGCAATCTTTAAAAATCTTTTTCTTTACTCCTGGACATCAAGCAGTCAAACTGTTGGCATGATTGTAATGAGCATTGAGCCTTCTATTAAAATTGTGAAATTCATGGCCCCAGAGTCAGGCATTCTGAAGTTAAGGTGGGGCTCTATTGATCATATGTACAGTGAAAATGCTAGCTGCAGATCTGTAGCTCGCTGGTCTTAAATACGACCAGAGAGCTACAGTGCCACCCAATGAAAAAAGTATTTGTACTGCGCACTGAAAGTGTGCTGTTTCTTGATTTTTTCACGGTATATCTCAAAATATTACTAACCGTGTGTTTCTAACATATTCTTTACTTATTTCTACAACAAAGCTGCATGTACAAGTCATGCACGAAGCATAGTGGACTGAATCATCTTGCCAACTACCGGGTAATATGGAAGTATAAATAGGCTAAATTATTCAATGGTCTCAATTTCAGGCCCAGGAGGGCTATAAACAACAGTTCTGGGTAATGTTTTGTCATGGAAGTATTAAAAGAATAAACTAGGAACACACAGTAAAATTTTGAGATGACAGCATAATTAAAAGGAGATATAAATCAAGAAAAAGTGCACTTTTTTGTGCGCAATAAATATACATTTTTTTCAATGGGTGGCACTGTAGCTCTCTGGTTGTCCATCCCAATTTTTTCAGAACAGCGAGCTTCAGATCTGCAGCTATGAAAATGCATAAATTCTTTCAAAAGCTTCTTCTCTCCCCATGTTTTTCAGCAGACAAAATAAGTGTAAAGTTAGGATGACCAAGGGTGCCTCTTTCAAAATTTTGAAATTCATAACCCCGTGTCAAGGGTTCTGATATTAGGACAGGGTTCTATCTCTTTCTCTCTCTCTCTCTCTCTCTCTCTCTCTCTCTCTCTCTATATATATATATATATATATATACATATACATAAAGTTAAAATGCATTATTTCTTTTAAAATCTTCTTCCCTGTCCCTTGATATTAAGCAAACAAACAAAGTACATGGTTTTGAAAAGCAATGGTATTTCTTCCAAAATTTTGAAATTCATGGTCCCTGGGTTAGGGGTTCTGATGTAAGGACAGGGCTCTATTGATCTAGAAGTGAAAATGCATAAAATCCTTTAGAAATCTCGTGTATCTTTAGCAGACAAACTAAGTGCATAGTTATGATGAACAAGGGTGTCCCTTCTAAAGTTAGTGAAAATCATGGCCTCTGGGTCAGGGGTTCTGTTGTTAGAGTTGGGTTCTATTCATTACATATTTAGAAACTTTACATCTTTAAAAATCTTCTTCTCTGCCCCTGGTATTTTGCAGATAGACTAAGTACATAATTATGAAGATCAAGGGTACGTCAATCAAAATTGTGAAATTTCTGGTCCCTGGGTCAGGGGTGATGGGATTCAGATGGGACTCTGTTGCTTATGTAGTGAAAATGCTTTAATTTTTTAAAAATCTTCTCTGCTCAGAGTTGTATGATACTCAGGTGGTTGTTAAGGCCCTTCAGCTTTTGTTTTAAATCTCTGAATTGCACTCTTTATGCTAAATAGTGAGTTTTCTGTGATAGTCTATTTGCAAAGGGGGTAGTATTCATATAATGATCATAAAATATTTACTTGCAGCTATTACAAGCAGAATGTTAGTGAGGAGTTCTCTACTATAAAGATTGCTGATGAGGTTCCTAGAGAAGAGGAAATGACAGTAGACACTGTAAATTTTACCTCAAAGCTGGAAGAAGTCTTCAAAGAAAATGCCAAAAATGATGAATTCCTAAGGTGATGCATTTGACATAAACAGAGCTAAAAAGGAGAGAAATTTGATATCTACAGTGTACAATGTATTTTTTGCTTCATGAAAAAATATGATGATGTATGTTTCAGATGGCAATACTTTGGGTCCACAGCAGGCATTGTTCGGATTTATCCTGGACGGGAGTGGTCCACAAACTTTGCAGGGTTTTTCAATGATTATGATCCAAGAGTTCGTCCCTGGTACATAGCTGCCACTAGTGGTCCAAAAGATGTTGTTATTGTCCTAGACTGCAGGTAAAATGTTTATATATGCTTCCTCCAATAGAGGGCATGTAAAATTATTGTCTGTTTTGAAAAAGAAATCAGTTCATTTATCGGCTGGTTTGATTCTTTTATTTAGTTTTTCAATGAAAGGCGAGAAGTTCAGCATTGCTAAGGGAGTTGCTAAGACTGTCATCAATACACTAACAAAACAGGACTATGTCAATGTAGTGTGTGCTAGGGCTAGCCATTGGGATGAAGTTGGAAAGTAAGAGGAATCTACTCTTAGTGCACTCTGTAAAATCAGGAAGATATTTCTATTTGTAACATGATATTGGAAAGACAATAAAAATCAATAACCCATTTCA